>NC_133332.1:166452691-166760816 GCF_042186555.1 Aquarana catesbeiana | reverse complement strand
ATATATATATATATATTTATTCACAAAAGTGAGTACACCCCTCATATTTTATTATCTTTTCATGTGACAACACTGAAGAAATAACACTTTGCTACAATGTAAATTAGGAAGTGAACAGCTTGTATAGCAGTGTAAATTTGCTGTCCCCTTAAAATGAAAAAGTGACTTAAAAAGTGAGTACACCCCTAAGTGAATATGTCCAGTTTGGGCCCAATTAGTCATCCCCCCCCCCCCCCGGTACCATGTGATTTGTTATTGTTACAAGGTCTCTTGTGTGAATGGGGAGCAGGTGTTTTAAATTTGGTGTTATCGCTCTCACTCTCATACTGGTCACCGGGAGTTCAACATGGCACCTCATGGCAAACATCTCTGAGAATCAGAAAAAAAATTGTTGCTCTACGTAAAGATGGCCTAGGCTATAAGAAGATTGCCAAGACCCTGAAACTGAGCTGCAGCACAGTGGCCAAGACCATACAGCAGTTTAACAGGACAGGTTGCACTCAGAAAAGGCTTTGCCAAGGTCAACCAAAGAAGTTGAGTGCACGTGCTCGGCGTTATATCCAGATGTTGTCTTTGGGAAATAGTTGTACGAGTGCTGCCATCATTGCTGCAGAGGTTGAAGGGGTAGGGGGGGTCAGCCTGTCAGTGCTCAGACCATACGCCGCATACTGCATCAAATTGGTCTGCATGGCTGTCATCCCAGAAGGAAGCCTCTTCTAAAGATGATGCACAAGAAAGCCTACAAACAGTTTGCTGAAGACAAGCAGACCAAGGACATGGATTACTGGAACCATGTCCTGTGGTCTGATGAGACCAAAATAAATTTATTTGGTTCTGATGGTGTCAAGCATGTGTGGTAGCAACCAGGTGTGTCTTTGTACTCCTTTGCCTACAGTCAAGCATGGTGGTGGGAGTGTCATGGTCTGAGGCTGCGTGAGTGCTGCCGGAACTGGAGAGCTACAGTTCATTGAGGGAACATGTACTGTGACATACTGAAGCAGAGCATGATCCCCCTCCCTTCAGAGACTGGGCCGCAGGGCAGTATTCCAACATAACGACCCCAAACACACCTCCAAGATGACCACTGCCTTGCTAAAGAAGCTTTAAGGTTTAAGGTGATGGACTGGCCAAGCATGTCTCCAGACCTAAATCCTATTGAGCATCTGTAGGGCATCCTCAAACGTCGCTAACATCCACCAGCTCCATGATGTCGTCATGGAGGAGTGGAAGAGGACTCCAGTGGCAATTCGTGAAAGGAGGGAAGTTCATATAGAGGGTGAAGGTCTGCTTTGATCACTGTGGACCTGGAGGTGTATCAAGAAACCTGTGCATTTCTTGATATACTTGTCTATTTCACTTGAGAGAGATCTATCTATCCTTTAGGGCTGCAACTAACAATTATTTTCATAATCGATTAGTTGGCCGATTATCATTTTGATTAATCGGTTAATAATCGTAAAAGTGTGGTGTATAATTTAGTTAATATGTAAAGTTTAACCACTTGCTTACTGGGCACTTAAACCCCCCTCCTGTCCAGACCAATTTTCAGCTTTTAGCATTGTCGCACTTTGAATGACAATTGCACGGTCATACAACACTGTACCCAAATGAAATTTTTATCATTTTTTTCCCACAAATAGAGCTTTCTTTTGATGGTTTTTGATTACCTCTGCGGTTTTTAGTGTTTGTTAAAAAAATTGAAAAATACAGAATTTAAAAAAAAAAATTTTTTTTTCTTTATATTTTGTTATAAAATTTTGCAAACAGGTAATTTTTCTCCTTCGTTGATGTACGCTGATGAGGCGGCACTGATGGGCACTGGGTGGCAGTGATGGGCACTGATTGATGGCAGCACTGCTAGGTGGCATTGATTGGCGGCACTTGTGGGCATTGATTGGCGGCACTTGTGGGCATTGATTGGCGGCACTTGTGGGCACTGGCAGGTGGCAATGACAGCAGGCACAGATGAGGCATATGTGCCTCCTTCCTCTTTGGGACCGATGTCCCTTTGACATAAGCAGGTGATTGGCTTTTTCTTCCTCCTCACGCTGTCAGCGTGAGGAGAAAACGAAACCGATCACCGAGCTTTTGTTTACATCATGTGATCAGCTGTCATTGGCTGACCGCTGATCACATGGTAAGGGGCCGGGACCGGCCCCTTACACGGATCTGTGATCATCCGAGTCTCCGTGACTTGGTGATCACAGCGCGCACACCGCACGCCCTGCAGGGTGCGCGCGGTGCGTGTGCACAGGGGAGGACGTCCCATGATGGCCTCCCGGAAATTGAGGTCCGCGCTGTAGCCGTCATTCGGCTATGGCCTGGACCTCATGTGGTTAAAAAAAAAAAAGGCAGTTTATTCTTAAATATCTCCTATATGTAGTGGTAAATATAAATAACCAACTATATGGTTAGGGAGCAAAATCTCTAATCCACTCTGAGAATAACAGACAGAAGAAATATACTCTATATACTATTAGAGGGTGAATCTGGTAAATATCATCAGACTCAGAAATCAAAATTTTTTTTTATTTAAAAAACAATGTCTTCTTTCAAAACAAATGTAATTTTAAGAAAGTTCGTTCGATTTTCTAATCGTTAGTGGGGTCAAATCGACCTTCATTTTCAACCACAGTGATGGGAAAATTTGGAAATAGAAAACTTCTTGGTCAAAGGAATTTTCAGACAGTGTATGTGGTTTTCATTCAGAAATTATATTAATTTTAAAAACATAATATTAAAAACAAGTGAAAATGTCACGTTCTTTCATTCACCGAATGTACAAAGATTTTTCGTCTGAATATTATCGTCTGAAAAATTGATCCGTGTGGCCAGCATAAGGCTCGGTACACACCTATGCAGTTTGCTTTTGATCTGTTTCTGCAGTGCTTTTTGCTGTGCGCTTTGATATTTGCGCACGTGGTTTTGCTGCTTTATGCATTTTTTTTTTTTTTGGCCAATTTGTTGGTCAGATTAAAAAACACAAATTGCTGCAAAAACGCATGCTTTTCTGCAACTTCTCCATTGAAGTATATTGAACTAAAAAAACACAGTTTTTTGCGTTTAAAAAAAAAAAAAAAAAAAAAGTCCCTGACCCTTTCCAAATACGCAGCGGCTGAAAAATGTGAACGTGTCCCATAGGAAAACATGTCAATGAACTGTAGTGCGTTTCTGCAAAAAGCACCAAAAAACACATAGATGTAAAAAAGGTCTAAGACGTTTAGTGACATAATGGGGTTAAAAAAAACTAAAATTAGCCCTTTATAGTACAAAGAAGCAAATAATCACCACTGTAAGGGGTTCATTTTTTTTTTTTTACTGTAGAACTGTGAAAGTAATATTTACAGTAGCGGTTATTTGCTCTTTTTGTACTAATAAAGGGCTCATTTTTGTTTTTTTTACCCCATTATGTTACTGGCCGATTAATCGATTTATGATCTTAATCGATTACTATTTTCATAATCGATTAGTCGTCGATTTAATTCTTTAGTTGTATCAGCCCTACTATCCTTCCTATCAAATCTATCTTGTATTGTGGTAATGTGCTAGGTCAGGTGCCCTCCTTTAGTTAATGTCTCACAAATGCCTTGTTGAATGCCCCCACTACTTTATAGTGTCTGTTGCTATGTTTTGTTTGTTTGTTTTTTTTTCTTTTCTCTGTAATCCACACCTTATATGTTTAGGCAGTTACTTTGATGAAATACGTTGTTAACAGACCAAAGTATTCCCCAGAGACATTTGAACAGAATGTATCATTAAAAATGATGTAACAAGACATTTTCTTGTCATGACATGTACCTGTAAGGTAGCTGATAGACATGCTGCTGGCCTAGCAATCGGGTATTGTTGGTTATTCATAGCGGAAGATTTTCACCCAGTTGCATTTTTCTGTTCACCTGAGCTAACCCTAAAGCCGGCCTTAGCCAAGTCGTAAACCGAACGTTCTGTCCATCAAAAAACACAAATGGTGCATACTTTTGTGCAATCGTTTAGTTCTTTTAAAAATCCAGCATGTTGGATCAGGCACTTTTAATTGGGTCACGTATCAGAGCTGGCACACTAATCATGTGAAAACTGAAAGACCTGACTATTGACGAGAAATTACTTTCGATTTTCGACTTGGCTATGGTCTGCTTAAAGCGGGAGTCCGGCGACCAATCCTCCCTTTTTTTTTTTTTTTTTTTTTTTTTTTTTTTTTAGGTCATTGAGACACTTTGCTAATCCCAAAATAATACTCACAGTTTGGGTGTAATATTTCCGCCTCTGTCTGTTTTCGTACTGAAGAATAACTTAAAAAATGTGATGCTGGCTGTTTCCATCTTGCTTGTGGGCATGTGAAGCCCACAAGCATTGATTTCCTGGATGCGGTGAAGGCTGTTCATTCATAGCTTGTGGAAGCCTGACACTAAGCTCCCAGGAGACAGTGTGGCGCCGGTGAAAGGGAAAAAGGGAATAAACACGCCTACTCCCATGGGAGGAGAGACAGGAATTGCCACAATAAAGTACAATATAAAGGTAATTACAGCGATAAAATTTTTTTTCGTGTGGCATTTGAACATCTATGCAATTAACTGAAGGGGGTAAGATTAAGTTAAAAATTTGAGTGGAACCCCGCTTTTAAGGGCTCTTTCAGACGGGCGAGGGAGGTAAAAACTGTTGGCTGAGTGATGTGACAGGGCTATACACATGCTTTACAGCTGCAGCGTTTTTTCATGCTTGTCAGTCTCGCCCATTGAATTGTAGCCACACCACAACCATGAGCTGAACGCTTGTCTCACAGTTTCGGTGCAGTCCCTTATGTAAAGTTACCATTCGGCAATTTCAAAATGAAAGTAAACCATGGATCACATTTCAGAGGGCAGTTAGAACTGCAGCGTGTCCGAAAGAGCCCTAAGGCCAGGTTCACACTGGTACGTCAAACGCTCCGACATTGGGAGCTCATGTTGCATTACGTGTGAAAATCAATGTTTCCCTATGAGAGTCGTCTTAACTGGTCCGACACTGAAAATGCTCCTTGCACTACTTTGGTCCGACTTTGATCCTACTTCAGCCCATTGAATATCACTGAATTTGGATCGCCATCTTAACTGATCCGACTTTGGCATGCGACTTTGTGCTCTGATGATCTTGAAGGGGAACTCCACGCCAAATTTTAAAATAAAAACTGGCATGGGTTCCCCCTCCAAGAGCATACCAGGCCCTTCAGTCTGATATGGATTTTAAGGGGAACCCCCATGCCGAAAAAACAGCGTGGGGATCCCCCCAAAATCCATATGCACACAGCCTGGCAGGTCAGGAAAGAGGGTGGGGACAAGCGAGCGCCCCCCCCCCTCCTGAACCGTTCTAGGCCGCATGCCCTTAACATGGGGGGTGGGTGCTTTGGGGCAGGGGGGCCCTGCGCCCCCCACCCCAAAGCACCTTGTCCCCATGTTGATGAGGACAAGGGC
Organism: Aquarana catesbeiana; assembly: GCF_042186555.1. Taxonomy (NCBI): domain Eukaryota; kingdom Metazoa; phylum Chordata; class Amphibia; order Anura; family Ranidae; genus Aquarana; species Aquarana catesbeiana. Next base: position 166,755,369 of record NC_133332.1, on the reverse strand, counting down.
CTCGTCCCGACAACCCTGGCCGTTGGTTGTCAGGGTCTGCGGGCTGGGAGCTTATCGGAATCTGGAAGCCCCCTTTAACAAGGGGGGCCCCCAGATCCCACCCCCCCATGTGAATGGGTATCGGGTACATTGTGCCCCTACCCATTCACCTCCAAAAAGCAGTGAAATGTAAAAAAAAACAAGCCGCTTTTTTGACAAGTCCTTTTATTGTAAAATAGCCAATTCACCTAAAAAAAAGTGTCAAATAAAACGCAGTACACAGATTTTTAAAGTAATTTATTAAGACAACTCCGGCATCGACTTCCTCTCTGGCTCTTCTTCCTCCTCTGGTGATGTCTTCTGCCTCTGTCGGGTCTTCTAGCCCTCTCCGGTTCTTCTGCCGGGTCTTCTCCTCTGTCTTCTCGCTCTTTTGCTGGGTCTTCGCCACTGTCTTCTCCCTCTGTTCTTCTTCCAATGTTGACTCCATGCTCTCTCCCTCTCTAATGATGTCATATGGAGGCCCCACCCCCTTATGTTGTCACCGCCCGATGTATAATGGGCTGTGACGTCATAAGGGGGGTGGGGCCTCCATATGACTTGAAGAAAGATGGGTTGCATGGTCGAGTTGCCAGAAGAAAGCCATTACTACGCGAATGCCACAAAGTATCCAGTTTACAATACGCCAAACAGAACAGAGATAAGCCTCAAACCTTCTGGCACAAAGTCATTTGGGGTGATGAGACCAAAATTGAGCTTTTTGGCCACAACCATAAACGCTACATTTAGAGAGGAGTCAATATGGCCTATGATGAAAGATACAGAGATGGATCGCTGATGTTTTTGGGATGTGTGAGCTACAAAGGCACAGGAAATTTGGTCAAAATTGATGGCACGATGGATGCAGTATGTTATCAAAAAATACTGGAGGAACATTTTGCATTCATCAGCCAGGAAGCTGTGCATGGGATGTACTTGGACATTCCAACATGACGACAATGATCCAAAACACAAGGCCAAGTCGACCTGTCATTGGCTACAGCAGAATAAAGTGAAGGTTCTGGAGTAGCCATCTCGATCTCCTGACCTCAATATCATTGAGCCACTCTGGGGAGATCTCAAACGTGCAGTTCATGAAAGACAGCCCAAGAATTTGCAGGAACTGGAGGCTTTTTGCCAAGAGGAATGGGCAGCTTTACCATCTGAGAAGATAAAGAGCCTCATCCACAAAAGACTTCAAGCTGTCATTGATGTTAAAGGGGGCAATACACGGTATTAAGAACTGGGGTATATAAACTTTTGATCAGGGTCATTTGGGTCGTTTCTGTTGTGATTATGATTTAAAAAGATTAAACACAATAATAAATGGCTTCAGCCAAACCCTAACCATGAGTGAAAAAAAAATGGCCAAGAAATCATAAATTCTGCTAGGGTATGTAATGTAAACTTATGAGCACAACTATAAAATTGGAAAAAAAAAAAAAAAAAAAATATATGAGAAAGTATTCAGACCCCATTAAATTTTTCACTCTTTGTTATATTGCAGCCATTTGCTAAAATCATTTAAGTTCATTTTTTTTTTTTAACCTCATTAATGTACAGACAGCACCCCATATTGACAGAAAAACACAGAATTGTTGACATTTTTGCAGATTTATTAAAAAAGAAAAACTGAAATATCACATGGTCTTAAGTATTCAGACCCTTTGCTCAGTATTTAGTAGAAGCACCCTTTTGATCTAATACAGCCATGAGTCTTTTTTGGGAAAGATGCAGCAAGTTTTTCACACTTGGATTTGGGGATCCTCTGCCATTCCTCCTTGCAGATCCTCTCCAATTCTGTCAGGTTGGATGGTAAACGTTGGTGGAAAGCCATTTTTAGGTCTCTTCAGAGATGCTCAATTGGGTTTAAGTCAGGGCTCTGGCTGGGCCATTCAAGAACAGTCACGGAGTTGTTGTGAAGCCACTCCTTCATTATTTTAGCTGTGTGCTTAAGGTCATTGTCTTGTTTGAAGGTAAACCTTCAGCCCAGTCTGAGGTCCTGAGCACTCTGGAGAAGTTTTTCGTCCAGGATATCCCTGTATTTGCCCGCATTCATCTTTCCCTCGATTGCAACCAGTCGTCCTGTCCCTGCAGCTGAAAAACACCCCCACAGCATGATGCTGCCACCACCGTGATTCACTGTTGGGACTGTATTGGACAGGTGATGAGCAGTGCCTGGTTTTCTCCACACATACCGATTAGAATTAAGGCCAAAAAGTTCTATCTTGGTCTCATCAGACCAGAGAATCTTATTTCTCACAATCTTGGAGTCCTTCAGGTGTTTTTTCCATGTGGGCTTTCATGTGTCTTGCACTGAGGAGAGGCTTCCGTCGGGCCACTCTGCCATAAAGCCCCGACTGGTGGAGGGCTGCAGTGATGGTTGACTTTCTACAACTTTCTCCCATCTCCCGACTGCATCTCTGGAGCTCAGCCACAATGATCTTTGCGTTGTTCTTTACCTCTCTCACCAAGGCTCTTCTCCCCCGAAAGCTCAGTTTGGCCGGACGGCCAGCTCTAGGAAGGGTTCTGGTCATCCCAAAGGTCTTCCATTTAAGGATTATGGAGGCCACTGTGCTCTTAGGAACCTTAAGTGCAGCAGAAATGTTTTTGTAACCTAGGCCAGATCTGTGCCTTGCCACAATTCTGTCTCTGAGCCCTTCAGGCAGTTCCTTTTTGACCTCATGATTCTCATTTGCTCTGACATGCACTGTGAGCTGTAAGGTCTTACATAGACAGGTGTGTGGCTTTCCTAATCAAGTCCAATCAGTATAGTCAGACACAGCTGGACTCAAATGAAGGTGTAGAACCATCTCAAGGATGATCAGAAGAAATGGACAGCACCTGAGTTAAATATGAGTGTCTCAGCAAAGGGTCTGAATACTTAAGACCATGTGATATTTCAGTTTTTCTTTTTTAATAAATCTGCAAAAATGACAACAATTCTGTGTTTTTCTGTCAATATGGGGTGCGGTGTGTACATTAATGAGGAAAAAAATGAACTTAAATGATTTTAGCAAATAGCTGCAATATAACAAAGAGTGAAAAATTTAAGGGGGTCTAAATACTTTCCGTCCCCACTGTATATAAATAGAGATATATATATATAGAGAGAGAGAGAGAGAGAATGTTTGTATGTGTTGTGTGTGTATATATAATGTTTGTATGTGTGTATAGAGATACAGTGGGAAAAATGATTTGATCCCCTGCAGATTTTGTAAGTTTGCCCTCTTACAAAGAAATGAAGGGTCTAGAATTGTTATCACAGATAGGATTGGTAGAAAGTACTGTGGTCAGAAGAGACCAAATTGAACTCTTTGTCATTAACTCGACTCGCTGTGTTTGGAGGAAGAAAAATGCTGACTATGACCCCCAGAACACCATCCCTACAGTCAAGCACAGAGGTGGAAACATTATGCTTTGGGCTCTGCTAAAGTTACGGGCTGACTGTGCCACATTAAGGGACCAATGGACGGGACCATGTATTATAAAATCTTGGATGAGAACCTTCTTCCCTTAGCCAGAACAGAGCATGACAATGACCCAAAACATACTGCCAAGTCAACAAAGGAGTGGCTCAAGAAGAAGCACATTAAAGTCATGGAGTGGCCTAGCCAATCTCTAGACTAATCCAGTGGCAGCCCATCCATAAGGGGCGCTGCCCCCCCCCCTAATTCATGTGCACTGCTCCTAATCTATATGCAGGGCGCCGGATGCATGGTTTTCAACCTAGTACTAAGTCCTGTTTTGCTTGGGGATCAAATACTTATTTTACTCACTGAACTGCAACTCTAATTTATAACATTTGTATTGTGTTTTTTTTTTTTTTTTTCTGGATTTTTGGTTGATATTCTGTCTCTATTTTAAAATGCACCTATAATAAAAAAAAAAAAAAAATGATAGACCCTTCATTCCTCTGTAAGTGGGCAAAATAGTAGTGTTTAAAAAAAATAAAAAGAACCACTTCCAGCCCAGAGGCCTTATACATACAGCCTTGACAGGAACCAATTGGATCGGATGCCCACTGCTGTTCCCATGGTCTCACTTTCAACTGGGGAGCCTGGAACTGCTGTAAGCGATCAGGTTGGCTGTGCACAATGGTGATGGAGGAACATCTGTTTCCCCAACTCCTTTGTGACTAATGAAGCCGGATGTGATGAGAATTACGTATAGCAGCGACTGACAAGGCGTTCAGGAGGTGCAACTGCACCTCCTGACAATTTTATTTCTTTACTTCCATTTTGAAATTGCCATATGGTAATTTTATATTGTGGGATCACGCTGCAATTGCAAGCCAAGTGTGTTGGGGCTCAGAACAGCTGCAAATCCACTGTGTAGCTCTAGTGGTGGTGGTGGTGGGGGGGTTAGGGGTGCAGCGCCTCCACGGGGAGACAGCTGATAACCAGAGCTTCTGCAAAAATGAATGTAACTTTCAGAAAAATAATGAATAATCCTGTACTTAAAAAAAGATAGTGGGTTTATTACCACTTTAAGCTTCACATACACAAAACAGGACAAAAACACACTCTTGAGCTTGAGGTATGCTGCCATAACGCATCCATTACTGTTAAGTGCATTATTGTCTTGCAGTGCCGGTCATTTTGAATAGTACCCCAACGCACTAAAGCAATGCCGCCCCAATGCACATGTAATGCAGGACACAGTGACACGCAATGCACTACTGTGCATTGTGGTACATTACATGAGGGAAAATGCTGCATGTTAATTTTTTTTTTGTTTGTTTTATTTGGCATAAGCTCTCCAGCAGAATGTATGAGACAAATCACTTAACACTGGCAGGGGTGGCTTTGTTTTGTTTAGTGGTTCTAAATTTGCTAATACCTTTTAACACTCCCCTTCCCACAGACTGAGAATGTCTGCTATACCTCCTGTACCCATTCATCCAGAGTTGTGTTTCACTCATACAGGAGGTGTGTTATTGGTCAGATCACCAAGTGAAAACCGAGAGAAAAAAGCCAACAAAAAGAAAACTGATGCAGCCACCACATCAACGGATTGGTAGCTGCAATGTATTAAACTTTAAGGGAATGCACTTTAACACATCAATGGCAAAGTGTGAATGGGCCCTCAATGTCAGGTTTTGGCGGCTCCATTTTTCATTGTTGGGCCATCAATGCATACAGCTTAGTCTGGACAATCCAGGTGATCACTGCCAAGTTAAAAATCTCCATGAAATGGTACACAGAAGATACATAAGCGATTTATCATTTTAATAAAAGAGCACCCAGGCATAAATTCTCCAAACACTGGAGTATGCTTTTTGGCTTGAAGTGACTGCCATGTTTAACTGGTAACTTTAACCGCTTCAGCCCTGGAAGAACTTACCCCCTTCCTGACCAGAGCACTTTTTGTGATTCGGCACTGCGTCGCTTTAACTGACAATTGCCCGGTTGTGCGACGTGGCTCCTAAACAAAATTGGTGTCCTTTTTTTTCCCACAAATAGAGCTTTCTTTTGGTGGTATTTGATCACCTCTGCGGTTTTTATTTTTTGCGCTATAAACAAAAAAAATAGCGACAATTTTGAAAAAAAAAAAAAAACCCATTTTTTACTTTTTGCTATAATAAATATCCCCAAAAAATAATTAACTTTTTTTTCCTCAATTTAGGCCGATACGTATTCTACATATTTTTGGTAAAAAAAAATCGCAATAAGCGTTTATTTGGTTTGTGCAAAAGTTATAGCGTTTACAAAATAGGGGATCGTTTTATGGCATTTTTATAAATTTTTTTTTTTTTACTAGTAATGGCAGCGATCAGCGATTTTTATTGTGACTGCGACATTATGACAGACACATCGGACATTTTTGACACATATTTGGGACCATTGTCATTTATACAACTATCAGTGCTATAAAAATGCACTGATTCCTGTGTAAATGACACTGGCAGTGAAGGGGTTAACCACTAGGGGGCGTGGAGGGGTTAAGTCAGTACTAGGGAGTGTTTTCTAACTGTAGGGGGGATGGGCTAGCCGTGACACGTCGCTGATCTCTGCTCCCGATGACAGGGAGCAGAGATCAGTGACACTGTCACTAGGGAGAACGGGGAGATGCTTGTTTACATCAGCATCTCCACATTCGTCCTCTGCGTGAGGAGATCACGGGTATCCCCGTGGTGATCGAGTCCGCGGGACCCGCGACCCGACTCACGGAGCTCCCGGCTGGCGCACACGCAATGGCACGGCGGGGAATTCAATGGGACTTACAGGTACGCCCATTTGCCCAGCCGTGCCGTTCTGCCGACGTACATCGTAGCCGCTGGTCGGGAAGTAGTTAAGGTGTAACTTTTTTTTTTTTTTAAATGTAACCTTTATTTTTATTTGGTTAAAAGCGAAAGGTTCCAAAGAAAAGACAAAAACATTAATCGCAGAAGCCACAACACATGACATTAAGCATATAGCACATATCATGAAGCACCACTATTCAAAAGGTAGCCACAGTGGTGTGTCCATTACCCTCAGCTTTAAGAGGAACATTTTGATTTTGGAAATTGGGGTCAGGCTGTTGGTGGGTGCGTCTCCATGAGGAATAGTAATTACCAGGGACTGTCTCTAAGAGCTAGCACCTCCTATTTTGATGACCTAAAGGGCCTACCAAGAGAAGCAACCGACAAAACCAGCCCTCAGACATCATGTCGCCATCCCAGCTGGCTGAGGTATTCCTAGGTTTTAAGGGAGCACATGCCATAAAGAAAAAGAAAATAAAAGGGGAGAGGGAAACAAGGGGCCTGTGTGCTCAAAAGGAGAAGAACATTATAAACCTCAGTGAGCTAGATATATTAAACAAAGCAGAACATGTATTGACAAATACCTGAGAACAGTGGCGGCTGGTGCTCAATTTTTTTGGGTGGGGCACAAACAAACTGAGATTCTGTAAAAAAAAAAAAAAAAAAACATCAATTGCAGCCTCACTGTGCCCATCAAACGCAGCCACTGTCGCCCCCCCCTCCACTTGCCGTCTGCCCGCCACTTACCCTGTCTCGGCGGGTCAGCCATGCAGGTGACGGTGGCGAGAGGTGGGACCTTGCAGCGCGCCAGACAGCGGCTCCTGTGTCCTTAACTCATCTCCCCCCCTTCCTGATAGGCATCCAATTGCAGCGCCTGTCCTTTCAGCCAATCAGGTGACTGGTAATAGAACCACACACCTGATTGGCAGAGAGGCAGTTTAGTGTTAGGTAAGCGAATATTCATTTGCTTTTCTAACACACCTGGGTGGGCTTGTAGAGCAATGCTTTGCGCCACGAGTCCACCTTTTTTGAAGCCTATTAGAGCCTGTGGCTCTAATCAGGTGCTTGAAAAACACCTCCCTGCCGCTGTAATTCAGGTGCCTGGCATCTGAAAAGGGGCCGGACGCCTGAATAGGGGATGGCGGCTATGGCTAGATTCATGCAATGCATGAATCTATCCATTAATCAGAGGGGGGTGGCTGGAGAGAGGGGATTGCACCCTTAATGAATGCACCGCCACTGCCTCAGGCATGTACAACAAAGCTGCTGTTAATAACCAAAGAAATAGCAAAGGGGCATGCTACCAGATTTAGACAGCCGCCAGACCAGCAACTCTCACAAGAAGGGAGTACTGTAAAGCAATAAGGGGCTACGAGGTCCCAGAAGCCCCAGACGTATAGTGAATCCATGTGGCCCGAACTGTATAAAATTTACTATAATGATCCTTGCACTTGGCCATCCATTCCTCCGCCTCCATTATACTTTTAATCAGTTTTCCAGTAGATCCGAATGAGGCAACAAGCTGCATTAAGGTATGGCAATATACTTTTTCTATAGTGACTAATTGGAATGTATGGTACATGTAACAAGCATGGGGGAGTCTGGGACATCAATATCGAGAATCAACTTCATTTGTGCCTGGATGTCCTGCCAGAAGGGTCATGGTTTAGGACATTTCTACCATATATGAAGGTAAGTACCACGCTGGCCACAGTCCCTCCAACACAGACCACATCTTGTAGCATAAATCTTAGCCAGCCTAGTAGGTACCCTATACCGGCGAGTAAGCAGCTTCAAGCTGTTCTCTTGCATCTTTGTGTCAACAGAACTGGTATGGGTCAAGCGGAACCATTGGTCAAGTTGGGTTTTTGTAAAATTGTGCTGCAGGTCTCTCTCCCACCCTTGAATATAGAAGGATTTCACAATAGGTCCCTTTTGACTGAAGCCGTTTATACATCACTGAAATAGAGTGAGGGCGTGCCAGACGTACCGTTGCTTCAGTGCGCATGTGCCGATGATGTCGGCACATGCTGTTACAGGGAATATCTCCTAAACTGTGCAGGTTTAGGAGATATCTGGGGTAGCTACAGGTAAGCCTTATGTTAGGCTTATCTGTAGTCAAAAGTGGTTGTAAAGGGTTTACAACCACTTTAAATGCTTTACGGATAGGTCTTCTATGCATGCTTCAACCTCTGTTATTACTGCTGTAGATGTGTTCCTCAGTCTCTTTTCTTTTCACTGTAGAGTTTGCACTCCTACCTTATCACTCCTAAAAAGGGGACAGCAGCCATTCTGAACCAGTGTCTGTTGAACCCTGGGATTCTTCCAGAGGTTGCTAGGGGTTCCTTGAGTTGCAGCTGATTTGAGTTTCTATCTGATGGTGCCTACAAAGTTCTGGATGCAGTGCCACTTGACAAAACAGGTGGCATGATACCAAAGCTCTTTTAAGCTGTCTGTAGGGGTGGCATTCTGGCATCCTCTGTAGGGGACTCTCTTCCCATTGACCTCCTGATTAAGTTTAGTTTTAGCAGGGATTTCTTGAGACCTGACAATTATTTCAAGGGTTACTTTGGGGTAAAAGGGTCTGGAAAAAAACTGAGGATCTAAACCCATGATGTGTAAGTCCATTATAAGTGGAGCTACAGTTTAAAAAATAATTTGAAATACAATATATTAATGACTGGCACTACTATAACAGCATAGGACACAGTAATGGTTCAAATTCATTTAAAACTAAGCCATGTCCTTTCAGCTCTTAAGCAGGTTGACCAGCCCCATTCACAAATACTTTAATGACAAAGCAAACATTCCAGCAGGGAGGGTGTGGGAGCTCCAAAGTGCTGCATGGCATACTATTTTTAAAGGAATCCTAAAGCTTGGTCCACACTGTTCTTATTCGTTCAACCCAGCAGGCAGAATAAAAAAAGACTGAAGAGCTCAGGAGCTGCTGTACTAGCTATGCGATGTTGGTACAGTGATCTCCCCCCGCTGAGCTACTTTGTTCCCTCTGCCAGAACACACTGGTCAGTGCTCTCAGCCTTTGGCTGAGAGCACAGTTCGGATAGTGATCGGCAAACCTTTTTCATTCATGCCCCTTTCACAGAAGCCAGGTGGCTGTTGTTGGACTGGCTGCCGTACACATGGACTGAATTTTTGTACAGTTTCTAAAAAAAAAAAAAACAGCCAGCGCTGCCCGATTATTCTACCTGTGTGTACGGCCCTTAACTTAAAGTGATTGTAAAGTCTTTGTTGTTTAAAAAAAAAAAAAAAATGTTTTATATAGATAGAACAGTAGTTTTGCACAGAGGAGCCCGAATCCTCCTCTTCTCGAGTCCCACACAGCGCTCTTGGCTCCTCCCTCCTGCCGGATGCCCCCACAGCAGCAAGCAGCTTGCAATGGGGGCACCCAAGTGGATGCGCTCCCGAGCAGTGGCTTTGTGTGTCTATTCATGCTGTGGCGTGGCCTCACCCCCTCCGTCTCCTGATTGGCTCACTGGCTGTGATTGACAGCAGCAGGAACCAATCAAGACTGTGAGTCCCAGAAGAGGCAAGGCTCTCGTGGACATCGCTGGATCGAGGGGGGCTCAGGTAAGTTTTACGGGGGCTGCTGCACACAGAAGGTTTTTTTTTTTTTAACCTTCATGCATAGAATGCATGAAGGTAAAAAACCTTGTGCCTTTACAACCATTTTAAGCTAGCCATGCATTATACAATTTTCTTGTATCTTCTTATAGATTTACCTTCAACTAATGTAGTGCAATGGCCTAGCTGATTACATAAAAATTGAAAGTGTGTAGATTTGACCTCCATATATGGTTTTGGTAAATCTAAAGGGAAAAATTGTATAGTGTATGGGCAGCCATTGCTGCTTCTCATTCTGAAAATGCTAGTTGCCTGGATGCTAGTATGAAGATAGGTGATTTTATCTTTACTGATATGCATACTTAGTTGAGTTCAGGAGTACAGCATGATAGCCATGCAACTAGCAGGATGGTCAGCAATGGCAGCCTTCATATTCCTAGCAAAGCTTTGTTTTACCTGTAAGTAGCTCCCACCCTTCAAAATCCCCCTCACACTGTTGTGTATGAAAAGTAAATAACCACAGGAGAACGAAAAACAAGCACAGAGCTCTCATTGGATAGTAGAATAACTTCAGTGCTTACCACAAAATAGCAGCAGTGCGTGGTTTCCAAAAGTCCAACATTCCAATGAACATACTGTAATAAATCACAGTTTTTTAGAAAACCGTAAAGCCAGAACATGAACAGCTGGACAATTAAGATTTTTAAAAAGAGGGTTTTGCAATGGTAGTGTGCATGTTTCTCTGATAGATTTCAAAGTTAACTGCTTCTGGTATGCCTGCCCGCAATGTACTGACGGGCGGCCCATACAGGCACAGCGACATACTGGTACGTCACTGCCGAATTCCAGTTTTAGGGTGCGCCCACCCCCCTGCCGTCTCCCTCTGGGATTGTACACACTAGGAGTCTGTCAGCATGTCCCGGCCAATGATTCATGGCTGAAACCTGCTGATTGGCTGTGTCCAGTCACAGCCCAGAGTCATGTGTTGACAATCAACACAGGGCTCTGTACAGAGAGATCAATCTGTTTCTTCTCCCTGCAAAGCATCTTTAGTATAAAGCAGCACACATTACACAAATTGAGACTTTATTAGACACACATTTAACTCCTCGATTACCCAAGATGTTAATCCCCTCCCAGCCAGTGTCATTAGTTCAGTGATTGTATAGTATTCTCACTGATCACTGTATTAGTGTCACTGGTGATGTCAGTGGCAGTTGGTTCCCACTTAGTGTCAGATTGTCGTTGCTCTATTGCAGTCCCAATATAAGTCGCTGATCACTGCCATTAGTAGTATTAAAAAAATAAAAAAAATTCCAGTGTATATATACCAAATTATGGAAGACACCATAACTTTCACACAAACCGATCCAATATACACAAATAAAAAACGCAGTGGTGATCAATTAAATCCGAAAGAAAGCTCTATTTGTGTGAAAATTTTTTTTTATATATAAATCTGGTTTGGGTACAGGGTTGCATGACCGTGCAATTGCCAGTTAAAGTTGCTAAATAGCAAAAAATGGCCTGGTCATGAAGGGGGGGGGGTAAAACCTTCCGGAGCTAAGGTGGTTGATGGATTGCACCACACTTATCTGGTTCTTGCCATGGTGAACACATGTGTAACCTACATAAGCCAGTGGCTTCGCTCTGGGAGCAAAGTGGGGAGTTGTAAGGAACTATGAATCATTAGCTTCTATAAGTAGCAAAACCAAAGGATATAAAAGTAAAGTGGTAGCTTTAATATTTTAGGTGTATTGGATGCTTGGTTCCCATTATTTGTCGTACTCTGTATGAGCATGGGCATACCGGCTTCTGTTCATCTGTGGGTTATATAAAAAATAGAGACTAAATGGGAACAAAGGCAGAATTGTTCTTCATAGTAGCCAGTCACCAACTCTGCTCTTGTTTTCATTCCTCCACTAATTTTTGTTTTATAAATGGCTTCTTAGGATGTGTGGAACTGTCATCTGCATGAAATGTAGCTCAGAACTACATTGAACTTCAGTGGCTCAAAATGCACAGGAGCGTGCCCTTTTTTATACTAACATCCGCTAAAGTACTGCAAATGTATGAAAAAAATTATCCTTGAGTGTGAAAATGCTAGCATAGGTTGAATCTGAATATATCATAACATAGATGATTTTTTTTTTATATTTACTTATGTGTGTGTATGTAGATATAGGTGTGTGTGTGTGTGTGTGTGTGTGTAGCTGTGCTCATAAATTTACATACCCTGGCGGAATTTTTGATTTCTTGGCCATTTTTCAGAGAATATGAATAACACGAAAAATTTTCTTTCACTCATGGTTAGTGTTTGGCTGAAGCCATTTATTATTAATCAACTGTGTTTTTACTCTTTTTAAATCATAATCACAGCAGAAACTACCCAAATGACCCTGATCAAAAGTTTACATACCCTGGTGATTTTGGCCTGATAACATGCACTCAAGTTGACACAAAGGGGTTTGAATGGCTATTAAAGGTAACCATCCTCACCTGTGATCTGTTTGCTTGTAATTATTGTGTGTGTGTGTGTGTGTGTGTGTGTGTGTGTGTGTGTGTGTGTCCTGACAGACCCTTGCATCTTTCATTCAGTGCTGCACTGACGTTTCTGGATCCTGAGTCAGGGGGAAAGCAAAAGAATTGTCAAAGGATCTGCGGAAAAAGGTAGTTGAACTGTATAAAACAGGAAAGGGATATAAAAAGATATCCAAGGAATTTAGAATGCCAATCAGCAGTGTTCAAACTCTAATCAAGAAGTGGAAAATGAGGGTTTCTGTTGAAACCAAACCACAGTCAGGTAGCCCAACTACAATTTCAGCCACAACTGCCAGGAAAATTGTTCGGGATGCAAAGAAAAACCCACAAATAACTTCAGGCGAAATACAGCACTCTGAAAACATGTGGTGTGGCTGTTTTCAAGATGCACAATAAGGAGGCACTTGAAAGATGGGTTGCATGATTGAGTTGCCAGAAGAAAGCCATTACTACGCAAATCCCACAAAGTATTTCGCTTACAATACGCCAAACAGCACAGAGACCAGCCTCAAACCTTCTGACACGATGTCATTTGGAGTGATGAGACCAAAATTTGAGCTTTTTGGCCACAACCATAAACGCTACATTTGGAGAGGAGTCAACAAGGCCTATGATGAAAGGTAAAACCATTCCTACTGTGAAACACGGAGGTGACTTGCTGATGTTTTGGGTATGTGCGAGCTACAAAGGCACAGGAAATTTGGTCAAAATTGATGGCAAGATGAATGCAGTATGTTATCAAAAAATACTGGAGGAACATTTGCATTCATCAGCCAGGAAGCTGCGCATGGGACGTACTTGGACATTCCAACATGACAGTGATCCAAAACACAAGGCCAAGTCGACCTGTCATTGACTACAGCAGAATAAAGTGAAGGTTCTGGAGTGGCCATCTCAGTCTCCTGACCTCAATATCATTGAGCCACTCTGGGGAGATCTCAAACGTGCAGTTCATGCAAGACAGCCCAAGAATTTACAGGAACCTGGAGGCTTTTTGCCCAGAGGAAGGTGCAGTTTTAACATCTGAGAAGATAAAGAGCTTCATCCACATATACCACAAAAGAGTTCAATCTGTCATTGAAGTTAAAGGGGACAATACACGGTATTAAGAACTGGGGTATGTAAACTTTTGATCATGGTCATTTGGGTAGTTTCTGTTGTCATTATGATCTAAAAAGAGAAAACCCAGTTGATTGATAATAAATGGCTTCAGCCAAACACTAACCACGAGTGAAAGAAAAATGTTTGCGTTATCATTCATATTCTCTGTAAATAAACTTATGAGCACAACTGTGTGTGTAGGTATATATGTATGTGTGTGTGTGTGTGTGTGTGTGTGTGTGTGTGTGTGTGTGTATATATATATATATATATATATATATATATATATATATATAATGATAAATCATTTCAGAACTTTTTCCACCTTTTTAATTTGACCTATAAACTGTACAACAAAAACTAAAATAATATGGTTGCATAAGTGTGTACACCCTTAAACTAAACTAATAGTTTGTTGAAGCACCTTTTGGTTTTATTACAGCACTCTGTCTTTTTGGGTATGAGTCTATCAGCATGGCACATCTTGACTTGGCCATATTTGCACAATGTTCTTTGCAAAAACACTCCATATCTGTCAGATTGTGAGGGCATCTCCTGTGCACAGCCCTCTTCAGATTTTCAATGGGATTCCGGTCTGGGCTCTGGCTGGGCCATTCCAAAACTTTAATCCTATTCTGGTGAAGCCATTCCTTTGTGGATTTGGATGTATGCTTTGGGTCGTTGTCATGCTGAAAGATGAAGTTCCTCTTCATGTTCAGCTTTCTAGCAGAAGCCTGAAGGTTTTGTGCCAATATTGACTGGTATTTGGAACTGTTCATAACTCCCTCTACGTTGACTGAGGCCCTTGTTCCATCTGAAGAAAAACAGGCCCTAAGCATGGTGCTGCTACCACCATGCTTCACTGTGGGTATTGTTCTTTTGGTGATGTGCAGTGTTTTTGCACCAAACATTTCTTTTGGAATTGTGGCCAAAAAGTTCAACCTTGGTTTCATCAGACCAGAACACATTTTCCCACATGCTTTTGGGAGACTGCAGATGCGTTTTTGCAATATTTAGCCGGATTTGGATGTTTTTCTTCGTAAGAAAAGGCTTCCGGGGCGTGGCCTAGGCATGGCGGCGTGAGGACGTATCCTTACAGGGCTCCCGGCCGGTGGTTATCCCGCAGCATATTACCGCACATTACCGGCATTTAACGGCACCTACCTGCCTCCTCGGACGCCCGAGCAACCCGATCGCCATCCACCCGCTCCGGAGACCGGCATGGACCGTTACCTGCGCTCATTGCAGCCGGCGGCTTCCACACCAACGGCCGCAAAGATGGCGCCGGCCCGCCACACAGCACGGGGCACAGCGGAGGTCTCCAGCGTTGCTGATCCCCCTCCACAGACGGCAGACGATCACACCATGCCGTCCTTCTCACCACCCAGTAATCTTTTGCCTTGCCTTCCTAGATCTCTGGCAGCATCACCAGACAGAGAAGACACCCTGCACAGCCCAGCACCCCCAGCTTCACCCACAGCTCCCATCCCATCCAGCGCTCTGTGTTTCAGCCCAGGAGACATGGAGGAACAGAGGCAACTAACCATGCATCAGAATGCAGTGAGTACACTATATTGCACAGGGTCTCCCTCTCCATGCCTCCTCTGAACAAAGACTGTGGGATTTCTTACAGCAGCTACCCACAAGAACTGATCTGGAATCAATTGTTCAGAGGATGGAGACAGCCTTGAAGGGCGAAATACAATCTATCAGACAGGATGCAACGGTGCTGGACTCCCGTGTCACTGTAGTAGAGCAGGAACAGGTTATTGTGTCCCAATCTGTGCAAACCCTGCAGACATCCCAATCTGAACTTACTGACCAAATTATACAGCTGCATCTACTTCAAGATGACCTGAAGAATCGCAGCCACAGGCAGAACATCAGGCTGAGGGGGTTGCCCGAAAGTGTTCCAAACTCAGAATTGCGCTCATCAGTGGTTAATGTCTTTAACCGTTACCTAGACCGCCCGCCAGACTCTGAGATCATCATTGACAGAGTTCATAGGACCCTGGGCCCTCGATCGGATACATCTGACAGACCAAGAGACGTCCTATGCTGTTTACACTCCTTCAGCCTCAAGGAGGATATATTACAGCAGGCTTGGCGGGTGGGAGTCCTGGAATTTGATGGCGCAGCTGTCCACCTTCTACCAGATGTTTCCAGAAAAACCCTCCTTATGCGACGATCGCTCAAACCTCTCCTGGATGGTCTTGGGGAGAAAGGTCTGACGTACAAGTGGGGGCACCCGTTTCACCTTATATTCCATAAGGGCCCAGACACCTTTTCTTTGCGTCACCCTTCGGAGCTTCCAGACCTGTTCTCCTTTGCCGACATGGAACCGTTCCCAGTGCCCAATTGGCTGCTGACAGTTATTGCCAAAGATCCGATGCGCCAAGCTCTCCCGGGTAGACCACAAAGGGCCCACTACAGTCGCCGTGGCCGTGGGAACCACTCTCAAGCTAGACGGGTAGGGAACTCTCGCTCACAACCCCCGAATGCAGAAGTGGCGGGCTGATCCTACACATGCAAATTGTTGACACGCATCAAGCTCAGTATTTCCCTATTTCTTGTTTCCCAGGTTGAATTTTGAGTTTAAATAACTTAACTGTTGCTTACGGGTGACATGCCAGGAACATTGTGTGTAAGGCCTGCAAACTGGGGGCCTTTCAGCTTGCCATTCAGCGCACACTGTTCCACGGATGAAAATAGGCCTCCCCTATGCACTGATCATCCCACATAATCATTGGCTTGTTTCCAATGTGACAAACCCAGTACTACGCTTGGTACCTTCAACTTTGACCCAATGCCTTCACACTGGTGTGCTCTGAAAGTACAGCTGGAGCATTGGTTCCTAGCATACATGCAAGAGCAATTTCTCTCTTTTTAGGGTTGGGCTCTATTGCTGAGTAGACGTATATTTGGGGTGTTTTTTTTTTTTTTTTTTTTTTTTTTTCTTTTTTTAATGACCACACCCAGGCCCGGAGTATTGGATTAGTGAGGAGGCTATGATTGCCTGATGGTGGAACCGTAGACATAACAACGTATCACTTGCCATAGAGACTTGACGTAGTAGTCATACTATTCCCTATGATGATGAGCATATAAGTATGTATATATCTAGGGATATCTATGTTCTAATGAGGGTTTTTTTTTTTTATGTATGTGCAAATGTGAGTAGGTAACTGTTCGTTTAACACCTTGCATTTTTTACAGGTTTTACATTTTGGTTACAGTTTTTCGGGTACCACTTGGATGCTGTGGCCCTGCCTCGGGGTGGTCCCGGTGCCTAGATTTGGGCGCCGTGCGACTTCAGGGCTGGGACGCGGGACCGGTGCTGTCCTAGGTTAAGGCTTGCTACTAAGGCAAATACTTTGTGATTTCGGCTTGTAAATCCGTCTTCACCAACTTCTTTTTTTTTTTTTTTTTCCTTCCTTCCCCAGCCGGGTAACAATAATGGTGCCTTAATGGCATGACCACAAAGGCTGCGGGGGCCCATATGGCCGGGGCCCAGAACTCAGCTGTGCCTTACTACTCCCCGCACTAGGCACACTCTGCCCAGGTGGCAGTAGCTTCTCTCTGCGGAGTATACATTCTTGACTACTAGATCTCTTCTCTTCTTATCTTTCTTCTTTCTCTTGTCAATTTTTTTTTTTTTTTCCCTCCCCTCTCCCTTCCCCCATTTCCCTCCCCTCCTCCCCTCCCTGCGCACCCCGGGAGTCAACGCAAGTTGACCTAGACTTAGACAACATGACTGTCAAGATCCTCTCATGGAACATAAAGGGGTTGAATTCCCCGGAGAAGCGTACTAGCTGTCTTGCCGAGCTCTGGAGACAAAGAGCGCATATTGCATTTCTCCAAGAGACTCACTTTAGGGCAGACAGGATACCTAAACTAATGAACAAACACTTCCCAACGGCCTATCATAGTCCGTCTTTGTCCTCTAAATCTAAAGGGACGAGTATACTAATTTCTAAGTCCCTCCACTGGCAATTCCTCGAAGAGTTCCGTGATCGGGAGGGTAGATTCCTCCTCATAAAGGGAAAAATTTGTTCTCAGACCTTCACTCTTGTGAACATCTACCTTCCGAATTCAAATCCTCTCCCCACCCTTGAGGCTTTCTTATCCACTCTCGACTCCTTCCTTGAGGGAACACTTGTCTTAGGTGGGGATTTCAACCTAACATTGGACCCTCATAAAGACTCCTCCTCGAACCTGTCTTTCCTCCCTAGGGGAACCCGACTTCGCCTAAAAGATCTTTTACACTCACGTCAACTAATCGATATCTGGAGAATAGTACACCCTAGAGGTCGACCGATATATCGGCCGGCCGATATATCGGCCGATATTTGGTGTTTTTTACTTAATCGGCATCGGCCGATTGTGCTGATAAAAAAGCCGATATAGCTTCAGCGCGACTTGCAAAAGACTTCTGTAATAGAAGTCAGTGTAAGTTGTCTGTGTGAAGCGACTTCTCCCCCTCTCTGGGCAGCCTGCCAAATCTGATAAAAAGAACCTGAAGGATACAATGTTTACACTTCTGAATGAACTAAATTCCGTGTGTAGAAGTTCTCAGTTTAACCATTTAAAGACTAAATCTTTTCTGACATTTGTTGCTTACAAGTAAAAATCCAGTATTTTCTGCTAGAAAATCACTTGGAACCCCCAAACATTATATATATTTTTTTTAGCAGAGACCCTAGGGAATAAAATAGCGGTTGTTGCAATATTTTATGTCACACGGTATTTGCGCAGCGGTCTTTCAAATGTAATTTAAAAAAAAAAAATACACTAATAAATTTTAAAAAAAAACTAAGCAGTAAAGTTAGCCCATTTTTTTTCATCCAGAAGTTTTGATTACCTGTTTTTGTGTATTTAATATTTAAGAGAGGTTTTTTTTATATTTTTTTTATCTAAATTCTACATACAAGTGAACTGATTGGAGGTTTGTTTTGTTTAATAAATGTTTAAATGTAAAAAAATTTCCGTATCACTGAAGGTTGCTTTCACACTGGAGCGGGCATGCATTGACGGTAAAAGACTGCTAGTTTTAGCGGCTCTTTACCGTCATTTTAGCGGCGCTATTCGGCTGCTAGCAGGTCGCTTATAACCCAGCTAGCGGCCGAGGAAGGGGTTAAACGCACCCCTGAAGCGCTGCTGCCGAAACGCTTTGCAGGCGATTCGACAGCGGTGCGCATTAATTTCAATGGGCAGGAGTGGTGGTATACACCGCTCCAAAGATGCTGCTTGCAGGACTTTTTTTAATATCCTGCCAGCACATCGCCTCAGTGTGAAAGCACTCGGGCTTTCACACTGAGACTGCAGGGGAGCCGTTTGACAGGCACTTTACAGGTGCTATTTTTAGCCCAAAAGCGCCTGAAAAACGCCCCATTGTGAAAGGGGTCTAACTGTTAGATTTTATGAGATGAAGGTAAAAAAAAAAAAAAAATCGGCCTAATATATCGGCCCAAAAAAATCGGCATCACATATCGGCCATCGGCCACCGCGATTTCTAAATATCGGCATCGGCATCGGCCAGAGAAAAACCCATATCGGTCGACCTCTAGTACACCCTCAAGAACGGGACTACACCTTCTATTCCACCGTTCATGGGTCTTACTCCAGAATCAACCTTTTTTTCCTAAAACACTCAGCCATCCCCATGGTCACCAAGACGGATATAGGTCACATAGCACTTTCCGATCACGCCCAAATTCTGTTGGAAATGGCTATTTCACAAGCATCCCCCAGGACATCCACGTGGCGACTTAACAAGATGCTCCTAAAAGACCCTGAGAGTGCCGCTGACGTCCGTCGGGAACTCAAGTCATACCTTTCTGTCAATAAAGACTCTGTAGACAACCCAGCCATTGTATGGTCAGCGCATAAGTGCTTCATTAGAGGCATACTAATCAAACACGGTCATGCGGCCAAACAACGTTGTGCTAAAACCTTGTCTGACCTCTTGGCGCAACTTCACACTTTGGAACGTCAACTTAAGAGTTGGCCCGATAGTGCTACCGAGACGGAACTGGTCCGTCTTCAGGAAGCTATACGAGACCATTCCATGCACGAGGCGAAACATGTACTACTGAAGGCCCGTCGTTCTTTTCACGAATACGGCGATAAATGTGGTTGGCTCTTGGCCAACGCTTTACGCGCAAAGCGTTCTCAAACATTCGTGCCCGCTCTTCTCTCGTCATCGGGCTCCAGAGTCCATTCGTCCCCGGAGCTGGCGGACACTTTCCATGCTTTTTACTACAAGTTGTATAATTTGGATCCAATTTCCACCCCTCAGTTGCTGCCCCAAAAAGCCCTAGACATTCGCAAATATCTTCAAGAGACTGACCTTCCTATGCTGACGACAGAAGAGCGAGTAGATTTGTCCAAACCTATTACCACGGAGGAATTTGCAGCCGCAATAGCTGACACCCAGCCCGGTAAAGCTCCTGGACCGGATGGTTTTACCTTCCCATATTACAAATTATACCTGGACACTTTGGCACCTTCATTTCTTGCAGCCTTCAATTCGGTGATCGACGGACACAATCTCCCTGCAGACATGCTGCGCGCCTCTATATCTGTGATCCCTAAGCCGGGTAAAGACCCACTACTATGTGTCAGTTATAGGCCCATTTCACTTCTGAACTATGATATGAAACTATTCACTAAAATCCTGGCCTCTCGGATGAATGCCTTATTACCACGTCTAGTCGGAATAGACCAAGTCGGTTTCATCCAAACTAGAGAGGCCAGGGACAACACCACCCGGACACTGAACATCATAGAAAAAGCGAAGCGTTCCGAATACCCCTACTGCTCCTTTCCACAGATGCCAAGAAGGCTTTTGACAGGGTGGACTGGTCCTTCCTTCGGGAGACACTTAAATTCGTGGGTATGCCAGATTCCATCCTGTCATGGATTTCGGCCATCTATGATAATCCCACAGCGACTGTTCGGATAAACGGCTTTGAATCCAGCCCTTTCTCTATCTCGAACGCCACCAGACAGGGCTGCCCCCTGTCTCCAATGCTGTTCGTCCTCTCCCTGGAACCTTTTCTACACCATATCAGAAGTAATCAGTCCATAAAAGGCATCCAATCGGATCAATGTCAACACAAAGTTGCGGCTTATGCCGACGACCTTTTGTTCTACATTACCGAGCCCCTCACCTCTCTACCCTCCTTGTTACAGGAGCTGAAGCGTTATGGCACCCTATCTAATTTTAAGGTTAACTTACAAAAATCAGAGGCCTTAAGTGTTTCCTTGTCAGATGCTACCATTTCTAACTTACGCCCCTTCTTTCCATTCAAATGGGCTACCCGCTCAATACAATATCTAGGAACAAAAATCTCTGCAAAACTACAAGACATCGTCACCCTCAACTTTCAGCCCCTTTTATCTACGCTCGCTGCTGATCTTGAGAGGTGGAACTCCCTGGCCCTTTCCTGGTTCGGCTGCTGCAATATACTTAAAATGAATGCCATCCCCAGACTCCTGTACTTATTGCAGGCGCTGCCCGTTAAGATACCTCAAACATTTTTTCACGCCGTTCGCTCATTATTCATCAGATTCATCTGGCGTGGAAAACACCCACGTCTCGGCAGAATACTCCTATTAAGACCAAAGATTAGAGGCGGTCTTGGATTCCCAGATCCAGCTCTATACTATACTGCGGCACATATGACCAGGGTCATGGACTGGTGCCGTCACAGTGATTTGAAGCTCTGGGTGTCGCTGGAGCAGGAGGCAGCCAGAGCCCCACTGGCGGGACTACCTTGGGCTGGGAAAACTCCTGCCACCCACTTGACTACCCACTGATTGGACCAATTCTTATGGAACTGAAGAGGTTTTTCCGATTAGCCTCATTAAGAAACTTTCCATCCCCACTGACGCCACTTATTGGTCATCCGGATTTTCTACCTGGCCTCACTGACCCGTCCTTTCGATCGCAAGCCCCACAGGGACTCATGAGGGCCTCTACGCTCCTACGATCCTCCGGTTGGCCAACTACGGAGAACTTCAGGTTCAGCTCTCAGGTCAAGCACCACTCCAATTAGACCACTGGAGGATCAACCAACTATTTCACTTTCTTGGCTCACTGCCCAAACCAACCCACTTTGTCAGAAAGCTCCACTCTTTTGAGGAACTCTGCTTGGGTGAGGGACCGATTCAGAGGTCCTTATCAACCTCCTACAAATCCCTGTTGGACCTTCACGCCACCGAAGATCCCCCATTCTTAGCAAAATGGGAGAGAGACTTGCAAGTCACCTTCACAGAACCCCAAAAAGAACGCATACTCTTTTTCGCACAGAAATCCTCTATGTGCAGCAAATATCAAGAGACCGCATATAAAATAGTGACGCGCTGGTACAGAACCCCTTCAGTGCTAGCTAAGATATTTCCTCTACAAACTGACCGCTGCTGGCGCTGCAACCTACACCCAGGCACTCTATTACATATTTTCTGGGACTGCCCTGTGCTCAAAACTTTTTGGCAGCCGGTGCTTAAGCTCATATAGAAACTCACGGATATCTCCCTTCAGGATAATCCAGCTGCGGTTCTTCTTAACCTTACTCCCCTGTCAAGGAAACGTTACCACAAATCCCTCCTCAAGCATCTCCTTAATGCGGTTCGGGCTAGCATTCCACCTCTTTGGAAGCAACAGTCTGCGCCAACGGTGACCCAATGGTTCGCAAGGGTGAAGGACATTGAGCAGATGGAGGATCTGACCTCTGCGTTGCGGGATAAGTCGGAGGAACATGAGTCCAGATGGTTTCATTGGAACCTTTTTCGCTTCTCCGACGAATTCCACCAATACTTGTCAGGATCCATTGTCTAGGATCCCCATCGACAGTTCAGCATTACCGAATTTGGCTCCCCGGGGGCACCTTTTGTTAAAGTGGAGTTCCACACAAAAATGGAACTTCCGCTTTTTGGAACCCTCCCCCCCTCCGGTGTCACATTTGGCACCTTTCATGGGGCCGGGGGGTGCAGTTACTTGTCTAAGACAGGTATTTGCATCCACTTCCGGCATAGACTCCCACGGGAGTCTATGCCTCTTCCTGTCCCTTCGCGCTGTGTCCTGGGAAACACACAGGTCCCAGGAGTTAGCTAGGACCAGTTACCATGTGCAGCGCGACTCACGCATGCGCAGTAGGGAACCGGGAAGTGAAGCCGCAACGCTTCACTTCCTGATTCCCTCACCTAGGATGGCGACGGCAGCTGCCGAGAATCGAGCAGGTTATCGGCGTCGGCTGCCGACATCGCTGGACCCTGGGACAGGTAAGTGGCCATTTATTAAAAGTCAGCAGCTGCAGTATTTGTAGCTGCTGGCTTTTAATATTTTTTTTTTTTAGGTGGATTTAGGTTGACTCCCTCTTTAAGTTTACATTATATTTAGACTTCAGCGAGTGGTATTTCAGTCTAACTGAATAATGACCTTCACTCACGTGTAACTGTTTCTGACTGTTATACTTGACGTGTTCATTACAGTTTAAATGCAATGCGAAGCTATCGTTATATTTGTATCTGTGTCATATCTTTAAATAAAAAATTAAGAAAAAAAAAAAAAAAAGAAAAGGCTTCCATCTTGCCACTCTACCACATAATCCAGGCATATGAAGACTACGGGAGATTGTTGTCACATGTACCACACAGCCAGTACTTGCCAGATATTCCTGCAGCACCTTTAATGTTACTGTAGGCCTCTTGGTGGCCTCCCTGACCAGTGTTCTTCTCGTCTTTTCATTCATTTTGGAGGGATGTCCAGTTCTTGCTAATATCACTGTTTTTTGCCATATTTTCTCCACTTGATGACTGTCTTCAATGTGTTTCATGGTATATCTAATGCCTTG
The DNA here is from genome assembly GCF_042186555.1 of Aquarana catesbeiana. Classification (NCBI taxonomy): domain Eukaryota; kingdom Metazoa; phylum Chordata; class Amphibia; order Anura; family Ranidae; genus Aquarana; species Aquarana catesbeiana. Next base: position 166,732,026 of record NC_133332.1, on the reverse strand, counting down.
AAAATTTTTTTGTACCCTTCTCCCGACGGATACCTTTTAACTGAGATCCCTCTGATGCTTTGGAAGCTGTCTACCATGGCTTTTGCTGTAAGATGCGACTAAGAAAATTTTAGGAAATGCCTACTAGAACAGCTGAACTTTATTTGGGGTTAATCAGAGGCACTTTAAATGATGGCAGGTGTGTACTGATTCCATTTAACATAAGTTTTAATGTGATTTCTTAATTCTTAACACAGCTACATCCCCAGTTATAAGAGGGTGTGCACACTTATGCAACCCCATTATTTTAGCTTTTTTTTCTCTCAGCCATCCAGGCCATCCACCAAAAAAAAAAAAAAAAAACACATTCAAGGTGGATGAAGGAATCCTCCGTAATGCGCTGTTGTATTCTGCCAGGGGGACCCCTCCACCACCAGAATTTCCTGATCAGCACTGCAGCCGATTGGCTGCATGTGCTGCTTGAACACACACAAGTAAATCACATGTGATTTAGTCCATGGTGACCATGAGATACCGTAATTGAAGAAGATGATTGGCCCCCAATAACAATTTATAACCCAAAAGTACCTAAAGTCCAGCACTAGGCAGTATTTGTATAAGATCTGGAATAGTAGCATTCAGACTCAAGTTCCATTAATGGTAACACTGCCACAAATTATGTATGAGCATAAGAAAATAAAAAATGTATTAAATAGCAACCAACTTCAGTTCATGTTACCAGAATAATTGTAAAGTAAAACGAAGGGCTTTAGTTCATGTTACAAGGATAATAAAAAGAGACAGCCCTTTAAACATTGTAAATGCGTTCATATGTCAGACATCCCCGCTCTAAGCGCTTACTATGTCCTGAGATCAGGGTCCAGTGCTGCGGTGGATAGAAGAGTGCCCGAATGGCACAAGAGTTGATGTCCTAATGGTATGCGGATGATTTCTCAAGGACTTGAGAAAAGGCTATGCCTGAAAGATGTTGTCATGACAGCTTGGTAACGGTTTAGCTCAACCATTTGCTTTGGATTTGAGCTTTCCCCAACCGCTCCTGGACTAAGCAGCCTTCCTGTCTACTTGACGTATCCAGTGCGCTGCTCACTGACATTGGCTGCTTGGTGTTAATGGCTTCGGTATCAGCGTCGGATGCCTCTGTGCTCCTGCACCATCATCCCCATACCATTGGGCAGGGGTGTAGATAAGGAGGGGTCAGGGGTGTTCAACCCCCCCCCCCCCCGTGCCAAAATGAAATGCATAGTGCCCCTGCTCTGCAGCCGCACATGGCTCCAGCGACAGGCAGAACTGCAGTCAGTGACAACAGAGTGTAATAATGCCGCTGCAGCAAGTGTAATAGATCATTAGGCATACCCGCACGCATGTTGTGGTACACTGCCAGGCCGGTCTATCGGGCTGAAGGCTGACAGATCTATCACCAGGCAGCACAGTGGGAGCTGGCGGTGCATGTAGTCCTGCACACTATGTATTGCCGTTGGCTTGCTGTGCCACTCCCACCTTGGGCTTGGGAGAGGAGCTTTGCCTGGGCCCTGGAGCGCAGAGTGCTTGTAAAGTGCTGTGTAGCTGCTGGCCCCCCACATGGATGAACTGCTGCTGTCCTGTCCAGGTATGACCCTCTTTCTCTCTGGCCGAGTCTCAGAGAGTGTCCTCAGGCTTGCCACTGCTCAGACTGCTGTGCTGCTGCTGGCATTCTGCTGTTCATACTAGGTAATCGTGAGTTAGTGTGATTCTGTGTGGCAACTGACAAAGTATGCGAAACAAAAAAACACAAATACCAGGGTTGAAAAAACAACACTGGTCCTAGCGCTCAAAGAATATAAAAAAACTACTTATTAAATCATTCTAGCTTCTGTTATAACGAAAACAAAGATGAAAAACAAAACATACTCTCTTATGGAAGGTAGTATTAACAGCGCTTGATACAATAGACACAATAGCTCATATGCTGCTAAAAAAATCTGACAAACTGGAGGTATGTGATACCTTCATAAGCTGCTAAAATAATCTGTCAGACAAAGTCATGTAATACCATTTATCTCTCAAATGTTAAACTTCAATAAAAAAAGAAAATAAATAACAAAATGCAGTGGAAAGAAATCAAATGTCCCAAGTCAGTCATTCAAATACCAGCAGTGGCATATAAATCAATTGCAACCACTGCACAGACTCAGAGACTTCCTATAAACAGTTCATTGCAAGCAGCGGACATCAGTGAAGAGGAAGAAAAGGGATTCTATTCCCTCTGGAGTGCACACATCCAAGGGTCACTACACCTTCACCACATGACTGCGTGAACAGCCCCCTTTGAGTGTAAGCTTACCAGAGGTAAGAAATAGACAAGCCTGTCATATCCTTTCTCCCATAGATCAGGTCCTCTGCTGCCAAAATACCTCAGTCCTCCTCAGTCTGGGTAATTCAATCTCATGGTGTTATCATGTGGGAAATAGAAGGGGAGGCTCTCCATAGTGTAAAAAAAAACCCCAAAAACCCCCCTTATACATGCGTGCTTACAGAGTAAACAATACAAAATAGCATGACAGGTTCAGTGTCGGCTCACCGCTGGTCAGAGCTCCGAACAGTCTGCCCACTGCGATGAGTCCCGGGATGACGCTGCCTGTCTCAATCTGGTAGGTTGCGTGGTCACGCCCTGACGCATTTCGTAATTCCGTCTTCAGAATTACTTAATTGTGTCTATTGTATCAAGCGCTGTTAATACTGTCTTCCATAAGAGAGTATGTTTTGTTTGACAAAGTAGGTGATTGAGGCTGGCTGGGCTAAATTTTGCATTGCTTGTGTTACTGACAGTTGACTGAGGCTAAGCTGAGTTTTCTATTGCTTGTGTTACTGACAGTCCAGCTTGGCACTGGCAAGCTTGTTGTGGTGCTCACCGGCTTATTGATTCATCAGTTGGTACCACAACATGTCTGCCAAAGCCAGAGTCAGGCTGGACTTTCTGATTCCCTCAGTGGCATGCCTTGGCCCTGTTTACCCCTGGTTCATACATATGTGGTACAGGAAAGGCTGTGCTCCATGTGCGTTTCCGCACTGCTTTGCAATCACACTGTGTTTTTTGATCTGCTGCAGGTGTCAATTTAAAGTTAACAACTCCCCAAAAGGTGGTCACAAACGCAGTGCTTATCTGAACCAGATCGCATGGTTGGTTTTCAAAAAAAGGTGCCTGTATTTCTTTGGTGCGATTCAGCCCATTCAGAATGGGCTCAAATCACACCACACATCCCCATTAACACCAGTGATCCAGAATCCAGACTTCATGCCTGGGCTTGATAATAAACAGCTTCGGGGGTTGATAGGAATAGGTAGAACCAGATGCATGCATTTTGTTACCCAACAGGGTTGAATGTCAACGCAAGACCTTTCCACTCTTTCCCAGCCTCCCTTGAGCCTGTGGTCTGCCTTTCAATTGTCACACTTTTTAAGGTCTATATCAGATGCAGAATTATATGTAAGGCCACTGACATCCTTTGAGCGTTTATGTGCGGAGGGGGAAAATGTACCACACATGTTGTCACTTTTGTATAAACAGATTATTCAGCCTCCAGAAGGCCAGATTCCTGCGTATATACGACGCAGAGAAGAGGACCTCCAGATCTTTTTTTATAAGATCGTAAATTAACAGGATTATTCTATTGGCTCATAAAACCTCCATAGCAAGCCGCTTTCAAGAACAGGGTTATAAGCTATTGGGTAGGTGGTATAGGGTTCCTGTCTTAATGAACAAATTCTAACCCGCAAATTTCTAAGTTATGCTGGCGATGTAATAAAGAGACTGGGACATTACTACACATTTTTTGCCAGTGCCCTTTAATTACAGCATTCTGGAAGGATGTGGGGGAGATGATTAAAAAATTGACACTTGTTGACCTTGGTTCTTATCGTTTGGGCTATCTCTTGCATTTAAATGAACAACCCCTTCACCACTATAGAAAGACGTTGTTAGTGCAAATGCTGAATGCTGCCCGGGCTTGTATTTCAGACATGTAGAAGTCCACAACTACACCTTCTCTGAAACACTGGTTTTCTAGGATAGACGAAATTAGGACAATGGAATTTTTGACAGCGCCTCTCTATGGTAGAGAGGAGGAGTGTAGGGATACCTGGTGGCCATGGACGACCTTTTCGGGCACCCCTCAATATGTTGATTGCATTTCTGTATAGGTTGGGAGGGTGGATTCATAAGGATGAGCTGGGCCCTGATGGGGGAACAGCGAAGGTTCTGAGTTTGAGTTAGTTATATTTAATTCCTTTTTTTTCTCTTCCTTCCTTCCTTCCTTCCTTTTTTTTTTTTTTCCTTTCTCTCGGCACTGATATGCAGCACTGATATGAGGCACTGATAGGCATCCCTGGTGGCACTGGCAGTGGTAGGCATTGGAGTGGGCACTGATTGGCAGCTGCCTGGGCACATTGGTATTTCCCTGGGTGTCTAGTAGGCATACCTGGTGGTCCAGTGTGGTGGCCATTCTGGTGGTCCTGGGCGGGATCCGAGGGGGGCTGTGCTGATAAACACAGTCAGGAGAGCAGCCGATCGGCTCTACTCTACTCTACGAGTGAGGAAAAAGCCGATCAATGGCTCTTCCTATTGACATCGTGATCAGCCGTGATTGGACACGGCTGATCACGTGGTAAAGAGTCTCTGTCAGAGACTCTTTACCTAGATCGGTGTTGTGGGGTGTGAGACTGACACCCCGCAACAACGATTGCCGCAATGCACACCTCCGAGCGGCTCATTATCCTGATCACATCATATGACGTCCGGTCAGGATAATGAAACTATAATGAAACTAACAGGCCAAACTATTGGCCTATTAGATGTATATGCTTAGCGAAGTTGGTTTTGTAATAGGTTTATTTCTTACTTGTCTTCTTTTTCTACATGATTGTTTTATATTTGGAAAAATCTTTGAATAAAGAGCTATACGTAAAAAAAAAAAAAAAAAAAAAAAAAAAATCACACCACACAGAATCGCATGTGAATTGCACAGGAATGTGGTGCAGTTCCTGTGTGATTTACATGCAAACTATAGTGTAAAACCAGGCTTACCGTGTTGATTGCGGTGCAATCAAGGCCCATTCATTTTGAATGGGCTCAAATCACACCAAAGTCATGCATGCACCAATTTTGGAACCGCTCTGCAACCAGTTTGCATGGTCATTTTGTGAATGCGATTTGGTGCAGGCAAACACACACTGTGTTTTGCGACCTTAGCTTGGGGTGTCGTTAAAGTGGTTGTAAACCCTTTACAACCACTTTTTGCTATAGGTAAGAATATAATCAGAAAAAAAATAGATACTGGCATAAATTATAATAGTATAATAAAATACTAAAGAAATTGTCATGCAGTGCAATCAAAAATATAAATCAATAAAGTCCATAGTGTATTGCAGCTAAATAAAATCTGTGAGACTGTCCAGAACAGAGTTCAATTCCTGCTTTAGGGCTGCAACTAACGATTATTTTCATAATCGATTAGTTGGCCGATTATTGTTTCAATTAATCGATTAATCGGATAATAACGTTAAAAGTGTGGTGTATAATTTAATATGTAAAGTTTAAAAAAGGCAATTTATTCTTCAAAATCTATATGCAGTGGTAAATATAAATAATCAACTATATGATTAGGGAGCAAAATCTCTAATCCACTCTGAGAATAACAGACAGAAGAGATATACTGTATATACTATTGGAGGTTGAATCTGGTAAATATCATCAGACTCAGATCACATATTTTTTTAGACCCCATTCACACTGGGGCACATGTAATGTGCCCTGCCTCCTTGAAATGTGCCCTGCTCTCACGTAATGTGGCTTGCCTCCATGTAAAAGTTTACTTTAAATGTAATTGTAAATGCCTTCTATTACCTCCAGTCTATCAGCCTCCACCTTCTCTGGGTTCAGATGCTGATCTTCCCTGCACAGTCGTTAAAGTCATTTTTTTTTTAAAACAAACATGGAATACTTACCTGCTCTGTGTATTGGGTTTTGCACAGAGCAGCCCCATTTCTTCTCTTCCGATGCCTCTGGCTCCTCCTGCCTTTAGAGTGCCCCAATAGCAAGCTGCAAATTATAGTATAGCATGCCCCTATAGCAAGGTAATAAAACTTCTGCTTTTAGACCCACTCACTTCCTGCCCAGGACTATATGTTCCATGAGGCATTGCTCCTCACAGATTCACATTCACAAGTTCTCAGGCGCACTTCCTGACATGTATGGATGGTGTACTGAGCTGTATGTGTGCTGCACTGTATTTCCTGATATGTAAACATATAATGCATTCTGTATGCAGGCCAAATAATCGGCTGGCCGATTTAATCGATTATGAAAATTTTCATAATCTATTAGTTGTCGATTAATCGATTAGTTGTTTCAGCCCTATCCTGCTTCCAAGATGCTAGACTGTCACCAACACCTCCTCGCATGAAGAAGCACGTGGGGGGGGGGGGGGTACTCCCATCCCCCTTTAGATGAAACTCTTACCAGATCTGACAGGTTTATAAGCATAAAAACAATGTTTTGATATCCTTATATCCGATCGCCCAGGGAAAGTTGCACCAGAGGGTTGGGTCACACAGTGATAAGCTTGTTTCAAATCATAGAAAAAGTAAAACAAACTCCATAGTGTAATCCCATTTAAAGCGATTTATTAGTATCCACAATAACACCCCCTCTAAGCATTTACATCAGCAACATAATAAAATAGTATAGCATCAAACAAGGTCGCATCAGCAAACCAGAATGGGGATAGCGCGGTGTCTCCTACCACATTAGGCTGCCTTTCCAGCAGTGGTGAGCGTTGTGTCTCCGAGCGGCGTGCTGACATCACTAATGGTCGTCGTAAAGCCACAACTTCTAGGACTGTGATCTTTAATGTGCAGCAGCTCTCCTGGGATCATCTATAATCGGGCTTACTTGTAGCTACCCCGGATATCTCCTAAACCTGCATTGTTTAGGAGATATCCCCTGTATCAATATGTGCCGACGTCATCAGCACATGCACACTGAAGCAGTAACACGTCCGTGCCGTTGCTTCAGCTAGTGTGCCGATACCGGCGGCTCCCACACGGGAGTGACGTCATCGCGGCTCCGGCCAATCATAGCGCTGAATCACGTGATACCCGGAAGTAACTCCGGTAGCAATGTCGCCGGCCAGAGCGTTGCACAAGGACCGCTGCGGGGGCTTCGATCTAAGGTAAGTAATTCATAATGCGCTATGCATACTAGCTCATTATGTCTTTGTCTTGCAGGTTTATTTATTTTTTTATTTTTTTTGGGGGGGTTACAACCACTTTAAGATAGCACTGACACTCACTGCAGATTGCAAGGGGGGTGCAATTTAAATGAGGTACATGAAATGTGTGTGGATTGAGAGTTTCCCGCATTGTAGTGTACCTTTGTATATCTCCTAAGCAGTAGTGTGTTTATCCTCTGCCAGTGCAGGAAGGTGTGCAATTACACACCACCTCGCACCCGCTTAGATGTGAACCTAGCCTAATGAAAAGTCAGTGTATTCAAGGCTGGTAATTTTTCAGTTGTTTGTTTTTATTTTTTTTTGTTTTTTATTCTGTGATTAATTGAAAATTAAGATAATGTGAACACAGTGAGTGTGCTGCCTTCCACAAGATAGTGCCCTTTGTACCTGCCCAGTAAGATTGGCTATTACAGTGCACCATCCTATGGTAGGCAGTGCATTCCTTTTTTTTTTTTTTTTTATATCTGTAAAAGTTAAAGTCATTGAGTGCTCTGTCTGACACAACATGGTGCACTTTGCACCATAATAGCCAACCTTACTGAGGAGGTGCAAAGGGCACCATCTCCTTGTAGGTAGCAGCCCACTCACTTTGCACCTATCAGTTTGGACACTCATTTTGGACAATAAAACTGGAAGAAGGAAAAAACTCAAATCAAGTTTGATTTTCTAAAGGACCTGATAAAATACAATTAGGATGTGATTGCTTACTAGGGGCAACACATATAGTTCTTCCTTTTTCCAGTCTTTATAATTTTGGCGCAATATATTTTATTTAAAAATAATTTTACTTAGTACCTACTGCTGAACCCCCCCAGAACAAAAAATTATCTACGGCCCTGCCATCGGGGCTATTCGGGCAAAGACACTCTTCTATCCTCCGCAGCACTGGACCCTGATCTCGCTTACAGCGGCGATGTCTGTGACATATGAACGCATTTATCTATTTTTACATGGACTGTCTCTTTTTATTATCGTAACATGAACTGAAGATGTTTGTTTTACGTTACAATTATTCTGGCAACATGAACTGTACTTGGTTGCTGTTTTTTAATAATACATTTTTTTCATTCTTTCAGGAGTCCGATTGACATGACTGCATGTAAATGTGACATTTCATGTGTATACTCATGACAGGGTATGAAGTATAGTGTAATGATCACAGCATAATGTGATAAATGGCTTTTGCCCTGTATAGGATTAAGTGCAATAGAACTGCCCTTTTTGTATTTATTCTTAAATTAGAGCAGACCAGCAGTTCATCATCCCAATATGAAGTTGAAATCTGACTATTTTACCTGATATATTTTGTAGTTCTGTTCAATTTTGTGTTTCAAAGGCCATTGGCTAGGAGGAATTACAGTGCGGTCTTTCACTCGGCCTGGTTTCTGGTGTGGTGGAAAGATAATGTGAAAAAGTATTTGCCCCTTCCTGATTTTTTTTTTTTTGCATATTTCTCACACTTAAATGATTCAGATCATCAAAAAAATGTTAATAGTACACAAAGATAACCCGAGTAAATCCAAGATGCAGTTTTTAAATTATTATTTCATTTACAGTGCCTTGCAAAAGTATTCACCCCCCTTTGCATTTTTCGTGTTTTGTTGACTCACAACCTGGAATTAACCTGGATTGTTTGAGGATCTGCATCATTTAATTTACAGAACATGCCCACAACTTGGAAGAGTTTTTTTTTTGTTTTTTTATTGTGAAGCAAACAACAAATATGACAAAATAACAGAAAAAGGCAATGTGCATAACTATTCACCCCCCTAAAGTCAATACTTTGTGGGGCCACCTTTTGCGGCTGTCACAGCTCCAAGTCCCTTTGGATAAATCTCTATGAGCTTGCCACATCTTACCACTGGGATTTTTGCCCATTCCTCCTTGTAAAACTGCTACAGCTCCTTCAAGTTGGATGGTTTGCGCTTGTGAACAGCAATCTTTAAATTTGACCACAGATTTTCTATCGGATTGAGGTCTGGGCTTTGACTAGGCCATTTCAACACATTTACATGTTTCCCCTTATACCACTCAAGTGTTGCTTTAGCAGTGTGTTTGGGGTCATTGTCCTGCTGGAAGGTGAACCTCTGTCCTAGCCTCAAATCACACACAGAGTACTCCAAGAGCATGACGGCTCATCCAGGAGGTCATAAAAGAATCCAGAACAACATCTAAAGAACTGCAGGCCTCACTTGCCTCAGGTAAGATCAGTGTTAATGATTTAACAATATGAAAGAGACTGAGCAAACTGGGAGAGTTCCAAAGCCAAAACCACTGCTGACCAAAAAGAACACCAAGGCTCATCTCACATTTGCCAAAAAACATCTTGATTATCCCCAAGACTTTTAGGCAAATATTCTGTAGACTGATGAGACAAAAATTTCACTTTTTTGGAGGTGTGTGCCCTGTTACATCTGGCATAAAACATTTCAAAACAAGACCATCATACCAACAGTCAGACATGGTGGTGGTAGCGTGATGGGTGGCACAATCAGTTATTAGGTTTAGGGGGCAATTACTTTTTCAAATAAAGTCAGGCAGGTTTGGACAGCTTTTTTACCTTAACCACTTGCCAACCAGGCCAATTCTGACATTTCTCTCCTACATGTAAAAATCATAATTTTTTTGCTAGAAATTACATAGAACCCCCAAACATTATTTATGTTTTTTAGCAGAGACCCTAGCGAATACAATGGTGGTCATTGCAACAGTATTTGCGCAGCAATTTTTCAAACGCTTTTTTTTGGGAAAAAAACACAGTTTTGTGCTTAAAAAAAAACAGTAAATTTAGCCAAATTTTTTTTTGTATAATATGAAAGATGAAGTTATGCCGAGTAAATAGATACCTAACATGTCACGCTTCAAAATTGCACACGCTCGTGGAATTTCGCCAAGCTTTGGTACTTAAAAATCTGCATAGGCGCCACTTTAAAATGTTTTACTGGTTACATATTTTGAGTTAGAGGTCTAGGGCTAAAATTATTTTTCTCACTCTAACGTTCGCGGTGACACCTCACATGTGTGGTTTGAACACAGTTTTCATACGTGGGCGGGACTTACATATGCGTTCGCTTCTGCGTGCGAGCACACAGGGACGGGGGCACTTTAAATACATTTTTTTTTCTTTTTTATTGTTAATTTTACTTTACATTTTTTAGTTTGACACTTTAAAAAAAAAAATAAAAATTTTTGATCACTTTTGTTCCTATTACAAGGAATGTAAACATCCCTTGTAATAGGAATATGTCATGATCGGTCCTCTTTACAGTGAGATATGGGGTCAATAAGACCCCACATCTCACCTCTAGGTTGGAAAGCCTGAAATAAAAAAAAAAAAAAAAAAAAAAAACGATCTGCATTGCGCAGGCCTGAGACGATCATAGAGACTTCGGCGACCATCTGGTCCGCCGGAAATGTCTATGGTAAATTTCCGGGGCCGGCGGATCCCTTCTCCGACTCACCGATCGCAGCAGTGAGTCGGCAGAAGCAGTGGGGGGGGGGGGAGAGTGTCCCCTTTTGTCACCCGTAGGAATGATCAAGTGGCTGACCAGCTGCTATGATCGTTTTTATGGATCGCTGGCTGAAAAAAGCCGATATCTGAATGCTGCCTGTAGCTGCCGGCATCGTTCAGATATCCCCGCACAAAGCCCAAGATGTCATATGACGGCCAGCTGTCAGCAAGAGATTAATAAATGAAAACATAATTTAGAAACTGAATTTTGTCTTTTACTCAGGTTATTTTTGTGTAATAATATTTGTTCGGAGTCATTTAAGTGTGACAAATATGCAAATAAATAAAAAGTCAGTAAGGGGGCAAATACTTTTCACACAACTGTATGTTCGTGTAAATATGCTAGTAGCAATTAAAATGTATTGAATATTTTAGGTAGTTTTGTCAACTTTTTTTCATTTCCTCTCAACTTGCCAAAAAACCCCACTGGAACATCAGAAATGTATACTCAGGGTTCATTATCATTGGTGTGTATTTAGCAGTAGTTACCTCAATGCACACTGGAACTCATGCAACTAAGTGCAGTGGGTTGTGGCGTTAGTAAAGTGGTAGCTTTAATATTTTAGGTGTATTTGATGTCTGGCTCCCATAATTTGTCCCACCCTGTATGAGCATATACATAATAACTTCTGTTCATCTGTGGGTTATATAAAAAAAAGAGGCTAAATGGTGACAAAAGCAAAATTGTTCTTCACAGTGGTCAATCACCAACTCTGCTCTTGTTCTTGTTTTCATTCCTCCAGTGATTTTGTTTTATAAATGGCTAGTATGTGTCCAACTGTCATACGCATGAAGTGCAGCTCATATGCACTGCAGCTTGATCAAATTAAATGGCCTGTCCAATGCAGCAGACCAGTGTGAATGGGTCCTTAATACTTTTTAACCACGTCCATGGTTAAAATTTTTTATGTTAACAGGAGTTACAGTCATATTTGTGTTTATTAAAAGTCAGCAGCTGCAATAACTGCTGACTTTTAATAAACAGACAATCACCTGTCCCAGGATCCAGCGATGTCCTCACCTGAGCTGTTCTTTCCACATCTTCTGTCCCTGGTGCTGGCATCTCAACCGTGGGCACGCAGCCGCACTGCGCATTGTGAATGGTCCCACAGTCTCCTGTGACCTATGACGTGTCCAAGAAGACTCCGAGGGTGTGGAGTAGAACTTGAAGTGGGAGTGGATACCTGTCAAAACCAGGTACCCCCCCCCCCCCCAAAAAAAAGGGTCATATCCTAAAAAGGTGCAGGGCCTTAAGCCGAACTCCTGCTTTTAACAAATCTATACTACCTATACTTCTGGTATTTTGTCTGGAGTTCTGCTTAAAGTGGAGTTCCACCGTGTTTTGTTTGTGTTTTTTTTTTTTTTTTTTTTGTTTTTTTTTAATACAGCAGCTACAAATACTGCAGCTGCTGACTTTTAAAACAAGGACACTTACCTGTCCAGGGCACCTGCAATGTCGGCACCGGAAGCCGATCTATCCCTTGGCTGTCGGGTGCTGCCGCCGCCATCCTCGGTAAGGGAATCAGGAAGCTTCCTGGTTCCCTACTGCGCATGTGCTATCCCACTGGTCCCTGCTGTGTTCTGGGACCCATGTGTATCCCAGAAGACAGCGGGGGGGAACGGGAAGTGGCATAGATACCCGCGGGTGGCTCGGGTATCTATGCCCAGAAGTGGGAGCATTAGACCGGTATCTGATCCCCCCTCAAAGGTGGCAAATGTGACACCGGAGGGGGGGGGGGGGGGTTGAGCCGGAAAAGCGGAAGTTCCATTTTTGGATGGAACTCCGTTTTAAGAGTGATTATACTAGAAACTCATAGAACAGAACACCTTGGCATGTCAACACACATTTTTTGTGAGCTTTTGAGAGATATACTGTAAATCTGCTTACACATCTTATCCAGAAATACCTTGGCTGAGGAGTTTTTCATCCTAATTGAAGAAATGTCTGTGAGGGTATTTAGCCATCCAGGTTATAGAAAAACTATTTGTAGTAAGTCAAAAGTAACCGGACTGGTTTGCGTGACAAAATCTCCCTGATCATTGGTGACCCGAGGCAAAAACTGCAGTTTACCTGTGTTGTCAGGTGCAGGTCTTGTGTTGTGTAAAGAAGGCTGGCATATTTGTCAATCTGGGTGTTGTGGGCTATTCAGCTATAGTTGGCAGAGCATAGCAAGGTATTTTAAATCAATATTTTATTGATTGAATATTTCACAGAACATAAGTTAAAAAGATGTAGAAAAATAGTCACTCAGACATGCACTTCTTCAGCTTATTACACAGTCTTGAGGATTGTTCTATAACAGTCTGTATACAATAGACATGTAAACCAAGGTAAAAAAATGTGATATATAAAGTATATCTTGTTAGATCAAGAGTGAGGAACACCACTTCCCTGCCCAGGCACCCCAACTGGGAACACACTGCACTCAGGAGGAGAGCGGCGACGCCCAGCCCTTTTTTGGGGGTTGTTGTATTGTTTTCATTGTTAGATAACGTCTAGTGTTAGACTAAGTAGTATATGAAAAAGACATTGGTGTTCGAAAAAGAAAAAAGTAAGAACTATAAAATATAAAATAATATAAAATAAAATTAGGAATTAGAAGAAAAACACAGTCAGTCAGATAGTTACTTCCCTTTGGTAGTACAGTATGGTTTATAAGTGATACATTTAGATCTTATGTTTCATTGTGTACCAATCTACCCATTTTTCCCATATTTTTTTAGAATTAACTCTAAGGATAAAATTGCATTTCCTGGCGGCATGGGTACTTTAATATTCAATACTTGTGAAATTACTCCATATACACCTTTCCAAAAGGGTATTATAGTAGGGCAAGACCAAAGTATATGGTACAATGTTCCCACAGCACCACAGTTCCTCCAGCAGGTATTGGAACTTTGTGGTGAGAATTTAACTATTCTATGGGGTGTATGGGGATACTATCTGAAGAGGACTTTCTGCGATAATTCCCATAAGTTTACACTCTGTTGCAGCGTACGTGATGTGAAGTGCCTTTCGCCATTGTTCCAGGGAGTAAGAAGTATCTAAGTCCTTCTCCCAGGCAATCATATGAGTTGTTTTCAAGGGTAAATCCTTATTTTTCAGTATATTATAGAACAACGATATACCTTTTAATCTTGGTGGTAGGGTTTGTGTAGTATTGGAGTACTCTCCATGACATCTCAATATTTGTTTTCAGGTTGGAGCGTAGTAGATGTGTAATTCTGTGGTATGTGTAATATTGTGAGGTAGCTAGGTTGTATTCTATTTGTAAGGACCTCAAGGTTTTTGGAGTTGGATCTATCATATCTTCAATTTTTTTCTATCCCTTTTTCCACCCAGCTTGAGACGTTTAAGTCAGGTATGATGTGTGTGTCAAGCTATAGGTAGGCTATTTGTACAGGATTGTCATTATTTGCATGAGTTACTTAAGCCTACATCAGTCTATAAATAATATATTCTATTTCATGAGACATTAGCCTTCACACACATTCTGATGTCAATAGGGCCTGTGTATGAAAAATGCATTGACAATAGCATCTGTGTTGTCCATAGCAACCAAACCTTTCCCAGCTTTTTTGCAATGCAGTTGAAAATAAAACCAGCATTGAAATCAGTTGCTATGGACAACAGGAAATCTTCTTGTTGGTACACTTTTCATATAAAAGCTCCCTTTTAAATTCCAGATGTTTTTGTGGGGCTTTTATTAGGGGTGATTGGTAAGGCTGAGGTGAAGTCAGGCAGATAAAATCATGCTCTCCACCTCAGCCAATCAGAGAAGGCTTTGTATTCATTTAAAAAAGTACAGAGTTTGCTGTGAAGGGCTGAGCAGTGCTCAGGTTAACTTGATTTGTCACGAAGTTCCCATACTGCTCCTGGAACACAGTGCTGCAATACGGTACATGTAGCTGATGCTGCATACACTTTTTTACAGGGCTGACAGTGGGCACATTTAGTAAGGGAAGGTTTTTTTTTTTTTTTTTTTTTGTGGACGTTCTTGAGTCCAAGCTTTAACCACTTCCATACTGGGCCTATTATGGCACTCCTCTACTACATGTAAAAATCAGCATTTTTTTTTTTTGCTAGAAAATTACTCAGAATCCCCAAACATTATCATAAGTGTTTTTTTAGCAGACACCCTAGGGAATAAAATGGTGGTCATTGCAACTTTTTATGTCGCACGGTATGCGCACAACAATTTTTCAAACATGATTTTTTTTTTTTTTTTTTGAAAAATGAATTAAAAAAAATAACAAAATCGTAAAGTTGGCCCAATTGTTTTGTATAATGAAAGATGAAGTTACGCCGAGTAAATAGATACCCAACATGTCACATTTTAAAATTGCGCACACTCATGGAATGGTGCCAAACTTCGGTACTTAAAAATCTCCATAGGCGACACTTTAAAATTTTTTACATTATATGAGGACCCTAAAAAGGGACACAAGTACCCCCCAGTACAGCGGGACTTTAAGGGCGAACAAAATATGTTAATATCATAAAATATCATTTATTAGAAATGTCTTTACTAAAAGTGCTGTATTATCTGCTGTTATGTTTTTATACATGCTGTTTTTTTAAAAACATTTCTAATAAATGATATTTTATGATATTAACATATTTTTTTCTCCCTTAAAGTCCCGCTGTACCGGGGGGTACTTGTGTCCCTTTTTAGGGTCCTCATATAATGTCTATTGGGATGTTGGCAACACCCTTTTGAGAATAACATTTCTCTTTGTGGTTCACCATATATACTAAAATTTTTTACAGTTTAGCATTACAGAGGAGGTCTAGTGGTAGAATTATTGCTCTCTCTAGCACACACGGCGGCACTTTATATATTTTTTTTCTTTTTATTGCTTATTTTACTGTTTGTTTTTTTTTTTTTTACTTTTATTCCTATTACAAGGAATGTAAACATCCCTTGTAATAGGAATGGTGTGTGACAGGTACTCTTTATGGAGAGATGTGGGGTCAATAAGACCCCACATCGCTCCTCCAGGCTGGAAAGCATAAGATCAAAAAAAAGGATTCACGATCCCATGCTTTCCAGCCGCGATCACGGCTTTGTTTACAAGCGTGGCCCGGATGTGACATCATAACTTCGCGCCTGGGTTTCCGAAGGTCATAGAGATGGCTGGAAATCTCTATGATCGTCATCCAGCGGCGGCCGATTCTTTCTCCAGGTCCCCGATGAAACGGGAGAGCCCAGAGAAGCACTGGAGGGTGGCAGGAAGGGGAAGATGTCCACTCCTGGTGCCTGTAAGAACAATCTAGCGGCTGAACGGCTGCTATGATCATTCTTACGGTGCACACAATCGCCGGCTGAAAACAAGGATATCTAAATGATGCCTGTAGCTGCAGGCATCATTCAGATATTCCCACTGAAAGTCAAGGACGTCATATGACAGCCTTGGGCTGGAAGTGGTTAAAGTGTTACTAAACCCAGGACCCTGCATTCAATATATCTGGTCTTCCACAGTACACAGAACATGGAAATGCAATAGTTTTAGTAAATATAAACTGCTAAATACCTTTTCTCATCAGTAGTTAGCTCAGTTTTATGACTTCTATCAGTGGCTGGTTAAAGCTTGTAAGGGGACTTTTCATTCTCCCCTGATTGTCTTATGAGAATGCAGGACCCTCTGTGTAGACAGTGCTGATTGGCTGTTTGCTGATCACATGCAGTCTCCCAAGAGAAAAAAAAATCTCTTGCAATACACCAAACTGAGCATGTGCAGCTTTCCCCCAAGGCTCTGTTCTATCAGATAGTTTGGGGACTGTAGAAGGGGAGGATCAGAGAAGATGGGATCAAACAGCCTTTTTATATAATGCAGAGGATTAACCCCTTAGGTTCCACAGTGAGTATAACCAGCATGCTTTACTGCAGGGGTCAGCAACATTTTTCCACTTTAAGGGCCGGATTTAATGTGTGTGAATGCATGGGGGGCCGCATTCACCTGCTAATAAATGAAGATGAGGGGTAAAGGGGGGGAGATACAGAGGTGGCTGTGGAGGGGGGGGGGAGATGCAGAGGTGGCTGTGGAGGGGGGGGAGATACAGAGGTGGCTGTGGAGGGGGGGGGGAGATACAGAGGTGGCTGTGGAGGGGGGGGAGATACAGAGGTGGGGGGGGAGATACAGAGGTGGGGGGGGGAGATACAGAGGTGGCTGTGGAGGGGGGGGAGATACAGAGGTGGCTGTGGAGGGGGGGGGATACAGAGGTGGCTGTGGAGGGGGGGGGAGATACGGAGGTGGCTGTGGAGGGGGGGGGAGATACGGAGGGGGGGGGAGATACAGAGGTGGCTGTGGAGGGGGGGGGGAGATACAGAGGTGGCTGTGGAGGGGGGGGGAGATACAGAGGTGGCTGTGGAGGGGGGGAGATACAGAGATGGCTGTGGGGGGGGGATACAGAGGTGGCTGTGGGGGGGATACAGAGGTGGCTGCGGAGGGGGGGATACAGAGGTGGAGGGGGGGGAGATACAGAGGTGGCTGTGGAGGGGGGGAGATACAGAGGTGGCTGTGGACAGGGCGGGAGATACAGAGGTGGCTGTGGACAGGGGGGAGATACAGAGGTGGCTGTGGACGGGGGGGGAGATACAGAGGTGGCTGTGGACCGGGGGGGGATACAGAGGTGGCTGTGGACCGGGGGGGATACAGAGGTGGCTGTGGACAGGGGGGGATACAGAGGTGGCTGTGGACATGGGGGGGATACAGAGGTGGCTGTGGACAGGGGGGGGGATACAGAGGTGGCTGTGGACAGGGGGGGATACAGAGGTGGCTGTGGACAAGGGGGGGGGATACAGAGGTGGCTGTGGACAGGGGGGGATACAGAGGTGGCTGTGGACAGGGGGGGGATACAGAGGTGGCTGTGGACAGGGTGGGGATACAGAGGTGGCTGTGGACAGGGGGGGATACAGAGGTGGCTGTGGACAGGGGGGGGATACAGAGGTGGCTGTGGACGGGGGGGATACAGAGGTGGCTGTGGACGGGGGGGGTGGGGGATACAGAGGTGGCTGTGGACGGGGGGGATACAGAGGTGGCTGTGGACGGGGGGGGATACAGAGGTGGCTGTGGACGGGGGGGGATACAGAGGTGGCTGTGGACAGGGGGGGGGATACAGAGGTGGCTGTGGACAGGGGGGGGGATACAGAGGTGGCTGTGGACAGGGGGGAGATACAGAGGTGGCTGTGGACAGGGGGGAGATACAGAGGTGGCTGTGGACGGGGGGGTGGGGGATACAGAGGTGGCTGTGGACGGGGGGGATACAGAGGTGGCTGTGGACGGGGGGGATACAGAGGTGGCTGTGGACAGGGGGGTTGGGGGTTACAGAGGTGGCTGTGGACAGGGGGGTGGGGGATACAGAGGTGGCTGTGGACGGGGGGGGTGGGGGATACAAAGGTGGCTGTGGACGGGGGGATGGGGGATACAGAGGTGGCTGTGGACGGGGGGGTGGGGGATACAGAGGTGGCTGTGGACGGGGGGGATACAGAAGTGGCTGTGGACACGGCGGGGGATACAGAGATGGCTGTGGACACGGGGGGGGATACAGAGATGGCTGTGGACACGGGGGGGGGGATACAGAGGTGGCTGTGGACACGGGGGGGATACAGAGGTGGCTGTGGACACGGGGGGGGGATACAGAGGTGGCTGTGGACACGGGGGGGGATACAGAGGTGGCTGTGGACACAGGGGGGAGATACAGAGGTGGCTATGGACACGGGGGGGATACGGAGGTGGCTGTGGACACGGGGGGGGATACAGAGGTGGCTGGGGGGGGATACAGAGGTGGCTGTGGACTGGGGGGGGGAGAGTCACAGGGGGACCAAGCTGCTTTATAAAGGATATAATTTTATTGTACAAAAAACACTAAAACTGGGTACCCATCACCAACACCAGGATTATATTAAAATTAAGACAAAGTTGTCCATTTTACTGGACTAGTCTATAAGTCCTGATGACAAACACCATAATAAAATATGTCTATCCTGTCACTATATTCGTTAATAGGACCCCTTGATGGGGTATGATTGGATAGGAAGTAATTTGTAGACACTTGATGGTATTCCCTGTGATATAATTATCTGGAGTATGAACTAATTGTAAGCTGGTATTTAGTCAGATGTAAATAAGTGGCATGTATCCACAGTGAGTAAACAGTCCAGAAAGCAAAGTAGACAAATGTCCAAATAGTGCTATGTGAATTTTTTCACACCGGGGATCCCACTGTTGGATAGCAGTACGTAAATAGTCACTATAATGCAGAGTAGACTATTACAGGTTGGGGAAGATAGGGGTCAAGGAAATTTTTTTTTTTTAAGGACAAATAGTCCGCTCACCCGACCGCACCGAGGCAATGGTGTCACACTTCGGGCATAAACAGCAAACCGGAGGGGGCGTGGCTTAGCAATGGCTGAGTGAAGACGTGCTTTATCAGAGCACCCGACCCGATCTACGGAAGCCACAAGCCAGATAAAAACCTATGTGGGCACGGCATGAGCACCCCTAACCGATACAGGACACGATCGGCAACAAAGGGAACCCGACATCGGCACTCCCAACCCAGCATCCAGCTGTATTTCAGGGGCTCTCAGCGGCAATCACCGGGCGCCATTGTAGCTGCACCACGTGAGATCTGCGGGAACAGATCCCCCATCCCTCTGCAGGAGATTACACTGGCTCACTCACCAAACCCAGACCCCTTCACAGAAACACCGGCAGCTTTCCGACCAGAGATGGAGGGTCACACCCAAAGTCAGAGCTGCTTAGACACCGACCTCCGGGCCATGCTTCGAGCTCTTCCCACGAGGGCGGATATCGAAGCTCTCCCCACGAGGGCAGATATAGAGGCTATGATAGTGCGTATAGAGGAGGCCCATAACAGGGATATACAGGAGGTGAGGACGGAACTACAGGCCGTAACAGAACATTGGTGGCGTCATTGGAGGCTCGGTGCAGGCGGTGGAGCAGACACAAGTGGCCCAAGACACGGCAACCCAGGAGATGCAGCTACATCTCGAGGAGATGGAAGACCGCAGTAGTCGCAACAACCTGAGACTGCGGGGAATCCCTGAGGCCACAGGCTCAGAAGACCTTGTGGAAATGGTTACAGCAATATTCCACAGCATCTTTGGGTCCCAGCCACCTACTCTGGAATTCGACCGAGTACATCGCACCCTGGGTCCTAAATCCTCACATCTCGCCAGACCACGGGATGTTCTCTGCCGCCTGCACCGATACACACAGAAAGAAGCCATACTACGAAAAGCCTGGGAGCAAGGAGACATAGACTTTGATGGAGCGAATATCCAAGTCCTCCCGGACCCTTCCAGGGCCACACTACATCGGCGAGCGATGCTGAAGCCGGTGCTGGAGGTTGCGAGAAGACACGGATGTACCTATCGGTGGGGATATCCCTTGGCAGTCACCTTCCGCTCCGCACAGACCTCCTTTACACTGCGAACGCCAGCTGATCTCCCGGGTTTTTTCACCTTTTTGGGAACGGAACTTCTCCAGGTACCAAACTGGCTACAGAGACTCCCCAAACCAGCGGGCCGTTTGGGCCCATATACCGGTCGGTTTTCCCAAACTGCTCGTCCGCAGAGGAACAGAGGCCACTCCCGCATTCCAACCAATGAGGGAACACGTGAGTCCTAATTAACCTCATTCTATCAACCTGTTATCAATCTTTACAATATTATTTATTATTATTATTATTATTATACAGTATTTATATAGCGCCAACAGTTTACGTAGCGCTTTACAACTTGAGGGTAGACAGTACAAGTACAATACAATTTGATACAGTAGGAATCAGAGGGCCCTGCTCCTTAGAGCTTACAATCTAAATAAGGCTGACTATGTCCCTTTCTGGTTGCTGAAACCCGCTATGCTTGTTATGCTGCATCCCACATCCCCCTCATAATGTCATCTATCCGGAGACATTGCGGTATGACTGGATACTGACGATATGCCATGGCCGGGAAGGGGGGGGAGATATAGAGTTGTTCCTGCGTATGCTGTTGGCTCGGCCACCCAACCCCCCCCCCCCCTCCCGGGGCCCCCATCCTGTGCACCAACGTTCCGGAAATGTTGCACCCTCACTGGATGGCCATATACAGATCCCAAGGAACAGAGAGCGGGGCCTTGTTGTTTACTGTTTGCACTTTAGTTGCCCCCTACTGCCTCCAGATGGACCCCCTGCAGAGGAGATTCTACCAGATCTGCACCCCCCCCCCCCCCCCTTCCCATCCCTGGTCGCAAGACTGACCCCTCGTGGATAGTCGGGGATAATCCATCACCCTCCAGCTGGAGCGAAACTTTAAACCACCCTGGCGGCCAGTCTTAATCCTAGCTTTTTGGGGCTTATTTATGGCCTTGTTGTCTTTTTCAAGACGCAATTGAAGTGGTCCCCCCCAGCAATAGGAACGTTCTAACGCCCATGGAATCACTTTGTGCCTGTCTATAATCTTCTTCTAACGCACCAGGTCCACCGGGTACCTTATCAAGACTGGAATATCAGACCTGGGAAGATTGGGCGAATCAGAAGCATCAGGAAACGCAAAGTTACTGCTACATAGGTCATGTGAGTAATCCCACTGGAAGGTCTAACAATTGGACTCTGTAAGCTGAGACTTTCTTGGACACGCATGCAGCTGCAGGACACTTATTATAGCACCTAGATGACATACAGAACAGCTGCTATGGGATCACAATCCCAAGGTTGAGAACTGAAGTTATCTTCAAACCACCACAGATTGGTTGTATGGAGGGGCTGACGTGTCATGTGGGGGGGAGGAGGGACCGAGGTATGAGAGAGGGGTGAACCCTGGGGGGAGCCACTTTCATTTTTGTATTCGGCCCGATCTCCCTGGGCATCCTTGGGATACCCGGGCTGGGGGGTGCTCAGAACACGTATTGGGAGGACCCCTGGTGACAGATATGAGAGGCGGTTGGCGGGTGGGAAGTTTTTTCTTTGACAAGTCAGCCTTTACCTTACCTTAATTTTGTTATTTTGAGATTCTGTTATATTAGCTCATAGAATTTTTAAGCTGAATGTGGTTATTTATAGTATTGGGTTCTCATGTCACATACATCTTAATACAACACAATACTAACTACTAATTCCTAACCCACAACATCTGCTCAGACTGGGCAGTTGTGGGAGTATCCTGGAAGCCCTTGCTGAACACACCCCCACCTAGGAGGACTCTCATCACCCAGGTGACACTGGGGAGCGAAATAGCAACTGTTTTTTGCTAAAACTTTAGATTTTCAGTTCTGTTGAGTGGGTGCCCTCCACGGGAACATCCCCCCGGCGGACACTTCATTTACCCATAGGAGACTAGTTTTACTACACGTTCTTCTTTCTTATCCCCCCCCCCATCTGGATCTATATTTCCTCCCCTTCTCATTCTTGCCCTCACCACACTTTTCCCTCCCATACCCCAGTTCCCTCGAACATGGACGAGATTAAGACACCTAAAACGTAAAGGGTCTTAATATACCCGAGAAGAGACGGATGATGCTTAATGACATGAGACGCCTAAAAATAGGACATTGTTCTATTACAGGAGACTCATTTCCGCGAAAACACATTTTCAATCCTCAAAAATAGATATTTCCAGATAGTATATCATTCTACCAATTCGGAAGCCAAATCCAGGCGTGTCTCAATTTTGATTTCAGCCCATTTACCATGGTCCCTAACTGACATTATGACTGATCCAAAGGGCAGATTCTTATTTATTAAAGGCCAGATCGGGGGTATTGGGGTGACCATTGCAAACTTATATGCCCCGAACACCCAGCAAGACACCTTTTGTCAAAAAACACCCAACTATTTTGCGAAAATTCTCTGAAGGGCAACTCATTGTGGGTGGCGATCTCAAAACCCCATTACATCCCGCAGTGGACACTTCAACGGGACGCTCAGCTACCACTCACGGCATGCGTAAAGCCATCCATCTGGCTTTACACTCAGCACAACTAATTGACATCTAGTGACTTTTTCACTCCGGTGAACGCGATTACTCCTTCTCCTGGCCACACAATGTATATACATGTATAGATTATTTCTTACTCCACCACAACCAACTACACGCGGTAAAAGACACCTCACTGGGATCAATCACGTGCATAACATCCTCCCGCATGCCCACTCTGACTGCAGAGACATGTGAAATACTGGAAGACCCTATCACGCTACCTGAGCTACAATTAGCAATCAAAAACACTAAACTGGGGAAAGCTCCAGGGCCAGACGGCCTCACGCTTCAATACTACAAGACACTACTACCTTCACTAGGTGATCACTTAGTTAAACTTCTAAATAGCCTCCTCAGCGGAGAAAAACTCCATACCACCACATTACAAGCCCAGATATCCATCATCCCAATCCATCTAGACCAAGTTGGCTTTGTACCAAACAGAGAGGCCAGAGACAATACCACCAAAGTCCTGAATCTACTCTACACGGCCACCCGCACCAAAACTCCTAGTGTTTTCATAGGAATGGATGCGGAAAAAGCATTTGACCATGTCAACTGGGCCTTTATGTTCGCTACATTACGACATGTGGGCCTGGGCCCCAATATGATCAGACGGCGGCATACGAATCACCGTCTGCTAGAGTTAAAGCTAATGGAGTGCTATCAAATTCCTTCCCGATTGCTAATGGGACCAGACAAGGGTGTCCTTTGTCCCCTCTCCTCTTTGCACTCTCGTTGGAACCTTTTTTATGCCATGTACGATTAAACCTCAACATCGCAGGTGTTGCAATAAATCAAACCCAATATAAGGTGTCGGCATATGCAGACGATCTTATGTTCTCACTCACCTATCCCGCGATCTCCCTCCCAAACCTGCTACAAGAATTTAAAACATATGGGGCACTCTCCAATTTAAAAATTAATTTCACTAAGTGAGAGGCGATGGGTGTGGGAATTCCGCAGCCCCAACTCACACATCTACAGTCCTATTTTAACTTAAAATGGACGACGATGGCTTTGAAGTACCTGGGCACACCTATACCCTGCACATTCGCACGGCTGTATGATTTAAATTTCCCACCATTATTACGGACAGTTAGAACATTGCTTAACCAGTGGCACACGGGTCTTCACTCCTGGATAGGACGCTGCAACATTTAAAAAATGTCAATCCTCCCAAAGTTTATTTACCTTATGCAGGCACTACCTATCCATATCCCCTCATCATACTTCAAACACATACAATCCACCTTTACGGAATTCATATGGGCCAAGAAGAGACCCCGGCTCCCACATAAACTGTTGATCCTCCCCAAACAACATGGCGGTCTTGCAGTACCGGACATTCGGGCTTATCACCAGGCAGTACACATAGGAAGGCTCATAGATTGGTGTCGACATCAAGAGACCAAGCTATGGACACAACTAGAACAACACCAAAGCAAAATCCCCCTTAACAGGTCCCCGTGGCGCTACAAAAATTTACCAGCAGAAATAAAACGCCATCCACCGGTTTTCCTCTCCCAACACACCTTTATACCCCATATTGGGCAACCCCAAATTCTCGCCAGGCATACAAGATACCATTTTTCGGAGACTGAGCGAGGCGGGGATACATCAAGCCTCCCATTTTAGCGTGGGAGGACGTTGGCATACTATAGCTGAACTATCTGATCCCAGGGGATGGTTTTGCTTGGACTTCTTGAGGTCCCGACAACTAGGTAATATTTTCTCCATTCCTTAAAACCACCTGATTCTGATGGAAAACCCCTTACGACTCTAGAAGAACTCTGCAACAGCACGGGACCCATAGCTCACACGCTCTCCCTAGCATACAACTCACTAAACACACCAAAGGCAGATTACATACCCCTGGGTTTAGCCAAATGGGAAATGGACTTGAACTGCCATTTCAACACGCCCAAAAGACAATACATTCTGAAGGTTACACACAAATCCTCTATTTGTAGTAAGATTCAAGAGACCAACTATAAACTCCTATCGAGATGGTACAGGACCCCAACAGTACTTCACAAATTTTTCCCGACAACATCTGACATTTGTTGGCGTTGCGGGGCAGACAAGGGAACATTATTACACATCTTCTGGTCCTGCCCCAGACTGACCCATTACTGGCAAGAGATACGAAGAGTGATCCAAAAATTTACAGAGCGTTCCATTCCAGACGACCCCGTGTTCTTCCTACTACATGCGCCTAACATCCCTGAGAAAATGTATAAAAAATCGGTGATAAGACACCTACTGGATGCAGCCAAAGCCTGGATCCCCCTTCATTGGAAATCCATGCACCCACCAACCATAGCTTTTTGGATAGGAAAAGTAGAGGAAATAAGGCGCCTAGAAGACCTCGTCCTCACAGCACAGCACAGACAAGAAACCTTCTCCAACACTTGGCAACAATAGAATATTTTCATTTACTCAGACGAGGGTCAAGACCTAAAAGGATCCACCACTAATACATAAGATGTAATCCCCCTTAGTACCGATCCCCTATTAGACAAAGCTAACATAGATCCACATCAATGAGACACGAGAAAATCTTCCCGACACTCCTGGTTCGAGGGAACATTTCCCCTACCCCCCCCCCTTTTTTTTTTTTTCCCTCCACATCTCTTGACCAAAAACCCCCCTTTCCTTTGTTCTCAATATAACCCTGACTGCTTTTTCCATCCTTTCTATCCCCTTTTCTTGACCCCCCCCTTTTTTTTTTACAAATAAGAGAAAATGATGGGACCGGACGCATGTGCCTCTCCAACACATCTAGACGTAAATAAACACAGAGACATCCTCTTTTTTGGGTACAAAACCTTACTAATAACGACATGTATATCAAATAAGTTGAGAAATCCAGGTGACCACAGAAGAAGAAAATGTCACTCCACTGAAGTATATTAGAAGTGATACCTATGTGTCAGGATTTGATGTTAGTAATATTGTTCTCTACTTTGTCTCAATGTGTTATCCTGTAAAATGTAGGCCCGTGTGGCCCTGTTCCTGCTATAAATAAAAAAATAAAAAAAAAAATTAAAAAAAATAAATGGCAAACCGGACACTGTGTGGTGTCATCCAATGCACCCTGTTGCCATATGGGGTCTGTTGAGCTGCAGTGAATAGCCATCGAGCTATCACACTAATGGATCATCCAGGCCACCATCCAACTTCCTCAGCTGAGTTAGTTCCTGCTAGCTTCAACTGGCCAACTGCGCATGCATGGGCGTGGCGTAATACGTCATCCGTGACGCAGGAAACCTCTCTATCGCAGTGTAAACTCTGACATGTTTCACTAGATAGCACCTGTTTTTTTCAAGGATCAAAAGGGATCCAAAGCTGGCTGTGTACGGGGGGGGGGGGAATACAGAAGTGGCTGTGTACGGGGGGCTGTACAGAGGTGGCTGTGGACAGGGGGGGTACAGAGGTGGCTGTGGACGAGGGGGGGTACAGAGGTGGCTGTGGATGGGGGGCGGGTATAGAGGTGGCTGTGGAGAGGGGGGTATAGAGGTGGCTGTGGACAACAGAGGTGGCTGTGGACAGGGCGGATACAGAGGTGGCTGTGGACAGGGCGGATACAGAGGTGGCTGTGGACAGAGCGGATACAGAGGTGGCTGTGGACTGTATTATATTATACTGTCCTATTATTCACTCTGTATATAAATGTAATCTACAAAAGTGTCTGTGTTCTATAGTAAAAATGCAGCTCTATACCTCATTAAGAGTGCCACTCGGTGCTCACGTGACCCGCCGCCTCTCTCTTTTCTTCATCTAACAATTGCAGCGGGCGGGGCTGAGAATGACGTCAGTCAGGAGGGGAGGAAGGGAGGCAGCTAGTCACCTGAGCCACCGAGCAGCGCTCTTGATGAGGTATATAGCTGCATTTTTATTATATAACACAGTGACTTTTGCAGATGAAATTTTTAAACAGGCAATTCCTTGTGCATGGGTCAGGTGTCCATGTATTAATCACGGGCACTGACAAGCCAGAGATTTAGCGACGGCGGGCCGGGTGCGGGCCATGGGTTGCCAACCCCTGCTTTACTGCATATACAGACTGATTTTACTGTTGTGGGTTTAGCAACTCTTTAAGGTGATTGAAGACTGGCAAATTGCTAGGGTCACCCCAAGAGTGCATCCATAAAACCCCACCTACTGTGTGAGGCACTAGTTTTGCTTTTGTCCTTTTAGTGATGGACATGTGCTCCTCTGGCGAAGTGTTTTTCCTTTTTTCATCACTTTTGTTTGTGGAATAGGTGTGGATAGTAAGGCAGGGTTTCCTTCAAATTGACACCAATTTCTGGCATTTAATAACATGATCCATAGTGTGTAGCACACTATGTGATTTTATAAGCAGAGGATTTAGGAATTATCCCATCTAGTGTCAAGAAGATGAGGTAATTACATCACGCCTCCCAGATGATGCATTCCCACCCACCTTTTTTTGCCGAAAACACAGAGCACATTGCTGTACTCTTGCTGCCATAATACAGAGACAAAGTCACAGGAATACAGCCAATGCCTAGGTTATAGTAGCTCCTTATCTGCACGATTAAAACCCTATCCATTCTGCATGCTAGTCTGTGCATACCATACTTGGGAACCCCCATCTAACAATAGGAGACCATAGGAGCAAGGGAGCTGGGACAAAAAGGCTAAATAGCATTCATCTGCAGATGGCCTACAGTAAACTCAAACCTCTGTTAAAAGTGATAGCTGTTCCCTTGTGCTGGAGCAATGCCCTATAATGACATGGCTCCCCTCAGCTGCCTCTTGCTCCCTCTTATGGGGCGTACACACGGTCGGACTTTTCCACCTGACTGGTCTGACGGACGCCGACGGACCAAATCTGGTGGACAATCCGATCTTGTGTGGGCTTTACCGGACCTTCAGCGGACTTTTCCAGTCGCAAATCTGACGGACTTTAGCTTTGGAACAGGCTTCAAATCTTTACGTCGTAACTCCGCCGGTCCCAGAAATCCGCTCGTCTGTATGCTAGTCTGACGGACAAAAACCGACGCTAGGGCAGCTATTGGCTACTGGCTATCAACTTCCTTATTTTAGTCCGGTGTACGTCATCACGTACGAATCCATCTGACTTTGGTGTGATCGTGTGTAGGCAAGTCCGTTCGTTATAAAGTCCGTCGAAAGTCCGTTGGAAAGTTTGTCGGAGCAGTCCAGTCAAAGTCCGCCCGTGTGTACACGGCATTAGGCTTATACCATGCAGCCTGTCTGACTAAATAAGGCCAGAAATGCGTCTATTTCCCCTCATCGTCCTCTATTTCCCCTGACCTCGTCCAGGATTCAGAGGTGGGACCTCCTTTACTTGAGGTTATTTAGGGAGAAAAGTATTGACCCTGATTTTGTGATGGAGACTGCAGAAGATTTTGTATCCCCTTGCATTTTATGTGGCGCAAGGCACTATGGCTTTCTGCTAAATTTTCTCTTCAGTGGACAAACTAATTGATGTGGTGCACGCTAACCTTTGCTTAGTAACACCTGATTCTCCACAGCCTAAAGAAGTCCCTATGGGCGCTAAGAAAATAGGACAAGACAAATTGGTTGTGCAGTTTGAAGACTGACCCAATCCTGAGAGTATTGACTACTCCTCCTAAACTTTTTGCTAAAATGTATCCTATGGAAAAAAAATTTAAGAAGACTTGGGCTGTTCCAGTAGTGGATCTTGCTATTTCAGTTTTCAAAAAAACACCTTACAGTTCTTGGTGAGGATTTTACCTCTGTTATTCATTTGATGGGCATCTGGAAACCTTTATTCTTTGCCCTTGAAGGTCCTGCCCTGCAGCCAGCTATTGCTGCCATGTCTATTTACCAAACTATTGCTAACTGGACAAGACATATGGCCAGGTACCAGGGACCTGTTTTGGGGGACCCTGCTCTCTTAGAATAGTTGCAGCTGATTCCATTAGCATTATAGTTTTGTGTTGATGGTCTGAAGAATGTAATCCGCCAAGTCCCTAGAATGTCTCTTATCTCTGGGATTTTGAGGTTCAGAGCTATGTCTGCTGAACCTGCTTTTGTAAAAAAAAGTTTTTCAATGAGGAAGTCACCAGGGAAAAGGGTATTTCCACTCTATAACAAAAGTCAGTCTTCACTCTCCCTACATGTCTCCTTTCAAATCGAAGTTTTAACACCTTCTTTTTTGCAAGCCGTCGACTCCCAAATCCATCAGGCCATGCTCAGAAGCTCTCCTTAGAATGAAGGGGTGCTCCCACTGGAGTCTTTTGGCTTTTTGTTCCACACTCAATCCAAGATGTTACTGTCCTTTGGGTCAAATCTGTTCTTTCAAGAGGGTACAAAATAAGAGTTTCTATTTCTGTCCCCTCTTCGCTTTTTTTCTTCCAATCTACCAGCTTCAGACCAAAAGAAGGCGGATTTAATGACCACCTTGTATCAACTTCAGGTGTAAGAAGTGGCTGTACTAGTTCCTTTTATATAAGAATAATTTCAAGTTTTTTTATGGAAGCCTATTTACATTTGATGGAATCAATCTGTCACTGCTTCTCTCCAACAAGGAGAATATCTATCTAACCCCTCACATCAGCACTTTCTGGGTTTTGCAGTGGGATACAACAGTTTGTTGCACTACCATTCTGGCTCTCCTCTGTGCCCAGAGTGTTGACAAAGGTGCTTGCTTCGCATTCATGTCAGAGTTTACCTCGACGAAGACTTCATGCTAAAGCACCTCTCTTGGCCACACCTTGTATGCCAACATTTGAAGGACAATTCAATTCCTTCAAACCTTTGGAAAGTTGATTATCCTGCCAAAGTCTGCTGTCTAGCCTAAGAACATCTTAAACACAGCCCAAGCCAGAATTTTCCTTCCCCAAAAGAAAGTTGCTACCCTAAGATCCCACATGAGGATCCTCAGGTCAAAATGGCACCCCTCTGTTCACTTCTGCATAAGGAGGACCTGTCACAAACGATTCCTATTACAAGGGATGTTTACATTCCTTGTAATAGGAATAAAAGTGAGGAAAAAATGTAAAAGAAATTGTAAAAATAAAAAAATTAAAGTAAAAAAAAAAAACTTAAAACGCCCCTGTCCCCGGTAGCTCGCACTCAGAAGCGAACGCACGCGTAAGTCCCACCCACATATGTAAACGCTGTTCAAACCACACATGTGAGGCATTGCCACATGCGTTAGACCTCGAGCAACAATTCTAGCACAAGATCTCCTCTGTAACTCTAAACATGTAACCTGTAAAAATTTAAAGCGTAGAAAAGTAATTTTCTAGCAAAAAAATGATGATTTTTACATGTAGGAGAGGAGTGCCAGAATAGGCCCTGTATGGAAGTGGAACAACCACAACATACAGGGATATACAATGTAATACTGACATAAAATCCAAAACATTAGTTGGACTTGTGTCTTTTTTTTAACCTCGCCTACTATGTAAAAGTAATCGATCACATGACTTCTGATCACTCAGTTATTGATCTGATCCAAGTGGAAAACAGTGACTGTCAATGTCTGTCATTGTCCACTCTGTTCCTCCAATGCTCACTGGAGTGCTAAGCTGGGAGAACAGTCTCCAGCTCTCAGCCACATGCTGAAAGGTGGATCCAGCTGTCATTCAGGCAGCCTGTGGGATCCCAACAATATTATTGGGATCATTCCCAAGCCTGGCACAGCTCTGCCCCATCAGCTAATAGCAAGACATAGCCTGCTTTAAGCTGACTTTGGGTCACAGGACTACAAAAGTAAATGTTCTCCTGTGACCCACAAGAGAATCATGGCCAAAAAAACTTTGGCTATGCTTCTCTATTAAGACTGTGCTCTCGGCTTATTAACAGGATTATTAAAATATCTCAGAGTAGAAAAAGGGAAGTTTGTTTTGGCATGAGTTACATATTGACAAACTTTTCTGTATCCTTTTTCCATTTTCTTAATGGTATGCTGTTTTAATACTGCCTTTTTGTATTGTGCAGTTTGTTTATATTCTGTCAACACTATGTGTATGGTTTCTGTTAAAGGTTTTTAGGCTATTCCATAGTTGACAGATTACACAATGCAGTGTGGTTTTGCCTGAGTTTTTTCCCAATCTATAGAGCTTGTAAACAGAAGTGATACAATACATTTTATTATGGCTGACTGATGCATATATTGTGTAATTCTTTAGGCCCCTTTCACACTAGGGTGGTGGGGGCGTCGGCGGTAAAACGGCGTTATTTTTAGCGCTGCTTTACCGTCGTTCTAGGGGCGGTATTCGGTTTTAACCCCCACTGGCGGACGAAAAAGGGTTAAAACCGCTCGCATAGCGCAGCTACAGCGGCGGTATAGCCGCGCTGCCCCATTGATTTCAATGGGCAGGAGCGGTGAATACACCGCTCCTTCACCGCTCCAAAGATGCTGTTTGCAGAAGTTTTTTTTCTCTCCTGCCAGCGCACCGCTTCAGTGTGAAAGCCCTCGGGCTTTCACACTGGAGAAATAGCAGCGGCAGTTTTAGGTCGGTTTGCAGGCGCTATTTTTAGCGCAATAACGCCTGCAAACCGCCCCAGTGTGAAAGGGGCCTTAAAGGTAGTCAAAGAAGTGAAAGAGCAGTCTTTAGTTGAGAACATTAGACAGTTAATAGAAATTGGCCATGTGATAAGCATCTAAGTACAATGTACTAATGATTTGTTATAATTTTAATTTAATTTTAACAATACCTAGATGCTTAATATTTGGCCAATTATTTGAGAGAATCATTTAATATGCTGTTAATATTATTATGCATTCTTATATTTGACATTGCTCTGCTTCAAATGCCACCGGACACATTGGATTACAGGTACCGGTAATCGATAACCGGTATCATGTGATCGCTATGAATGGTCATAGCATACCTCCCAACATTTTGAGATGGGAATGAGGGACACCTATGTAGGCATAGGACACGCCCCCTGCCACACCCCTTAAAAGAGAATTAACCAAAAAAAAGGTTAATTAAATCCACAAGAACTTTTTTTACCACTACTATTCCTTTTAAAATGTACAAATGCAGCGATTTAGAAATTGAAGGAAAGGTTTAGCACCGGGAAACACTTTTTGAAAGATTAAAAAGTGCATTTTATATAAAACTATATGGATCAGACCAAAATGGGGGACAAATTAGGGGGGAAGAGGGACAGAGGAACATTGTTCCAAATCAGGGACAGTCCCTCGAAATCAGGGACAGTTGGGAGCTATGGTCATAGAGATCACACGATAACAATGTAAACAACCTGTCATGAATGGCTTTCCATTCATGAACAGCTTGCTTAATGTTGTAATCTGTGAGTGGTCCACAGCAATTGTGCTGCCCATTTTCCTGTGCACATTTGGTTTCCACTTTAGTCTGATTAGATATGGGAGGAGTTTCTGGGGGTTGTCTATCCCCTATTTGGTTTTATTTTACTATAAATACTTTCAGTCTGAGTATAGTCACCAGCTATGATTAAGCATCTATATTGATGTGAAGCGCCTTAGCCTGTCTGTACCTTTCATCACCATGATGTAACAGAATTTGGATATTCTACACTGTTTTGCCACGAATAAAAGGTGTTATTTGGAGTGCGGCCGTTCACCTGTTTTTCTTCAATTTTCATTAGCAATCACATGGTACCTGGCTACCTATACCATGTGATTGGCTACAGCTAATCATAGATCACAACCAAAAGCAAGCTGTTCCATTCACGACATCTAAAACGAA
Organism: Aquarana catesbeiana; assembly: GCF_042186555.1. NCBI lineage: Eukaryota > Metazoa > Chordata > Amphibia > Anura > Ranidae > Aquarana > Aquarana catesbeiana. The sequence goes on along the minus strand of NC_133332.1, from coordinate 166,699,559 downwards.
ACTATTAATAACGGTGTAAAAAAAAAAAAAATCCTGATCGCCCCACTAGAGTAGCATAGTGTCACTATGGTAAAAAAAAGCCAAAAAAAAAATTCATTTTTTTTTTTTTTTAATTTATATGGTTACCAGTCAGTATATCTGACCACTGCCACACCAGTAGATGATGACGCTGCATTGCACTGGCGATAGTATGTAAAAAAAAAAAAAACACATTTGATTTCTATTTTCATAAAAATTGTGACAAAATTACAACTTCAAAAAACTTGCCACGCCTCTTACTAAATACCTCAGACTGCTTTCCAAAAAGGGGTATTTTGGGGAGGCATTTGTACTGTCCTGGCAGTTTAGAATAAATGGCAGTAAATGAGATGGGGGGGTGGGGGGTTCATCAGTACGTTAGAATTGATCAGTTAAAAAAAGTGTGTGTGTGGTAGCACTTTCACCGAGCAGCAAAAGGTCACTGGTTCGAATCCCAACCACTACCTGCGTGGGTTTCCTCCCACACTCCAAAGACATGCTGGTAGGTTAATTGCATCCTGTCTAAAGTGGCCCTAGTATGTTTATGTATGAATCTGAGTTGGGGACTTAGATTGTAAGCTCCTTGAGGGCAGGGACTGATGTGAATGTATATGTAAAGCACTGCGTAAATTGATGGCGCTATATAAGTACCTGAAATAAATTGAGAAAAAAAAATATATATACACAATTTTCTCATTTGTTTATTGACAGACACAGCACTCCATTATTCAGAACCATAGGGTTATATCGCCCCCTACAGGAGTAGGACACTAGGCAGAAAACGCCTATGGGCAGTCCTAGGTGATATACACCCCCCTCTCTGCTATAGGCCTTCAGTTTTTTTTCTGCCTAGTCAGGACCTAGTTCCTTGCTGGGATGTCTGGTCCTGGCAATTTTTTGTTTTTGCTTTTTAAGGTATTTTTTCTCTTGGATTTTTTCCTGTGAGATCTACAATCAACTGCCAGACTGAGCGATGGGCTGGATACTTAGATCCCGTGGTCTCCCCAGTCTGGCCAGCGAACACGTGCAGACCGCAGCTACGCGCATGGTCGGCCGCGACATAGCCCTACTGGAGGCGGGCTGGCCGAGTTAAACGCCTCGTGAGGTCCTATACGACCGGGTCTTGGCCTGTGTCACAGCGTTCCTCATGGCCGACAGCCCCCCCTTCTGTGGCGAGGAGGATCCATCTGGCAGCGCTACACTCGCTGGAGCGGTAAGTAAGGGGCCCCTCCTCTCCTTCCCTGGAGTGATGTGGGGCGTGGGTACTCCCTGGGGTGGTCGGTCCCTCTGGGGTTCTCCACTATATCCCCCTCCCCTTTCCCCGGGTGGCCTCTGGCTTAGGTGCTTCGGACGCTCTGTCCACCTCCCCTCCAGGGTTGTCACTATGGGGGGGGAGTACACCTTGGCATCTGATGGTTGGGTGACCAGACAACCGCACATCCGCGCCCTCTGCGGCAGCCCTCCACTAATTTAGGCCACGGCTTTGCGGCTTACGAGCACTTGCGGCGGAGGGCCAAAAATTAAGGCCACATTGCGTGGGGTGGCCCTAGAGCGGGCGGCGGAGGTCGACACTTTCCGTGCGGCATCCGCCCTCCTTCCTCGGTTCTAGCCTGGTCCGGTCTCCCCCGTGGACCTGTGCGCTCGGTGTTCCCTTATTACTTCTGTGTGGGAAACTCTATCCCCTGTATTTGCACGTGCTGTCGCTTCAGTTAGACTGTGCCGTTATCGGATGTGAACAAGGACCGCTGTGGGGGCTTCAATCTCAGGTAAGTAATTCATAATGAGCTAGTATGCTATACTAGCTCATTATGCCTTTGTCTTGCAGATTTTTTTTTTTTAGGGTTTACAACCACTTTAAAGAGTGGACTGTTCCACAAGTAGTGTGGATCCCCCTGTCTCTATGTTGCGCAAGGCGACCATGATTCTTTTAGAGGAGTCTCTGGCTTTAAAGGATTCGGCTGACATACCTGGAGGGGGAGCAGGTTCTCTCTGCTTTTGCTGAGTTGGTGGACCAGTTGGTCTGGGGGCTGCAGTTTTATGCAATGCCTCTTGGACGCAGTTCCCTTGGTTGCTAAGCTCTCTGTTTCTGCAGTGGTGCTTAGACATGTATTGGAGCTTAAGTGTTGGTCTGCGGACTGGGCTTTAAAAAAGCTCTGACTGGGTTACCATTGTAATTGTCTGTTTTGGGCTACCCTGGATGACATTGTTACGAGTCTCACAGGAGGGAAGTGTAAATGTCTTCCACAGTCTGAAATGGGGAAAAGGGCCTCGTAGCAGGTGCGGTTCTTCTCGGCACGCAATGGACCTGGTCTGGCAAGCTGAGAGTGGGGCTCCCTAGACCCACGGACAAGGCCCCTTCAGCATGAAGGCACGCCCTCACCTATGTCCTAGTGTTCCAGCCTTGAACCTCAAAGGGTTTTTTCCTTCCAATTGGCATCTGTCACTGGACTGTTGGCAGTTCTCCTTGGAGCTGTGCAAGCCCTGTTGCTTCAGGGTGTGCTTGTCCCGGTTCCAGTGGGTACAGAATGGAGTCCACCTGCACGGTGGTGGCGTCCTTTCATCATGGGGACTTTCGGGCTTCTGTCGACCTCACGAATGCTTATTTACGCACTCCAATATGTGCCCAACGCCAACATTTCCTTCGTTTTACTGTGGAAAAAGAGCATTTTCAGCTCGCGGTGTTGACTTTTGGTCTCGCCTCCACCCCTCGCGTACTCACAAAGGTGTTGGCCCCAGTTCTGGTGCAGTTACGTAAGCGGGGGTTTGCGGTCCTGGGCTGCTTGGACGATCATCTGCGAGCAGAGTCCTTAGATACCCTGAGGGGAGACTTAGCTCGCTATACAGACCTCAGTTTTCAGTTGGCTTCTATACTGCCTGAAGTCTACTCCGGCTCCTTACAGAAAATTGGATTATCTAGGCCTGACTCTGGTTTCATCTCTGGTCAGTGTTTCTTCCTCTGGACAAACTCCCAGAAGTTGCATGCTGCATTTTAACTACTGTTGTCTCGCAGGTGGGCCTCCCTGCGGTTCTGCAGGTGGGTGTCGGGCCTGATGGTATCTACCTTCGAGGCGGTTCCATTTGTGAGATCCTGGCGTGAAGTGCCCGAGCCCTCTGGGCTGTCAGATTCGGCTGAGTCAGAAAACCAAGGGTCCCTGGTCTGGTGGCTTCGCTCTCTGGGATTTTTGGCAGGGCACATCCTTTCTCCCCTTGTATTGGACAGTGGTCACCACCAATGCCAGTCTGTCTGGGTGGGGAGGTGTCCTGGGACTGGGTTCTGCTCAGGGTCGTTGGACGCTGGAGGAATCCAGACTGCAGATTTGATATCCTGGGACTTCAAACGATCAGACTATGTATGGATCATGGAGGTCAACTTTGGGGGCTCAGGGTATGGATCCAGTCGGACAATGCCACGGTGGTGGTCTGTGTCAATCACCAGGGCGGAATGAAGAGTGTGTTGGCAGCCCTGACAGTAGCCAGCATCCTCTGGTGGCCAGAACGCCTTCTTCCTGCTCTCTCCGCTGTATGCATTCTAGGAGTGGAAAAATGGCAAAAAGGGCAGGCGGTTGCCTCAGTCGGCTAGTGTTGGTCAATGGGGTAGTCCCTTCACCAGGAAATGTTGCATCGGATATGTCTCCGATGGGGCACTCCCGAGTTAGACCTGTTGGCGTCCCAACTTAATGGAACGGTACTGAGGTTTCTGGCAAGGTCACAGGCTCCTCTGGTGGACACTGCAGATGCTCTGATGGCCCCGTGGGGCCGGTATAGTCGGATCTACGCCTTTCCTCTTCTCAAGATTCTGCTGCGGCTTTTGCGCAGGATCGAGGCTGAAGGGATTCCGGTCATTCTAGTGGGCCCGGATGGTCTTGTCAGTCTTGGTACGCCAACCCGGTGCGCTTGGTCGCTGACGTCCCTTGGCGATTGCCTCTCAGGGAGGTTCTACTGTCCCAAGGGCCAATCTTCCATCCTGCTTCATTCGCTGGTTTTTGAAGGCCTGGCTGTTATGAGCCAGGTGCTGAAGTAACGACGCTGCTGAAGGTTAGGAAGCCTTCCTCTGGGAAAATTTACCACCAGACATGGATAGCATACATATCCTGGTGTGAGGCGCTTGCCATTTACCCTCGTTCTTGGTGGCTCAGATTTCGAGCTTCCTTCACGGGGGGGTTGAGCAGAACCTGGCCTTGAGTACTATCAAGGGCCAGGTGTTGGCCTTAGCGGTTTTCTTCCGCATCCCCTGGTCTCGCACTCCCTGGTGCATGCTCTTAATAAAGGGGTTCGACATCCACTGGTGCGGTCACTTCTACCGCCATGGGATCTACTCTTGGTGCGTTCGGTTCTACAGGAGCCTCCCTTTTAAAATATTCGGGAGGTTCTTCTGCTTGCTCTGTCCCAGAAGGTGGCTTTTTTGGTTGCTATCACCTCTGCTCGCAGAGTGTCGGAACTGTAGGCATTACCTTGTCATACTCCTTACCTGGTGATCCACAAAGATGAAGTGGTTCTTCGCCCTTGTCCGTGGTTCCCTCCTCTGATTCCTTTTGATTAAGGGCATTGTATTGCCTTCCCTGCATCCCAGGTTTAAAATGTCCTAAGGGATTTACCTTACATGCCCTGGATGTGTTCGGGAGATTCGGGTGTATTTGGCAGTCACAGGGCCTTTTTGGAGATCAAACTCACTGTTTGTGATCACAAGTGGGCTAAAAAGGGGGCTGTCTGCTTCTTCTGTGACCTTTCTAGATGGCTTAGACAGACAGTGACTCTGGTCTAGTCTATCAGGGGTTGGGTTCCTCCTTTTCCTGTTACAGTGCATTCTACTTGGCTGCTTATTGCTTCTTGGACCTTCCATCATCAGGCGTCGGCTGCTCTGGTTTGCAAGGCAGCCACTTGGTCGTTGGTGTACACTTTCACAAAATTCTACAACGTGGCTGTGCTGGCATCTGGGGATGCTTCTTTTGGCCGCAAGGTGTTGCAGGCTGCTTTAGAGGGTCTATTCCCTATTGAAGGGGTATTGTTCAGGTTGGGCTCCAGTTTGTTTCTGTGTTGAGCCCCTGTTACCTGGTTGGCACTTGTGTTAGTCCTGGGATTTTTCATTGTCCCACCCCTCATGTTTGGCACTGCTTTGGGACGTCCCTATGGTTCTGAATAATGGAGATCATTGACAGACACAGCACCCACCCCTCTAAGGAGTTTTTAATGCTTCTGACACTGCTTGTTACTAAACTGAAGGCCTATAGCAGAGAGGGGGGGTGTATATCATATACCTAGGACTGCCCATAGGCGTGGCCAAGTCTTATTTTTTTTTTTTTTTTTGCCTAGTGTCCTACTCCTGGCGATATAACCCTATGGTTCTGAATAATGGAGCTCTGTGTCTGTCAATGAACTCAGATAAAGGGATTTTACAGTAGGCCAAAAATCCTATTTTTTGGCTTTTTTTTTTTTTTAAATAAATTTTAAGTGCGGCAGTCCTTAGTCTTTTTTTTATATATAGTTTGTCCGCGGGAAGGCTTGATTGCTTTGCACTAGTAACAACTACCAGAGCACATTTCACCTCATCTATTGGAATATATACAGTGGGTATGTGTGTGTATTATATATATATATTACACACAGTGCGTCCAGAAAGTATTCACAGCGCTTCACTTTTCTACATTTTATGTTACAGCCTTAGTCCAAAATGGATTAAATTCATTATTTTCCTTAAAATTCTACAAACAATATCCCATAATGACAATGTGAAAGAAGTTTGTTTGAAATCTTTGCAAATTTAATAAAAAGAAAAAACGAAAAAAATGTGCATGAATATTCACAGCCTTTGCCATGACACTCAAAATTGACCTCAGGTACATCCTGTTTCCACTGAACATCCTTTGAGATGTTTCTACAACTTGATTTGGAGTCCATCTGTGGTGAATTCAGTTGACTGGAAATATTTGGAAAGGGCACACATCTATCTATATAAGGTCCCACAGTTAAACAGTGCATGTTAGAGCACAAACCAAGCCATGAAGTCCAAGAAATTGTCTGTAGACCTCTGAGACAGGATTGTATTGATGCACAGATCTGGGGAAGGGTACAGAACATTTTCTGCAGCATTAAAGGTCCCAATGAGCACAGTGGCCTCCATCACCTATAAATGGAAGAAGTGTGGAATCACCAGGACTCTTCATAGAGCTGGCCAAACTAAGCGATCAGGGGAGAAGTTTAGTTGGGGAGTGAAGTAGAATAGTAAAGTATCGAACCAGGCAGAACTTCAGCAATGCAGGTTTATTAACAGCTGATAACATACAGGTTTATGTTTAAAATATTACAATATACAGGTCTAATTTATACAGTTTCTTACAATGCATGCATATTAGATATAAATATTCTTACCCTCTAACCAAATTTAAACAATTGTGAATTGTTCTCACCTTGAACCAGAATGGGTCTTTACTGCCAATTCTTGGGAACCTCTCACCTGATAGGGACCAGCCGATCGGCCGGTGGTCTGGTCACGTCACAGAGTTCTGGGCTCCAGCTCGACCAAGTTCTTGAGGGAAATTCACCTGAGACCACATTCTGGGACAAGTTAAGAAGTCTTCTCTGACTTGTACGAGGAGACAAGTTAGGACAGATACTTGCCCATTGGTTCTGACCTCTGTGACCCGTGCAATAGGGCAGCATACACAGAGTTCAGCCTTATGAGCTCCTATCTGACTTGTCCGAGGGGACAAGTTAGGACAGATACTTGCCCATTGGTTCTGACCTCCATGACCCGTGCAATAGGGCAGCATACATAGAGTTCAGCCTTATGAGCTCCTATCTGACTTGTCCGTCTAACAATTGCAGAGCTTGCATTTATATACCATTTCACAAGTCTTATCTCAACTATCTTTCTTACCTATGATTGGTCGCTAAGGTCTACATCAAAGTAACCAACCATAAATCTGACACCTGTTCTACAACCAGATAAACTTAATAATTCCCAAAATTCCTATATGTTCATTAAAGTGATTTATAACTGTTTTTGTCCAATTAAAAACACCTGTATAGAGACAGTCTGGCACCCAGCTGTGTTATCAAACTCTCCTTATCTTGATAAGATTTAACTAGCTTTAAGGATTTGCAGATTTACAACTTTGAGACAATTAACTTTCAATAACCCCACCAGATGTTTTATATGTTTCACTATATGCATGTATTTTAACAGTTTTAATGAGGGCACAAGCAGACCTTTGTTTGACCCTGTCAAACTTAATTAATGTTCTGTACATAACTTTCCTGTATTCCACCTAATTATTTTAACCACCTGTTTTCTTATCTGTCTGAGACAATTCTACATAACTTGAATCTATTCTAATGAACTTTCATCCAGTAGACTATCTTAATACATTTTCAAGAACACCTGTTTACAAGTACTTGTCATAAAGCAGAGGTCATTTAAAGTTCAACACTTATAAATGAAGACTTTCTAAATCTATGGAAAACACAGGATACATTATTAAAAGATTAATAATTGTTGCTTTACTTATTGAATAATAATATTGATAAAACCACTACTATATAATAATATGAATAATAATAATATTTATCAATAAAATATATGCAAATCAATATATATAATATGAAATACATTGGCTAATATGAGATTCCACAACATTTCCCCCCTGTTGAGGCATAAGCCTCACAACAATTACAGTACAGATCACCCACCATGCTCTTCAGAGACCCCATGCACCCAACACTGATCACATAAATTGTCCAAAAAAAAATAAAAATAAATCAGTCCAAAAATAAAAATAAATAAATAAATCAGTCCAAAAAATAACACTGCACCTTCTTCTGTAGCTGCAAAGTCCTTCTCCATATGTGGCACGGAAAACATAGTTGTCAGTCTCAGTGGCAATGTGATCATTCTTGCCACAAACTTCTTGCAACAGGCAACAGTTACTCAGCAACATCACATCAAGGATAACAGGGAAGAGGAACAATCCGTTCAGCTAGTGAATGAAAGCCAAGTATGTGGTTCCAGGGACCATGCAGCAGACTCAGTCCCATAAGGCTCTGCCTTTTCCTGCATAGGTCTTTTCAGCTTAGCCAAGTGCTTGATGTTTTTTGGAGAGATCTCCTTCTTCATCATCAGTTGCTGGTCCAGTATCATAGCACAAGCTGCTTTGAATGCTGTAAGACACAAGTTCAGTGCATACCTGTTCTGCAAGGGTACAAGTCTCAGATTTTCCAGTTCCTCCTTTTGTGCATGAAATCCTTCCTTTGTAGCAATGAACATTTGTAACAAGTTACGTCATGTCTTCTGCGATCACCGAATATTTGTCTGGATATAAAATACACTTCAAAAATAGTTATAAAAAATAAAAATAAAAATAAAGTCAGTGTCAGGATACAATAGGCCTCTGGCAAGCATTTCAGGGCAACCTACAAAGCAAGCCATACCTACACTCTCATCTTATCTAATAACTTAATTTAGTGTGTTCCTTTTACTTCTACAACATCCGCTAAAATAATATACATATATCTATATAGTTTTATCATAATACAATACTCTTACAATATTAATAATATTTATTATTATAAATCCCTTGAAGTACATGTTTTCACTACAAAGTATTTTATATAGACTATTCTTTTTACATTTCCCAACCTATACTATTTCCCATACAATAATTGTAAAATTTTTATCATTTCTTAACCTTGACTCCAACTATCAGTCACTATTACCCTGGTCATGTCATACTGTCAATATAGTCAGTCCAGAAATTTCATTAGTTTTAATTTTGTAGTCTTCCCACAAAGTTTGCTAAACCCAAAACCATTTCACTTTTTGTCAATTTTTGCACATACTATACTGCAGAATATTTTACAATAACAGTCAGCATGGGTCTCTTCTGTCAGTCACTGCTATACTGTCTAAGTCAGTAGCCTACCTCTTCTATGTCTTAAAACATGAATTATAAAACAATATCATGACAAATATCATAACATATCCTATAAGGCATCAATAGCATACAGTCTTTAGCGATAATGTCATACGCATTACATTACACCTCCCCACTTTTTTTTTTTTTTTCAAAAAAAATGATAAAACTATTTGTTTATAATGATTGAACATTACTCAAAGTGGAACTCTACTCACAAAAATGTGATAAAATAAGGTTCATTAGCAAGAAAAATACATTCCACATTAATTATTATGCTACCATTTTACTGAAGCCCATAACCTTTGAGCAGCAGTAGAATTTCAGGCTGTCAGCAGACTGGCCTCTAGATTTTTAAGCAGTGCAAAAAAAATAGAGCACAACTGAGCCTGTGTAGAGCAGGGTGGAACAGTGGATTGTAAACAGTATAGGCACTTATTTTTTACTGTGCTTCATAGCTACACCTGCAAAAGGGGTCAGCCTCAAGTAACCCAGCAGGAATTAATTTTCTGACCAAAGTTCCACCTTAAGGTGTTCACAGTAATAATACTTATAACATATATAACAAACAAAACAACAGCAAGTCTCTACATACAAAGTATCACATATAATTAATTAGCATTGTCCATTACTGAAATACTTCCAATGTCTTTGTCTGCAACAGTCTCTTGTATGTATTCCACTTGCACTTATGTGAATAACACTCTTGATAATCTCAGTCAGACTTTGACTACTATAGAAATGGAAAATGTCACTGTCACAAATGTGGATTTAAACTGACACTTGAATTGTGAATTCTTCCACTTCCTTTTATGATCTTTAATGTACTTGCAGTCATCAAGGGTTACTGACAGACATTCCTTTAGTGGCTTTGACTGGAACAAGAGATCACATCTAAAACAAGGATCTGTTTAGAAACAAAACTACACCAATTTGGTTAATTATTTTAAACACATGAACATTTTATCTCCCACTGTACAGCATGAAGTCTAAGCAACTATGATCTGCCTCTAGAACTCCTAAATTTAGTGACAAATATATCCAAAGTTTCATATGGCCCAGCAAATTGTATTTAATTTGGTCTACAACAGCCCATACAACCTATCCACCAATGAATATGAGTGTGGACACAAGGTTCTATCGTCTATGCCAAGCATAGAGCAGAATGGAACTGATTTTTCATAAAAAATGGGTACAATTATCTGATATCAGTGCTGAATACACTCCAGTCCTGGGAAAAATTTCCCACATCAGACACTTAGCTGTTGTCTCATACATTTGCATGACCATATGAAAAACTGTGATTTACTTTAAAAAGGAGCAGACATTTATTAAAGTATATCTATATCTACAGCTTTGTTCTTTCATTGCAATAAAGTCTATATACAGGCACACAAAATAGACTTTGAAGAACTACATTTTGTGAAACTACATTGTGATTGTTCATAATTAAAAAGAAATCAAAATAAAATTACATGGTCACTTGCACAGTCTGTTAAATCTAAAGAGGTTAAGAAAATGTGCATTACTGTCCCTTCCTTAAGAATAATTATATACAAATTTTATTGTTAATTAGAATCAGGTAGGACAAAATAAGTTCTAGCCAATACCAATAAGGGACCTTGCTCACCAGAGCTTACAAGCTAAGATTAAAAATTAAGACTCTAATTATCTAATTCACCCCCCTGTATGTGCTACATATAGCACATATAATAAGATGGTAGCACTGTGACCATGCATCACTCTTCACTATTCTTTTTAGAAAATAAGAAACAAAAATAAATTTGGAGTTCCCTTGTACCAAATAAATAAATCCCATTACTATCTTTGTGAGTACTACTAAGTAGGCAAATATATAAAGATGACAGTATACATAATACTGTACAATAAGATAGGGACATGACAAAATAAACAACAAAAGCTACAAGGGAGAATAAGCACCCTACTTACAAGAGTGATACACTAAAAATAAAATGCACCTTTCACTACTACAGTCCATAATATAAAAGACAAAATACCTATTATAATCTACAGTTTATATTCTAATAAAAAATCAACAATGTTTAAGAATAAGAATGTATTCTGAGATGTTTTTTTTTGTTTTTGTTTTTTTGTTTTTTTTGTTTTTTTTTTTCTGGTCAGCTCATCCAGTTTCTGTCTAAAGGCACCTAAACGTGCCCCATTATCTCAGTACAGAGCACTGAGATGAGCTGTCAAAAAAAGTGATTTAATGCTGTTGCACATAAGCACCTAAACACATACTGAAAAAAATACAGTATTTCGTCTAACATGTAAAACCTACAACTGTAAAATCTTTTAAGCATGACATTAATTACATTAGCGGCATTGAATTTACAGATTTTTCCTTCCAGAAGCAGTATGCTGGATACAAAAAAAAATATGGGTGAACTTTGTGTCGTAAATTACTTAAAACGAACAACTTTCTTTTGTCTACAGTTTAAATAACTTCTAACTCCCTCAGCTCATTAATGGTGCTATCTAGCTGAGGTACATATTCAAAAGAATATAAAAAAAAAAATAATAAAATAAAAAATGAATCGTGCCTTCCACACACACACTCACTCACTGCCAATAACATTTAGAACTTTGACGCTAAAGTCAATCAGTCACCATAGATGTATCAATCCCTAGCCTCTCAACGAAAGACACATACAATCAATCACATAGGGATTCATTTTACACCTCATACAAAAAAAAACACACACACACATTTAACTCATATAAATATAAATCCTTCTATCAAATACTAATAACAAGTGTCACGAAATCAAATATATGACACAGAAAGTTCTAATTGCATTTGTATGGAGGATACATACCATTTCCCTATTCATCATACACTATGCAGAAATTAGCATCAGTTGCATACTTCTTACAATTCACTCATAGAACTAACACATAGGGTCCTTTCACACCAACGTTTTTACAACCACTACAGAATTATTCTAACCTAATATGGGAGATGATCAGTCTCCCTCACACATACAATATTCCCTAACAGTCTACAAAGATTACAAAGAAATTAACTTACATTTGTGAACATTCATTAACAAAATGTCATTATCTTCTGTTTTCTATCTAGCAATACAGTCACTCCACCTAGCAAAGTATGCATACACATGAACACAAATTCCTGACTATATATAAATATACAAATATTCACAGAATTATTAAAACTGACAGGTTAGTTAGTAATTACTTATGGACAGCAGTGCTCAGAGTAAAGCCAATAGGCACCGTATGCGCATACGTCTCCTTACCAAAACGCTTGTCTCAAGACACGAAAAACCACCAAGCCCTGCTTGCCACGGCGATCAGGAATGTCTCAACCTGATCTTAACTCAGACCGTTATAACAGATACATATAAACACATACACTTATAGCACAAAGACGATACATACCTTTTAACTTTGTTAACAAATGGAGCTCCAAAACCTTCACCTTATTTACCTGTCAGGATTTACCTTTCCTGACATCAACCTTCTAAACTCATGAGTATTATTTTACACCACAAAGGTACTTTTCCTACTAGTAGCTACATATCAGTACTGTTTCAGTTTTTTAACTTAGGCTTTCCAGGGATCTGATAACCCCAAAGCCTTCTCCTGATTGATTACCAATCCAGGAAACCAACATGCGTGTTACGCAAGTTCTCCAGGGGTCTTTAAGTCCCCAAAACCTCATCCAGACAAAATTTTGCAGTCAAGGTAAACAACATGCATGTTACGCAAGTTCTCCAGGGGTCTTTAAGTCCCCAAAACCTCATCCAGACAAAATTTAGCAGTCAAGGTAAACAACATGCATGTTACGCAAGTTCTCCAGGGGTCTTTAAGTCCCCAAAACCTCATCCAGACTTAAATTCGCAGTCCAGGGAATCAACATGCATGTTACGCCTAGGTTTACATAGAGAGTAATTAACCCTCTACAGGGGTACCCCTTCAGAAAATAAAGAAATCAAAGAAAAGAAAGAGAAAAGAGAAAAAACAAAAAAAAAATTAAAAAAATTAATAAATAAATAAATACATTTTCTACCCAGGGTATCTCATCCTGTACAATGTACTTTAAGGCACCCACAGTTGAGAAAACCCAACCTGCCATCACAAAGATCTGCCTGGTGGACAGCGATACCCCAACAACAACCACCCGCCCCTCCTAGCGCTAGCAAAACATGGCACAACACAATGCAGAACTAATAATAGGTGTCTGCTAACCTGATATAAATTGCGCATAATTGTGTTGAGCTCAGTGCCTCACCAGCATGGAGTTAGGCAAGATCGGAGTTGAGGTTATGCTGTCCCCGTACGGGCCACCAAATGAAGTAGAATAGTAAAGTATCGAACCAGGCAGAACTTCAGCAATGCAGGTTTATTAACAGCTGATAACATACAGGTTTATGTTTAAAATATTACAATATACAGGTCTAATTTATACAGTTTCTTACAATGCATGCATATTAGATATAAATATTCTTACCCTCTAACCAAATTTAAACAATTGTGAATTGTTCTCACCTTGAACCAGAATGGGTCTTTACTGCCAATTCTTGGGAACCTCTCACCTGATAGGGACCAGCCGATCGGCCGGTGGTCTGGTCACGTCACAGAGTTCTGGGCTCCAGCTTGACCAAGTTCTTGAGGGAAATTCACCTGAGACCACATTCTGGGACAAGTTAAGAAGTCTTCTCTGACTCGTACGAGGAGACAAGTTAGGACAGATACTTGCCCATTGGTTCTGACCTCTGTGACCCGTGCAATAGGGCAGCATACACAGAGTTCAGCCTTATGAGCTCCTATCTGACTTGTCCGAGGGGACAAGTTAGGACAGATACTTGCCCATTGGTTCTGACCTCCATGACCCGTGCAATAGGGCAGCATACATAGAGTTCAGCCTTATGAGCTCCTATCTGACTTGTCCGTCTAACAATTGCAGAGCTTGCATTTATATACCATTTCACAAGTCTTATCTCAACTATCTTTCTTACCTATGATTGGTCGCTAAGGTCTACATCAAAGTAACCAACCATAAATCTGACACCTGTTCTACAATCAGATAAACTTAATTATTCCCAAAATTCCTATATGTTCATTAAAGTGATTTATAACTGTTTTTGTCCAATTAAAAACACCTGTATAGAGACAGTCTGGCACCCAGCTGTGTTATCAAACTCTCCTTATCTTGATAAGATTTAACTAGCTTTAAGGATTTGCAGATTTACAACTTTGAGACAATTAACTTTCAATAACCCCACCAGATGTTTTATATGTTTCACTATATGCATGTATTTTAACAGTTTTAATGAGGGCACAAGCAGACCTTTGTTTGACCCTGTCAAACTTAATTAATGTTCTGTACATAACTTTCCTGTATTCCACCTAATTATTTTAACCACCTGTTTTCTTATCTGTCTGAGACAATTCTACATAACTTGAATCTATTCTAATGAACTTTCATCCAGTAGACTATCTTAATACATTTTCAAGAACACCTGTTTACAAGTACTTGTCATAAAGCAGAGGTCATTTAAAGTTCAACACTTATAAATGAAGACTTTCTAAATCTATGGAAAACACAGTATACATTATTAAAAGATTAATAATTGTTGCTTTACTTATTGAATAATAATATTGATAAAACCACTATTATATAATAATATGAATAATAATAATATTTATCAATAAAATATATGCAAATCAATATATATAATATGAAATACATTGGCTAATATGAGATTCCACAACAGGAGGTGACCCAGAACCCCATGGTCACTCTGACAGAGCTCCAGCATTTTTCTGTGTGGAGAGGAGAGCCTTCCAGAAGAACAACTATATTTGCAGCACTCCACCAATCAGGCCTGTATGGTAGAGTGGCCAGACTAAAGCCAGTAAAAGGCACATGACAGCCCACCTGGTGTTAGCCAAAAGGCACCTGAAGGACTCTCAGACCATGAGAACAAAATTCTCTGGTCTGATGAAACAAAGATTGAACTCTTTGACCTGAATGGCAAGCGTCATGTCTGGAGGAAACCAGGCACCGCTCATCACCTGACCAATACCATCATTACAGTGAAGCATGGTGGTGGCAGCATGATGCTGTGGGGTTGTTTTTCAGTGGCAGGAATGGGGGAACCAGTTAGCATCGAGGGAAAGATGAATGCAGCAATGTACAGAGACATCCTTGATGAAAACCTGCTCCAGAGTGCTCTGGACCTCAGATTGGGGCAAAGGTTCATCTTTCAGGACAGGACAACGACCCTAAGCACACAGCCAAGATAACAAAGGAGTGGCTAAGGGATAACTCTGTGAATATCCTAGAGTGACCCAGACTTGAACCCAATTGAACATCTCTGGAGAGATCTGAAAATGGCTGTGCACCGACGCTCCCCATCCAACCTGATGGCGCTTGAGAGGTTCTGCAAAGAAGAATGAGAGAAACTGCCCAAAAATAGGTGTGCCAAGCTTGTAACAACATACTCAAAAAAGACTTGAGGCTGTAATTGGTGCCAAAGGTGTGTCAACAAAGTATTGCACAAAGGCTTTGAATACTTATGTACGTGTGTGTGTGTGTGTGTGTTTTTTTTTTTTTTTTTTTTTTTCTAATATATATTTTTTTTTACAATAAATTTGCAAAGATTTCAAACTTCTTTCACGTTGTCATTATGGGGTATTGTTTGTAGAATTTTGAGGAAAATAATGAATTTAATCCATTTTGGAATAAGGCTGTAACATAACAAAATAAGAAAAAGTGAAGCGCTGTGAATACTTTCCGGATACACTATGTATGTATGTGTATATATACACACCATAGTTTTTGTAGACGCATTAACTTTCACACCAACCAATTAATATACACTTATTTTTTTTGGCCTAAATTGATGAAGAAATTGAATTTTCTTTTGTTTTTGTTGTTGTTAGGTTTTAAAACTAAGTAGAAAATGTAATTTTTATTTTATATTCAAAATGTTCTATCCTTTTTTTTTTTTTTTTTTTTTTTTTTTTTGTTTACATAATAAAACATGAAAAACCCAGTGATTATCAAATACCACCAAAATAAAAAAATTATATAAATTTAATTTGGTACAGTATTGCAATTGACAGGTAAAGTAGCACAGTGCTGAATAGCAAGAAAAATGCCCTGGTCATGAAGGGGGTAAAAACTGGAGCACAAGTAGTCCTTTTCAAACATCACCTGGTGCACTGGAAGAATCTTGGTACAGGGGCACTTCAGTTGACCAGTCCTGATGCAATCCTTATTTTGATATTGCTTGAATATTCTTTACTGGGTAAACTAGCACATCTCACTTTTTAACCAGAGGCACATGCATGTGTTTACATATGTAATCAGCTGAGACGGAAATATATCTCAAATGCCCTGGGAGCTAAAACAATATTGGCACTGGGAGGTTATCATTCCAATTACTGTCTTACTGATGCTCTTATAAATCTATTGCTCCCTGTTGTATTGTAGTGTTGTGTTTAGCCTTTTGTAGGCATCTGCTTGTGTAATGATTCTGTGACATTTTTACATAGATTGTATATAGTATTTTATTTTTAAATGCATTCATTCTATTATCTTTGCTCTTCTTTTTTTTGTTACTTTTTGCATATCCATTTTTATGATATATGATGGCTATCCATTTTAATTACACGTGGCTGCATAACTATTTCTGGTATTCATATGCTCCTATGCCAACATATGTATTGTGTATATATTAGTTATCCTTTAAACAGACCTGTTCATCAATGTGACGTGTTGTATATCTATAATTTTTTTTGTAATGTATAATTTTAAGTTCTTGCACAACTTCATGAATATCTGCATTTGAAATTATGTACTTCTTTTTTTGCTTCAGAGGATAACTGAACAAAGTTTTTAAAAGTTTGTTCAATCTATATTGGCACAGTTGCTCTTTTTGCAGCGACTTGATATTTCTCTGAGGATAGCCATTTATTTTGCTCTATTGAATCATTTGCCAGAACTAATTGCTGACAGATTCTGGTCCTAATTATGTATTCCCCAGAAGGGCTGTTTATCAGCATCATTCTAACAATATGTGTGCCTTAGAACATTCTTGGATTTACAGGATCATCTACACTGGCAGCATTTCAAATCTAAAGATCTTCTAAGATACCTGTGTATATAATAACTTATGTGATTCTCCACATATATCTAGAATATATTGTCCAGTGGAATTATAGATTTGAACTTTGATCTTTGTTTTATAAATGTTTGCGTTCATAACTTTACGCCTCTCCATCCTAGTTTGATTATCTGTTGAGGCTTCTATATGTGGTGATTATAGTTGGAAGTATAAGGCCTCATGCACACTGGTGTGTATACATTTATGCTCTAAATATGCTGGATTATTTTCTGCCAGAGCTTGGTAGAAAAAATGCCTCTAATGTATGGTGGTTTATGTGTTTGGTGTTGAGGGTAAATGCATTCTACTGGACAAATAGAGAGGGTATATTTACCCATCTGGAACAAAAATGATGATAAAAAACTTGACCCTTCTGCTCTGTAATATCCTACTGACTCATACTTTGCCAAATTAACTCTTCTGTACTGAGGACTGAGAGAAGGAACTGGAAGACTCCATCCAAGATGTCCGTGTACAATGTACCCCATACTCAGTCACATAGGGGGAGGGGAATCTTGGGGCCGGATTGTTAAAGGGGCTTCCAGATTCCGATAAGCCCCTAGCCCGCAGACCCCCACAACCATTGACCAGGGTTGTGGTGAAGAGGTCTCCATCCGCCATATTTTCAAAAAA
Source organism: Aquarana catesbeiana (assembly GCF_042186555.1). Classification (NCBI taxonomy): domain Eukaryota; kingdom Metazoa; phylum Chordata; class Amphibia; order Anura; family Ranidae; genus Aquarana; species Aquarana catesbeiana. The sequence goes on along the minus strand of NC_133332.1, from coordinate 166,681,843 downwards.
AATCTATATTTTGAGGGGAACCCTATCCCAAATCTATATTTTGAGGGGAAGGGCCTGGTATGGATTGGGGGGGAGAACCCTATGCGTTTTTTTTTTTTCTCCCCCTCCCCATCTTCTTTGTTCTCCTTTTCAGTGGGAAAGCCTGCTGACAGCTTCAAACGCCTCCTGACTCGACATGAGGCTTTAATTTTAAAGCAAAGTAAGATGACGTTAACACTTTGTTTTGATACTGTGTGCAGCACTATGTGCTGTCCATTGTATCATTTTCATAGGCCTTTTAGTGGTGTTTTTAACACCACTCGAATGCTTGTTTTTAATGCCAGTGAGAATTTGGCCTTATCGTTCAGAACTGAAAGCAAGGAGAGACCCAACCAGATCCATAAGTTAAAGGAGCACACATACAATTGCATACACTTTGTTAGGCACACGGTTAACCCCTTGATTGCCTTGATTCCTGTTACCCAGACAGTGTCAGTGCGGTGTACAGTATCATCACTGCAGGGGTGGCCTGTCCATCGATCGCCGCCTCCCCCTATCCATGCATCCGGCCCCTTTCAGGACACCGGATGCATGGATTCCATTGCAGGGTGTTTTTGCTTTTTAAAAGCATTGATTATTATTATTTATTAGCCAGGGGCTCTAATAGGCTTCAAAATAAAGTGGGCTCGGGACGCAGAGAATGCACTCACAGCCCACCCAGGTGTGTTACGACAGCAAATGAATATTCACTATTGTAACACTGATCCTCCTCCCGGCCAATCGGGAAGCGAGTTTTGACACCCGATTGACTGAACGGACAGGCGATCCTATTGGTAGGCTAGGAGGAGGGGAGGAGCCACGCGCTGGAAGCCGCCGATGGTGCCTAGATAGGCTAAGTGCCGGCCCGACCGGCAAACAGCGGGGGCTTCAAAATAGGGTGGGCTTGGGGCACAGAGAATGTGCTCACAGCCCACCCAGGTTTGTTACAATAGCAAATATTTATTCGCTGTTGTAACACTGATCCTCCTCCCCGGCTGATCAGGAAGCAGGTTTTGACACCCAGCACCCGACTTGCTGAAAGGACAGGCGATCCTATTGGATGCCTAGGAGGAGCCACGCGCTGGAAGCCACCGATGTAGGAGAGGACACAGAGCCGCTACCCGCCTAGATGTGGGGCGGGAGAGGTACCCCCCAAAAATAACACCACCAGCCTCCACTGGATCACTGTATTGGTGTCACTCGCCAGATTGCCCACCACACTATCAGTCACATTATAGGTCGCTGATCACCGCTGTTACGAGTATGGTGTCCGTGCAAATCAATATCTTGATAACGATCAGAACTATACTAGTATGCCCAAAAACGTAGTGTTAGCAGGATCAGCCTCGATCACTGCCAGCGCTTGCGACATATAGTAGAAAACATGTTGCTCTAAATTTACGAAGAATTTTGATTCTTATTGGATAGGGTTTATAACAAAGTAGAAAATATTATTTTTTTCATTTAAATATAATAAGAAAACCCATTGATGATCAAAAACCACTAAAAGAGAGCTTTATTTAAGTGAAAAAAAAATAATATAAATCTCATTTGCGTACAATGTTGCGTGACTGAGTAAAGGCCAGATAAAAAAGCACAGTGCTCAGTAGCACAAAAATGGTCTGGTCATGGAGGAAGGAAACCTTCCTGAGGTCAAATGGTTAAGGTAAAAAAAGATCTTCTACTTCCTGTTCCTCCCTCTCTAAATACCTGAATCCTTTCTCAATTCAGTACTGTAATCTGCTGTGGAGGTGCTGATCTCTCTCCTGGTCTGGGTGCGAAATAGCACATTTTTCCGTATCGCACAAAAATGTGCTGCCTTTTGCAGACAATTCTTAATTACACCACCTTGCATCTAGCAAATATGCATACATTTTGCAAAGAAACAAATGTGTATGACCGCACTCAAAATATCAAGTGTTAAACTACCGAAAACAAAATGTTAATATCCACAAAATATTCACTTTCAAAATATTGTGCAAAATCGCGTGACTTTGAAGTCGTATAAGTTTGAAAGGGGCCTAATAGTTATTCCTAAATCCAAATAACAAAAACAAGTCCTTAAGCAGGGGTCTCAAACTCAAATTACCTGAGGGCCACAAGACAAGTTTTCATATACCATGGGGGCAGCATGCAAATTTTCAAACTTCAAAAACAACAGCACAGCTGCCAGCGGACGCACTATTAACCCCCAGCACTGGTGTCAGCGGATGCACTATTAAGTGTCAGCAAATGCACTATTATCCCCCATCACTGGTGTCAGCGGACGCACTATTATCCCCCAACACTGGTGTCAGCGGACGCACTATTATCCCCCAGCACTGGTGTCAGCGGACGCACTATTATCCCCCAGCACTGGTGTCAGCGGACGCACTATTATCCCCCAACACTGGTGTCAGCGGACGCACTATTATCCCCCAGCACTGGTGTCAGCGGACGCACTATTATCCCCCAGCACTGGTGTCAGCGGACGCACTATTATCCCCCAGCACTGGTGTCAGCGGACGCACTATTATCCCCCAACACTGGTGTCAGCGGACGCACTATTATCCCCCAGCACTGGTGTCAGCGGACACACTATTATCCCCCAGCACTGGTGTCAGCGGATGCACTATTATCCCCCAGCACTGGTGTCAGCGGATGCACTATTATCCCCCAGCACTGGTGTCAGCGGATGCACTATTAAACCCCAGCACTGGTCTCAGTGGACGCATTATTAAACCCTCAGCACTGGTGTCAGCGGATGCATTATTGAACCCTCAGCACTGGTGTCAGCGGATGCATTATTGAACCCTCAGCACTGGTGTCAGCGGATGCATTATTAAACCCTCAGCATTGGTGTCAGCGGATGCATTATTAACCCACAAATACCCCCCACACTTCACAAATACCCATCAACACTTCACAAATACCCCCTCTTCACAAATTTCAAGGACTTTGCTCAGCCTCGGTGTGGTGGCTCACTTACCCCTCCTCCTGGCAGTCAGCTGATGGCCTGATCTTCTGCCTCCTGAGTCCTCTCCTCCTGTCAGGTCCTGGCTTCAACACAGGCCTAGTGGCAGGGCATACAGAGAACACCACAATCTCCCGCCCTGAGGTGGGAGCAGGACCCTGGTTCCAGGGCTGAGCACAGCCTCCGAGGGAGCACAGCTCTGGTCGATAATCAGTGGCTGGGTGGGTGGGGCGATGTACGGATCTTCCCTCTGCTCTGTTTTCTCTCTGCTCTCCTGTGCTGTGTCTGTTTCCTTTGCTGTGTGCGCTGGGCTGCAGCAGCATGTGGGGAAGAGGACACAGGAGATGGAGAGAGAAAGCTCCCAGCCGCTGTGCGGTGCACCCCGCGCACCCGCCCAGGATCGGTCCTGCCTGCGGGCCATTTGTAACAGGTCCATGGGCTGGTACTTTGACACCCCTGCCTTAAAGTGATTGTAAAGTCTGTTTTTTTTTGGGGGGGGGGGTTTAATTAACAAACATTTTATACTTACCTGTTCTATGCACAGGTTTTACACAGACCAGCCTGGATCCTCCTGTTTCCGGGTCTCTCTTCCGAGCCACGACCTGGCCCAGCCCCCTCTCTCTTGATTGGCTGACTGGTTTTGATAGCATAGATAGCCAATCATGCTGCACTGCTGTCTCAGCCAATGAGGGGAGTCCCGGGCAGCTTAGACAATCCTGCAACATCACTGGATAAAGATTGGCTCAGTTAACCACTTCCATACCAGGCATTTTCACCCCCTTCCTGCCCAGGCCAAATTTCAGCTTTCAGCGCTGTCACACTTTGAATGAGAATTGTGCGGTCATGCGACGTTGTACCCAAATTCATTTTGGTCCTTTCTTTTGGTGGTATTTGATCACCTATGCGGTTTTTATTTTTTGTGCTATAAACCAAAAAAGAGCGACAATTTTGAAAAAAAAAAAAACACAATATTTATTACTTTTTGCTATAATAAATATCACAATTTTTTTACTCAGTTTAGGCCGATATATATTCTTCTACATATTTTTGATTAAAAAAAATCACAATAAGCGTATATTGATTGGATTGCGCAAAAGTTATAGCGTCTACAAAATAGGGGATAGAATAATGGCATTTTTATTTATTTATTTTACTAGTAATGGCGGTGATCTGCGATTTTTAATTTATTTTATATTGTGACTGCGATATTGCAGTGGACATATCGGACACTTTTGACACTATTTTGGGACCAGTGATATTTATACAGTGATCCGTGCTATAAAATGCATTGATTACTGTATAAATGTGACTGGCAGGGAAGGGGTTAACACTAGGGGTTATAAGGGGTTAACTGTGTGTACTAGGGAGTGATTCTAACTGTAGGGGGAGGGGACTCACAAGGGGAGAAGACCGATCAGTGTTCCTCTGTAATGGGAACACACGCATCAGTCTCCACACACACACACACACACACACACAGAGAGATCCACATCGCTGCTCTGTGACGAGCAGTCGCGTGTGCATCTCCACAATGCAGGGAAAAAATGCATGCACAGTATTCTCCATGTATTCCAATGGCCATAGTTCACACCAGTGCAGTCAGTACCAGTCAGTTTCTGGTGCAGAAAAAAAAGTAGAACTTTTTTTTTTTGTTTTTTTTGTTTGTATGCACAGATCTGTACTGGAACACAGCAAAATGTTTTAAAAACGCGCTGGAACTGTGTGTGGTGTGAACTGTAAGCAAAAACTCATCCAGAATGTATCCGGAGTACATTTTTGTGCTGCGAACGGACCCTTGAGCCTTTAACACAATACTGCTTTAGCAATTTAGTACTGACTGACAGAACAATATAAGAAAAAGCGATTGTATATAGCTGTGTGTTAACGGCCAAAGTTCATGTGTCAAGCAACAATCTCATCCTGATTAGTGCACAAGCAAACCAGTGCTGCACCCTGCTCTTTCATCTGCTGCACTCTGAAGTCTCTCTCTCTCTCGGGATTTTGTGTGTGTGTGTATATGTGTGTGTGTGTATATATATGTATATATATATATGTATATGTGTGTGTGTGTGTATATATATATATATGTATATGTGTGTGTGTGTATATATATATATATATATATATAATTACACACACACTATCTCACAAAAGTGAGTAAACCCCTCCCGTAGTAAATATTTTGTTATATCTTTTCTTTTCATGTGACAACACTGAAGAAATGGCACTTTGCTACAATGTTAAGTTGTGAGTGTACAGCTTGTATAACAGTGTAAATGTGCTGTCCCTTTAAAATAACTCAACATACAGCCATTCATGTCTAAACCGCTGGCTACAAAAGTGAGTACACCCCTAAGTGAAAATGTCCAAATGGGGCCCAAAGTGGCCACCATTTATTTTCCAGCACTGCCTTAACCCTCTTGGGCATGAAGTTCACTAGAACTTCACAGGTTGCCACTGGAGTCCTCTTCCACTCCTCCATGACGATATCACGGAGCTGATGGATGTTAGAGACCTTGTGCTCCTCCATCTTCCCATTTGAGGATGCCTCACAGATACTCGATATGGTTTAGGTCTGGAGACATGCTTGGCTCTCCCATCACCTTTACACTTAGCTTCTTTAGCAAGGCAGTGGTCGTCTAGGAAATGTTCTTGGGGTCGTTATCATGTTGGAATACTTTGGGGGGGGGGGGGAATCATGCTCTGCTTCAGTATGTCACAGTAAATGTTGGAATTCATGGGGTTTCCTCAATGAACTGTAGCTCCCCAGTACCGGCAGCACTCATGCAGCCCCAGACCATGACACTCCCACCACCATGCTTGACTGTAGGCAAGCCACACTTATCTTTGTACTCCTCACCTGGTTGCTGCCACACATGCTTGAAACCATCTGAACCAAGAAAGTTTATCTTGGTCTCATCAGACCACAGGACATGGTTCCAGTAATCCATGTGCTTGGTCTGCTTGTCTTCAGCAAACTGCGGGCTTTCTTGTGCATCATCTTTAGAAGAGGCTTCCTTCTGGGATGACAGCCATGCAGACCAATTTGATGCAGTGTGCGGCGTATGGTCTAATCACTGACAAGCTGACCACCCCACCAACCTTTGCAGCAATGCTGACAGCACTCATAAGTCTATTTCCCAAAGAAAACCTCTGGAGTGGAAGCTGAGCACATGCACTCAACTTCTTTGGTCAACCATGGCGAGGCCTGTTCTGAGTGGAAACTGTCCTGTTAAACCACTGTATGGTCTTGGCCACCGTGCAATCTTCATATAGCCTAGGCCATCTTTATGAAGAGCAACAATTCTTTTCAGATCCTCAGAGAGATCTTTGCCATGAGGTGCCATGTTGAACTTCCAGTGACCAGTATGAGAGAGAGAGCGATAACACCAAATTTAACAGACCTGCTCCCCATTCACACCTGAGACCTTGTAACACTAATGCCCCGTACACACGGTCGGACTTTGTTCAGACATTCCGACAACGAAATCCTAGGATTTTTTCCGACGGATGTTGGCTCAAACTTGTCTTGCATACACACGGTCACACAAAGTTGTTGGAAAATCCGATCGTTCTAAACGCGGTGACGTAAAACACGTACGTCGGGACTATAAACGGGGCAGTGGCCAATAGCTTTCATCTCTTTATTTATTCTGAGCATGCGTGGCACTTTGTCCGTCGGATTTGTGTACACACGATCGGAATTTCCGACAACGGATTTTGTTGTCGGAAAATTTTATATCCTGCTCTCAAACTTTGTGTGTCGGAAAATCCGATGGAAAATGTGTGATGGAGCCTACACACGGTCAGAATTTCCGACAACAAGGTCCTATCACACATTTTCCATCGGAAAATCCGACCGTGTGTACAGGGCTTAACAAGTCACATGACATCGAGGAGGCTAATTGGGCCCAGTTTGGACATTTTCACTTAGGGGTGTACTCACTTTTGTTGCCAGCGGTTTAGACTTTAATGGCTATGTGTTGAGTTATTTTGAGGGGACAGCAGATTTCCACTGTTATGCAAGGTGTACACTCACTATTTTACGTTGTAGCAAAGTGTCATTTCTGCAGTGTTGTCAAATGAAAAGATATAATAAAATATTTACAAAACTGTGAAGGCTGTACTCACTTTTGTGAGGTACCGTGTACAATGTGTGTGTATATATGTGTATGTGTATACACAGTGGGGACAGAAAGTATTTAGACCCCCTTCAATTTTTCACTCTTTGTTATATTGCAGCCATTTGCTAAAATCATTTAAGTTCATTTTTTTCCCTCATTAATGTACACACCGCACCCCATATTGACAGAAAAACACAGAATTGTTGACATTTTTGCAGATTTATTAAAAAAGAAAAACTGAAATATCACATGGTCCTAAGTATTCAGACCCTTTGCTGTGACACTCATATATTTAACTCAGGTGCTGTCCATTTCTTCTGATCGTCCTTGAGATGGTTCTACACCTTCATTTGAGTCCAGCTGTGTTTGATTATACTGATTGGACTTGATTAGGAAAGCCACATACCTGTCTATATAAGACCTTACAGCTCACAGTGCATGTCAGAGCAAATGAGAATCATGAGGTCAAAGGAACTGCCTGAAAAGCTCAGGGACAGAATTGTGGCAAGGCACAGATCTGGCCAAGGTTACAAAAAAAATTCTGCTGCACTTAAGGTTCCTAAGAGCACAGTGGCCTCCATAATCCTTAAATGGAAGACGTTTGGGATGACCAGAACCCTTCCTAGAGCTGGCCGTCCTGGCCAAACTGAGCTATCGGGGGAGAAGAGCCTTGGTGGGAGAGGTAAAGAAGAACCCAAAGATCACTTTGGCTGAGCTCCAGAGATGCAGTCGGGAGATGGGAGAAAGTTGTAGAAAGTCAACCATCACTGCAGCCCTCCACCAGTTGGGGCTTTATGGCAGAGTGGCCCAACGGAAGCCTCTCCTCAGTGCAAGACAGATGAAAGCCCACATGGAGTTTGCTAAAAACACCTGAAGGACTATAAGATTCTCTGGTCTGATGAGACCAAGATAGAATTAAGGCCAAAAAGTTCTAAGCGGTATGTGTAGAGAAAACCAGGCACTGCTCATCACCTGTCCAATACAGTCCCAATAGTGAAGCATGGTGGTAGCAGCATCATGCTGTGGGGGTGTTTTTCAGCTGCAGGGACAGGAAGACTGGTTGCAATCGAGGGAAAGATGAATGCAGCCAAGTACAGGGATATCCTGGACGAAAACCTTCTCCAGAGTGCTCAGGACCTCAGACTGGGCCGAAGGTTTACCTTCCAATAAGACAACGACCCTTAGCACACAGCTAAAATAATGAAGGAGTTGCTTCACAACTCCGTGACTGTTCTTGAATGACCCAGCCAGAGCCCTGACTTAAACCCAATTAAGCATCTCTGGAGAGACCTAAAAATGGCTGTCCACCAACGTTTACCATCCAACCTGACAGAACCGGAGAGGATCTGCAAGGAGGAATGGCAGAGGACCCCCAAATCCAGGTGTGAAAACTTGTTGCATCTTTCCCAAAAAGACTAATGGCTGTATTAGATCAAAAGGGTGCTTCTACTAAATACTGAGCAAAGGGTCTGAATACTTAGGACCATGTGATATTTCAGTTTTTCTTTTTTAATAAATCTGCAAAAATGTCAACAAATCTGTTTTTCTGTCAATATGGGGTGCTGTGTGTACATTGAGGAAAAAATGTACATATATATATGTGTGTGTGTGTATATGTATGTGTATGTGTGTGTGTATGTATGTATGTGTGTGTATGTATATATATATATATATATATATATATATATATATAAACACACACATTTATTATATAAAAAAAAAAATTCTAGGACAATAATTAAAAAGAAATGTGTGATCAGGTTAGGCTTGGCTTGTATATGTGACAATTGAGCTCATTAAATGTCAATTCAAACACGCCATTCAGAAATTAGGCCTGAGCACCAACAGACACACATTTATTGTACATGTCTGGGTAATTAGTTCCTTTGCCTCCAGTAAATGGGTAGAGGAATTACTTGTTGATTTATTCTGCATTAAAGCAACAGAAAGCGTTGTTATAGCAACTGGATGGATAATTTATTCTGGTTTTCTGATCTGTATTCTGAAGAGATCTCCAGGTAACCTAGAAGCACCCTGATTCCTTTAATACGTGACACATTAAAAACTGTATACATAATAAATCCTGTATACTGCATGTACCGTATCTTTAATGAGCCTTGTATCTTTGCTTTTCCCCGATAGTAAAACAGTGTGCAGTCAGCATGTAATACTTCTCTTGTATGCTGTATTTTTTTTTTTTTTTGAAAGGCTTAGCTATGTTGGGGCAAATAGTCTTAGGGCCCGTTGAGAGATGTGTGTGTATATATGTGTGTATATATATATATCTCTGGTATAGCTCATGAAACGAGGTGCATTACAATGTCATTCTTCTACATTGTTAACGCACCATGTACCATCAATAGTGCATGTCTGTCTGGGCGGTTAAAGTTGATCTCTAGCTATAACTTTTTGTATTTCAGTGGTTTTTATTGAAAGTTTTCAAAACATTTTTAACATTTAGGTTTAAACTGTATACCATATCTCAGTGTTATTATACAGTGTGCCTTTCTAGAAAAGTAGATTATCTTCTGGCCTGCACATCTGTTACTGCGTATTTCTCCAATTCAGAAAAGGATAAAATGATAACATAGCCGAATAACATTTCCGTAGTCGAAAAAATAACTATGAATATCCCCTGGTTTTCCCGTCCATCCACTACTCTCCATAAAGGAGGGGCAGGAAGGGGGAAGACCAAGACCATAGGCAATTCCAGAAAAAGAAAAGGAGAAGAATGAACGTAAGAAGCAAAGAATATCAGAGGAGGAAGTGCACTCCCTAAGATTAACTTGGTCAGTCCCTGAGATCTCACAAGGGGTCAGACAAGTATTTAATCCAGGGTTCCAAGATCTTATCAAATAGGCCTCGTTTGTACTGTAGGATTGCTGAAAGGCATTAATTTACCATGATCCATGACAACTTGTTTTTTACCAGGTCGAAAGGGATCGTGGGCGTCTTCCATGATCTGGCAATTGCTATTCTGACTGCCGTAAAGATGAAGGCTACAAGTTTCTCTGCCTGTTTAGGTGTGCCTTCTATCGGGCGTCCCAGAGGAGCTTGTTGCAGTGATTTACCCACTTGCCAACCGCTGCACACACATATACGTCAGCAGAATGGCACAGGCAGGCAAATGGGCGTACCTTTACGTCCCTTTGAATTTGCCACCTATCGCGCGTGCGCCGTGGGAGTGTGCCCTCGGTTCCTGCGAACTCGATGTTCGGCGGCCCGCGATTACGACGAGGAAATGCAGAACGCGGAGATGCCTATGTAAACAAGGCATTTCCCTGTTCTGCCTAGCAACGTGATCGGGATCTACTGCTCAATCCAGCGCTGTTGCTCTTTGGCACAGCTCTCTCTCTCTCCCCTCACAGGGCTCAGAGGCATCAGCGGAACCCATTGGCTACTGCTGCTGTCAGTCAAATCCTGTGAGGAGGCGGGGCCAAGACGGGCTATGTGTGTCTATAGACACACACTGCCAGGCTCTGGATTGAGCTGGTTAAGGAGTGCCCCCATAGCAAGTGGCTTGATATGGAGCCACTCAGAAGGGAAGGGGTGCCAGGAGCATCAGCAGGGGACTCCAGAAGAGGAAACTATTGCACAAAGCAGACAAGTATAACCTCTTTATGAGTTTTAAGAAGAAGAAAAAAAATTAATCTTTACAATTACTTAACTTAAGCTTAACTACTTAAGGACCAGCCGCCGCCGTTATACGTCGCTACTTTGACGTTAAGTAACGTTATGGCAGCTAGCTGCCGTAACCCCAGCATTTTTAAAAATGGCAGACTGTTCTCTTTAAGATAAGTGGTCTCTGCGGTGGATTCGCCGCGAGATCACTTTTATCGGGGGTGGCAGAGGGAGAGATTTTTATTTTTTTCAAATGACGTTTAATTTATTTATTTATTTTTTTTTATATTGCATTTTAATGTAAATATGAGATTGGAGGTCTTTTTGACCCCAGCTCTCACATTTAAGAGGTCCTGCCATACTTTTTTTCTATTACAAGGGATGTTTACATTCCTTGTATTAGGAATAAAAGTGACCCATATTTTTTTCCCGCCGAGCTCGCACACAGAAGCGAACGCATACCTAAGTCGCGCCTGCATATGAAAACAATGTTCAAACCACACATGTTAGGTATTGCCGCGATTGTTAGAGCAAGAGCAATAATTCTAGCCCTAGACCTCCTCTGTAACTTAAAACTGGTAACCTGTAGAATTTTTTTAACCGTCGCCTAGAGAGATTTTTAAGAGTAAAAGTTTGTAGCCATTCCACAAGTGGGCGCAATTTTGAAGCGCGACATGTTGGGTATCAATTTACGTGGCATAACATTATCTTTCACAAAATAAAAAAAATGGGCTAACTTTACTGTTTTCTGTAATTCGAAAATGTTTTTTTTTAATTTTTAAAAAGTGCGCTTGTAAGACCACTGCACAAACACGATGTGACAAAGTATTGCAACGACCACCATTTTATTCTCTAGGGCGTTTGAAAAAAATATATATAATGTTTGGAGGTTTGAAGTATATTTCTAGCAAAAAAAAAAATGATTTTAACTTGTAAACGCTGAGTTAAAAAAATAGGCATGGTCCTCAAGTGGTTAAAGTGGTTGTTAAGGCACTATGTGCCTGCTGAGCCTTGGCACTGTGGTCAGTTTACGTGCCTCCGTCACCCGCTGCCATCTGCAGCTCTCCTCTGTCCTCTCTCACCCCTCCCCTCCCTGCCAGCTCTCACTAGTGCCGCTCTGCTCCTCTCCCCGCTGCTGCAAAACGATGTGATGATTATACTGTCCCCTCTGTTAGATAAGAACATGTGTCCTAGTGTCTGTGCGTTATAAAAAAAAAAAAAAACAGATTTCTACCCGATTTCACAGCGCCTTCCGGTGCTCATGTGACTTCTCGGCTCTCCCCTCTCCCCGACTGACCGCTCCAGCGGGTGGGCCGAGAATTCCTGACATCAGCCAGGGAGGCGGGGAGTAGACGAGGAGAGCTCCAAGGAGTCACGTGAATGCTTGTAGGGCGCTGTGAAATCGGGTAGAAATCTGCTTTTTTTTTTTTTTTTTTTTTTTTTTTTAATATTAGTTCTTATCTATTTGTTCTTATCTAACAGAGGGGATGGTATAAACATCACAAAGTTTTGTAGCAGAGGGGGGAGGAGAAGAGCGGCACTAGTGAGAGCTAACGGGAGGGGAGGGGTGGGAGAGGACAGAGGAGAGCTGCAGATGGCAGCGTGTGACAGAGGTACGTAAACTCACCACGGTGCCAGGTCTCAGCAGGCATGATAAACCATGGTCAGTTTATAGAGGGGAGGGCAGAACCAGGCAGTATCAGCCAGGTATTTCAGGTGATAGAGGGCCAAATTGCACAGCACAAGCACTGTGCTGTATAACATGCTTTAAGGGGGCGGGGGGGGGGGGGGCAGGCCCTGTTTCCACTGCTAAAGCCAATCACAATCCTGCTAGCCCCGCCCACCATCTGGAAGACGATGACACTACCAATCTCAGAAGGGATTTCACTGTGATTGAGAACCACAATCAGGTGACAGTTTGTGGAATTACTGTTGAGCTTCTGGGAACTTTGATTAAATTATTCCTAAACCTTTGCGTCACTTACTACTGAACCCCTGCACTCTGTGTTCCTTTAAGCCACAGCCAGTATTCAGCACAATGAAAATCACACCCAACTTTTCCTGTGGCGCAGAGCGCCGCACTTTTTCTCAGCTGCGGGGGCCCAACTTATGATCCGGCATAAAGGCCCACTGCTTTCAGAAAGTACCCCTGACCTGAGCTCATCATTGCGCATCCATTCCAAATGCTTGTATGTGACATCACTTACAAGCACATGGGCTGGATGCAATCAGTGTTGCCAACTGCCAGTATTTTTTACTGACCGCCAGTAAAAAAAATGCACTTTTCTTCCTGCCAGGGGAAGGTTGCCAGTAAAAAATATGGCTGTGACGCTCAGCTCAGTTCTGGGCCAGAGCTAGCAGAGACCATCCTAGTGCCTGCTACAATGTGTTTGGGCAGCGCTGGCGGGGGGGGGGTCTGGCGGAGGCGGTGCCTGAGCATGTTGTGTGATGTCATCATGCAAGGGAGCCAAGCAGAGTGGCCAGGAGCGGGTCTGCGGGATGGGAGGAAGGACGGCCAGGAGTGGGACCGTCAGTGCTGTTTGGTCTGAGGGGACCACCTGGCGTGGAGAGAGACTGTCACTGTGACCCAGGAGGGGACGCGTTGGTGAGGTGTCATCATCATCTGTGCTGCTGCACACTGCTGTCAGTGTCACTGTGAGAGTCAGTTTCATGTGTGTGTGCTGCCCATTCTAATTTCTTGCTCTCCAGAGTACTGTCCCTGAGCTACTTACTATATCAAAAATAAAAAGGGGAAATAAGTGTTTGTGATGTTTTAGGGGGCGTGGTCAACATCACCCGGTGACCACGCCCCCTAAAACATCACAGTCCCAGCATGCCCAGGAACTGTGATGGCATAAGGGGGCGGGGTCACCGCCTATATAAGTCACATCGGAGTGCTTAGAGAGCATTCCAGCCAGAGAGAGCGTCGTGTCAACATCAGAAGAAGGCAGAAGTCCGGGCCACTGCTAGCAAAAGAGCAGAAGATAGCGGAGGAGCCCGGCAGAAGACCCGGAGAGCGCGGAGAAGAACTGGAGAGACCCCCGAAGTCGGAAGAAGACCTCCGGAGCTGTCTAATAAATTACTTTAAAAACCTGTGTAGTGTTTTTTTATTGACATTTTTTCCCTAGGTGAATTGGTAGGGGTACGATGTACCCCATACTCATTCACATAGGGTGGGGGCAGAGATCTGGGGGCCCCCTTATTAAAGGGTGCTCCCAGATTCCAATAAGCCCCCCACCCGCAGACCCCGACAACCAACGGCCAGGGTTGTCAGGAAGAGGCCCTTGTCCTCATTAACATGGGGACAAGGTGCTTTGGGGTGGGGGTGGCCCGCAGGGCGCCCCCTCCCCCAAAGCACTCACCCCCCCCATGTTGAGGGCATGCGGCCTGGTACGGTTCAGAAGGGGGGGTGCTCGCCCGTCCCCACCCCCTTTCCTGACCGACCGGGCTGCGTGCTTGGATAAGGGTCTGGTATGGATTTTGGGTGGGACCCCACGCCGTTTTTTTTGGCGTAGGGAGTTCCCCTTAACATCCATACCAGACCGAAGGGCCTGTATGCTCTTGAAGGGGGAACCCATGCCGTTTTTTTATTTAAAATTTGGCGTGGAGTTCCCCCTCAAGATTCATACCAAACAGTGCCGGGCATTGGCGGGGATCCGAGTCCGATCCCCATGCTTGTCGCTCATTGGGAAAGGAAAAATCATTTTCCTTTTCCAGATGAGCAGCTCGGCGCGGTTATCCGCAGCTGACACAGTGCACTGCGATTACCTGCGGTTATGTGCGGATAGCTGCGCTAAATCGCTCCTGGACGCAGTCAATTCTATTTTTTCTATCCGCACGGAACCGCATGTATCTAAATCGCAGCTAAACGCAGTGTGTGAATGGGGCCATAGGAAAGCATTGTGTGCTTTTAGCTGCGGTAGAAAATTAGAAAATCCGCAGCTAAAAGCACAATTCTATCCATCCGTGTGAAAGGGGCCTAAAATCATTTACAGCATTTACTTTATAAAAAATCCCTTTTGTGATTGAGAGTGTGAAGTTGACATTTTTTTTGTTATAAAATCGGCACACAAATTTCTTTGAAAACATTTTTCGGCACGCTGTGCTCAAAAGGTTGCCTACCCCTGGTGTAATGTGTATTTATCATTTTCTACATGTTACATTTATACATTTTACATTATTAATGGCTTTGTCTAGGATAAAATGCAGCTGGGAATTCCTCGCATTTTTGTGCTCACAGATTTTGCTTTTCTTTTCATACTACATTGAATATAAATAACTATTACTATATTATTATAATTTTTTTACAGAAATAACATTGTGTGAAGTGGAGTTTAGGACACCGTGGCATGCACTTTAGAAAGTTAGGCTGTTGCCCAAAGCAGCATAGAGAGTCCTTTAGTAGTATTATTACTTTTACACACAGGCCATGAAGGGGAGAAGTTGGGTGAGATTTTGTCTTTTAAAAACTCCCCACTAGTATTCAAATTTAGTTCCGTTTAACAGTTAGAGATCAATACTTAGACGTTCTCTCTTTCTCGGTCAGGCGTGTGTGTGTGTGTGTTTTTTTTGGACACATACTGACTTGACTGTCTTTTTTTTTTTTTTGTCCCTCTCACAATAAGGCTGGTCATAAAATCTTAGCTTTCACTTGTTCAGCCCCAGTAAATGGTGTATATTGTGCATTATATTCTGACAGCTGGTATCCCCATCAGAATACCCACAAGTCACTGTTTGGCCAACAATTTTTCCTCCAGCTTCCTCAGTCTTCAGATTGAATGATGTTGCGCAGAGTGGTGGTGACTGGGCCACCCATAACTTGATATTCATCTGGTTCATCAAGAACTGGCTGACATATGCACTGTGTATGGCCAACTTAGAATTTAAAGTGGTTGTAAAGTGACTGGCCTCAGGTGATGCAAAGAGAGATGAAACAAATCCTCCTGTAGTACTGGTTTATCTGCAGTCTTCTCTTTTCTACAACTATTCAAAAAGCAGAATGTATACAGCTTGTCTGAGCTTTAAGAAAGTAGGGGGCGAGGAGTTGCACTCTGCAGAGCTCAGTGAGGGAAGGGACACCTCCTTCACACAGTACACTGGAACAGAGCTGAGGCTGTCAGCTCCCTTGCCTGTCACCTCTTTATCTATTTGCGTAAGGAAAACCTATCTGATGTGACTCGTGCAGATAAGAGGAACAAGGCAGCAGAGAGAAATGACACTTAGTGCTCTGGATTGAGACAAGTACACACTATAGAGCAGTGTTTCTCAACCAGGGTTCCGCGCAATGCCGGAGCAGTGTGTGTGTGTGTGTGTGTGTGTGTGTAAGGTAGCTGTCAATACAGACTGGGGGTTGAGCAGAGAGAGAGAGAGAGCACATGGCTAAATCAGGCGGTGACATCCAGTGTTTGGCAGCAGAGATGCAGACTGCAAAGATGGGGATCACACAGTTAGATGAGACTGAATGTAGCAGGAGGTGAGATCATAATGGCTTTGTTATGCCATAACTGTATATAAAGCTGTTATGATCTCACCTCCCATCCAGCCACGTGCCCCTGCAGTCTGAATTCATCTCTACCATACACTGGATGTCACCCCCTGCTACATTCATTCACATGTTCCCACTCTCTGCTCCCCCCCACCCCTTCACAGTCTGCATTCATCACTGCCATACACAGGATGTCACCTCCTGATCCAGCCGCATATTTCCACTCTCTGTACTCCTCTCTGCCACCCTTTGAGTTCAGAGGAAGCATCAGGTAATAATGTGCACTTGCAGTGCATATTAACCACTTCAGCCCCAGAAGATTTTACCCCCTTCCTGACCAGAGCACTTTTTACAATTTGGCACTGCGTTGATTTAACTGACAATTGCGCGGTCATGCAATGCTTTACCCAAACGAAAATGTGTCATTTTTTTCCCCACAAATAGAGCTTTCTTTTGGTGGTATTTGAAAACACCTGCGTTTTTTTTTATTTTTTTTACGCTATAAACCAAAAAAGAGCAACAATTTAATAAAAAAAAAAAAAAAAAAGTTTCACTTTTTGCTATAATAACCCCAAAAATGTTTTTAAACATATTTCTTGATATGACCTAGGAATACCATAGGTCCCTCTCATTAAGAGAGCACAAGAGTGTCACCACAATAAGTATAACATTTAAATATATTCATTCCTTTGTTGTTGTCTTATATTTTATAGCTCACCCTACAAAAATGAGGGGGTAGATCTCCCTCCTGGACACAGTTTGCTCCCAGTTGGGGTGCCCAGAGAGAGAGATACTACACACTGTGTACTACTCCATTTAATGATCTAGTAAAATTGCTATACAACGCTCAATAAATGTTACAATGTTATAATGTTAAAAGTGGCAAACAATGTCCATCGTTTATCATTTATATTACTTGAATTGTATGACCAAACGTCATGTTTTTCTTATCTGCAAAAATCAGTAAAAGACTAATGTTTAAAAAAAAAAAAAACTAATTTCTTCATCAGTTTAGGCCAATATATATTCTTCTACATATTTTTGGTAAAAAAAAAAAATGCAATAAGCGCATATCGATTGGTTTGTAGTGTAAAGATTTGTGGCATATATATATATATATATATATATATATATATATATATATATATAAATTTATTTTAACTAGTGATCTGCTATTTTTAGCAGTACTGCGACATTGCGGCAGACAGAACGGACACTTTTTGACACATTTTAGGGACCATTGACATTTATACAAAGATCAGTGCTATAAAAATGCACTGATTACTGTGTAAATGTCACTGGTAGGGAAGGGGTTAACACTAGGGGGCAATCAAGGGGTTAAATGTGTGTTCCCTCAGTGTGTTATAACTGTATGGGGATAGGACTGACCGGAGGAGGAGACCTGACCTTCCTACTTAGTAGGAACAAACGTTAGGTCTCCTTTCCCCTGACAGAACAGGGATTTCCCTGTGCTGGACAATACACTCAAAGCTCTCAACATCCATCACTGGCTCACTACCTGAAGCAATCCTGGTTTCTTCCTATCATTATACGCAGAGAAGGCGTTTGACAGGTTAGGTTGGGATTACCTAAGGTTGGGGGTCCCCCCGCCGCGCAGCGGGCGCGTGCGCCTCCGATGGCTCTTAAAGGGGACGACATACCCGTACGGAGTTTTGCGCAGCCGTGCCATTCTGCCGCAGTATATCTGCCTGAGGCGGTCGGCCAGCGGTTAAAAACAACATCGGGTTGTTATACATCCGCCACAATATTTGTTTGCAGTGAAACTCCATTTGAGAAACCCTGTGTTATGGATTTGCGGAGCGATAAAGGGAAGCATACTGTTTACTGCACTGTTCCTCTTATATGTGATATCACTTCAGATAGACTAGAGGAGGGCTAGTGGGGATCAAGGGAAAAAGGCATGTTACAACAACAGCTTCTCTGCGTTGCTCTGCATTTATTTGTTAATTGTTGTTATATCTACAGCTGGTCAGATCTAATGTTCCATGAATTGTAGATCAGAAAAACGTTTTCAAGGCTTGCCTGAGATTTCAAGGTAAAAAGGTTGAGAAACACTGCTATATAGAGGGATATGCTTTGTTCAAAATTTAATGTCGGAGGTTTACAACCTCTTTTAAACTAAATTGATCCCCCCAAGCTGTTTTCTGGTTGATAAATGATACATACCCTTACTTATACCTGAGCTCTGGGAATTGGGCAAAATGCATCCTTGCAATGGGGTCTCCCAGCACTGCAAGATTTAAATGCTTGTTAGGTCTATGGAGGAGATGAAGAGGCTCTATGAGAACATACTTAACTTAAGCCCCACTACAGCCGGTTCCAGCGCTCTTCTCTCAATGAAGCTTCAGTCTGTGGGTGGTTCCCCTTGCGTCATCAGTGTGCAGCTACAGTATTATCCTTGCACTCTACATGGAAGGGGCTGCAGGGTGACTTTCCCTTCCATTTCCCTTTCTTTTCAAAATTTCATTTCAATGAAATTGCCAGTAGGGGGCTTTCTCGCTTAACATGCACTTGACAGTTGGCTTGCACAGAGCTTCCCATTGAGTGCATTTTAATTAGGCATGTTATTTCTTCCATAAAATTCCTGGTGGACTTGCCAGAAATCAAGCTCAGAGTCACTTTTTCTTGATCATACATCACGGGACACAGTTAGGCTAATATTCTTTACCTACTGGGTTATACGCCATCTCTAGGTTAATGGACGCTGGTAGACAAAGTCTTAGACAGGTAGTCCGCCCCTATATAACCCCTCCCATACAGGAAGTAGTTTAGTTTTTTTACCAGTGTTTGCAAGGTAGATGGACATGTTTGAGCTCTCACAACTATATGCCATGCTATGTGATAAGTATTTTAAATTATTACCGGTCAATTATCAACTGACAGGATCGGTATAATTAAGATTGGTGCTGTGAATCTTTCTGCTTGCTGACCCATTCATTAAACGATGGACTTCACATGATCAGTAGCAATATGAATCTTTCCGTTGATGTCATTATTCATAATTTATTATCCATCCTCCACTCCTTTTTCATTTCATATCTTAATACACTGATGGAGTAGTCTATATACATGATATGTGTCTATATCCCTCGTGTTGTTTTAACTTTTCTTAGATTAATGTTTCTCTGTTGTTCTTGTCTCTTCCCACATCCAGTAAGGGTCTGCCTCACATCCAGAGGCGTAGTCTGAAGCTTGTGGGCCCTGATGCAAAATTTGACCTGCCCCCCCCCCACCTCTTCCACCATGTGTGCAGACACACCCACCGCACGCCAAGATACTCAAAGTGGCTTAAGACTTTTGAGTTCCCAGAGTATCTTACATTAGAGGACAGGGATCAGAGAATCCCAGCTAGTGACTAGAAGACACTGAGCGGTGTCTTACCTCACCAGTGACATCGGTCCCATCATGGCTACAGGACGGCACTCTTCTCCTCTTAACTCGCTGAGCTTGGTTACCATTCCATGTTGCCAGCACACAGCACAGACACTTCCCCATCCTGGGCTGTTCTCACCCCATGCTCCTCTCCATTCAGGAAATGGCTCACAGCTTCTCCCCAGCCAATGAGAACAGAGGGGTGTGGATGGTGGAAGGCAAAGTGGAAGCCCAGTACTGTAGCGTGGCTGTGGGGCCCTAGGGCAGATCGGAGCTGGACTTTGTGAAGGATATGATAATATGACAGGGAGGCCGCCGGGGCCCCCTGGAGCTAGGGGCGGGGTTGCGATTGTGACCCCTGCAACCCCTTATGCTATGCCCATGCTCACATCCATACATTAACCGATCAGAAGTTACTTTTCTTTCTTGTTAGTCCCCTGGATTTAATGCACAGATATAGTTGACTGTCTGTTATGTTTAGTATAGATGTGGCATTGGAATAAATACATCTTTCCAAAACAATTATTTTAAATCATGATTTTTTTATTTTTTTTATTTATGGTTCATGATTTATACATTAACCAGTTCAAGACTTGCATATCAATTACTGTTGAAATATATGTAATTATCAGTTTAATTTTACTTAATGCAATGTGACATGAAATTGGTCCATGATTTTATCTACGCATGTAATCTGTTTTGTTAAGATAATTTGAATATTCCATACATATGAATGCCTCAGGTGGGAGGTCCTTTGAGGGGGATGCAGTGTGTGTATAAGTTCCTTGATAGGATTTTGCGTACTTGCACCTGCTTATGGATTCTCCCCCAGATGTTCTTCATTCATGCTTTGATTGTGCAGAGAGGGTGATTTTAATGAAATTCATTTTGATTGGCTATCCACCCCTATTTATATGCACAGGCAAACCATGCCACACTAGCTATGATTAAGCACCAACACACGGTGTGAAACGCGTTAGTATTCGCCTCTGCATCATATGGACTGACTGTTTTGGATTTTAATTTACAAATAAAGGTGTTGTATCAGTGTGCGGCCACCCAGGACTCTTTCTTGCTCTTTGATCCATTGCAGAGCTTGCACCTGTGTGCCTCATCAGGGCATGTGCTTCAAGGAGCTCTTGTCTGGAGCAGCAACATTTTTCTTCTGTCATCAGGCGTTCCTTGTGCAAGTTTGCAAGGCGGCCACTTGGTCGTTGGTGTACACTTTCACAACGTTCTACGAAGTGGATGTGTTGGCATCTGCGGATGCCTCTTTTAGCCGCAAGGTTTGCAGGCTGCTGTTTAGAGGGTCTATTCCCTCTTGAAGGAGTATTGTTCAGGTTGGGCTCCAGTTTGTTCTGTGTTGAGCTCCTGTTACCTGGTTGGCTCTTGTGTTAGCCTTGGGATTTTTCGTTGTCCCACTCCTCCATGTTTGGCACTGCTTTGGGACGTCCCTATGGTTCTGAATAATGGAGCGCTGTGTCTGTCAATGAACGAAAGAGAAAATGGGATTTTTGACGTACCGTAAAATCCATTTCTCTGAGTTCATTGACAGACCCAGCACCCACCCCTCTAAGGAGATTTAATACTTCTGACACTGCTGGATACTAAACTGAAGGGCTATTGCAGAGAGGGGGGTGTATACCACCTAGGACTGCCCACAGGTGTAGCCAAGTCTTTTTTTTTTCTGCCTAGTGTCATACTCCTGTAGGGAGTGGTATAACACTATGGTTCTGAATAATGGAGCGCTGTATCTGTCAATTAACTCAGAGAAATGGATTTTACGGTAAGTCAAAAATCCCATTTTCTTTTGGCGGTATTTGATCACCTCTGCGGTTTTTATTTTTTGCGCTATAAACCAAAAATCTGACCATCTAAAAAAACAAGCTATGTTTTTTACTTTTTGCTATATAATAAATATCCAACAAAAAATAAATTTCTTCATCAGTTTAGGCCAATATATATATTCTTCTACATATTTTTGGTAAAAAAAAAAAAAAATCATAATAAGTGTAAAGTGATTGGTTTGCGCAAAAGTTATAACATCTACAGAATAGGGAATAGATTTGTCATTTTTTTATATTTATTTTTTTTTACTAGTGGCGGTGATCAGCGATTTTTAGCGGGACTGCGACATTGCGGTGGGCAGATCGGACACTCTTGACACTTTTTTTTTTTTGGGACAGTCGACATTTATAGAGCGATCAGAGCTAAAAAATAGGCACTGATTACTGTATAAATGTCACTGGCAGGGAAAGGGTTAACAGGGGGCGATCAAGGGGTTAAGTGTGTTCCCTGGGGGGTGTTTTGCTTACTGTATGGGGGCTGGGCTGACTGGTGGAGGCGAGAGATCGCTGTTCCTAATCACTAGGAACAGACTATCTGTGTCTTCTCTATATACAAAATAATTCTGCGCTACCCAAAGAGAAAAGGAAACGAAAGCAGCTAACACGACCAACAAAGTATAAATGGGGAAAGCAAAGAAAAAGTGTAGCGCTATACAATGTCCAACATGAACGACAATAGACCAGTCAATATGCAGTGAAAGGGATCAACCGTATCTAGGAAATGAACAATAAAAGTGGGTAGTCCTCATGAAAACATTTTAAACAGAAAATTCCGGCATCCCAAATGCAGACAAGCTCACTCCCACCGAGAGATGAAAAGGCTTACCGGATGAGATGGACCCAAAGGGGCATACGCCACGTTGGGTCAGATAAGGCTTGGGTGGTGAGTGGCTGTGCTTGGCTCAAAAAAGGAATGTTATCTCACAGATTACTGTATCCCTCCAAGTGGCACCCTGGTCCTGAAGGGTGTGGGCAATCTCGCACATATGGATGGTCCTGCAGATCCTGGAAGGGTGGGGTATTACGTGGGTGAATCCCTCAAGGCGACATTCCATGGACCAGGAGATGGTGTTAATAGGTGAGGAGAGAAAGGAAGGGCCACATAGTGTAAATCAGAAAACAACATTTTTTTATTTAAAATAAATAGATGTACACTCACATGCAAATCCAAAGCAAAAAACAGCGCTGTGAGAAAATGGCGACAGTGGGGTCCTACCCGACGCGCCTCGTCCCCCCAGACAATTTTTGTTTTCGGAATGTCCATGGAATGTCGCCTTGAGGGATTCACCCACGTAATACCCCACCCTTCCAGGATCTGCAGGAGCATCCATATCCGCGAGATTGCCCACACCCTTCAGGACCCGGGTGCCACTTGGAGGGATACAGTAATCCGTGAGATAACATTCCTTTTTTGAGCCAAGCACAGCCACTCGCCACCCAAGCCTTATCTGACCCAACTTGGCGTATGCCCCTTTGGGTCCATCTCATCCGGTAAGCCTTTTCATCTCTCGGTGGGAGTGAGCTTGTCTGCATTTGGGATGCCGGAATTTTCTGTTTAAAATGTTTTCATGAGGACTACTCACTTTTATTGTTCATTTCCTAGATACGGTTGATCCCTTTCACTGCATATTGACTGGTCTATTGTCGTTCATGTTGGACATTGTATAGCGCTACACTTTTTCTTTGCTATCTGTGTCTTCTCCCCTGACAGAACGGGGATCTGTTTGTTTACACTGACAGATCCCCGTTCTGCCTGTCTCTGGAGCGATCGCAGGTGGCCGGCAGACATCGAATCCGCCAGACCCGCTGGTTGGCTCCCCCGCTCATGAATGGGCGTGCCCACAAATTGCCGTGTATGCGCCCGACATACAATGATGGCGATTTGTGAGGGGAGTCAACCTGCCGCCGTACAACTGCGGTGGGCGGTCTGTAACTAGTTAAAGAAGAGTCCCACAAACCATTAAAGCCTGTGGGGATCTTTCAAATGTGAAAGTACAGAGGATAAATATTGCTTTCAGTAATCTAGCCACAATTTTTTTCCATGACCATACACCAAATGCAGAGGAAAAAAAAGCCGTTTTCAATTTAATTGCAATGAGAGAAATCTGAAAGGTGATTGACTTCTCAGTCTATTTAAGCTTTTTGTTACTTTATGAAAGGTCTAAAGGGTCAGTCCAGCTAAAACTGCTTATTTCGTTTTGGATACCCTTTAATGAGTTGATCACCCACTAGCTTCTTTTATGCTTTAGCAATAAAGGAAGAATCCCTCTTTCTGCATTCCCAGTTCTAGCTACCTGCTTTGGACTTTACAAGGAGGGTTACTCCAGTGTTTTTCTATGTGTTTTATTGTGGAGATTACAGGTAGAGCAATGGCACTCCTGTTGATGCAGCAAGAGGATTGAGATTACATGAGTAAGGGAGGTGGTGGAGCCAGAAACTTCAGTGAGAAGGTCAAGCTAGTACAGTCCCAAACAGCGGGCCATTCAAACCTCAATGATCTATCTATAGGGCTTTGGCCATAGACTGATCTAAATTCAGCCATCAGCTGCAGCTGCTGATGAGGGTATTTGCCCTGTGGGTTGTGCAGCTGTCAGAATACAATGGCCTAGTGCGGCTATTCTCCCAATCATCAGCCCTAAATAAATAAAAAAAAAAACGAATCGTGCATGGCTAGCCTAAAGCCTCGTACACGATCAGATTGTTGACAGGGGATTGTCTGTTTGACAGACTGTTGTCTTAAAATCTGACCGCTAGTACGCTCCTTCTGACAATTGTTGTCCAACTTTCGGCCAACAAATGTTGGATGGCAGGCTAGTAAATTTTCAGCGGACAACGGTTGGTTGTCTGATTTTCATATCATCAGTACACAAGTCTGTCACACAAAAGTCGAAAGTACAAATACGCATGCTCGGAATCAGTGCTCACCAAACATGAAATTAGCAGAAAGGGCCCAAAGGGTGGCGCTCAAGACCTAAAATTCCTCATAGTACGTCACTATGTTCGTGTTTGTTGGCCGACAATTGTGTACTGTTAGTATGCAAGACAAGTTCCTGTCACACACCCTTTGGACAAAAATCAGACTCTCGGTTTGCCAACAATCGGATCGTGTGTACGAGGCTTTAGTAATAATGTTGGGTAGTCTCACCCTTTTTTCAAAGGTTTTCTTTACTTTGCGGTACATGGAGATTCCAAAGCTACCATAGTGGGCAATTCTGAAACCATTATCTATTATAAATGTATGTTGGCTGAAACAACATTACAGATATTTGTTAAAAATTGCATATTTCCCAAAGCACTGGTTTAACGTCTTTGTTTTGTATTGTAGATATTTCTTCTGGCCTGTCCACCATGTAAAGTTGCCACAGTAGTATTCAGGTGAGTATGGTACTATTAGATAATAGTAAGTTTCATTGCTGTGATAATTTACAAACTGTATTGCCAAAGGTTTTATTACAGGGGCAGATTTCATAAAGAGAATAGTGTCCAAAGGTTGTTGTGTGTATCCAGGGGCATTTTAATCCAGTTCTATACTGTACTGACATTTCAGAACCCCATTCCTACCTTCCTACTCATGTAAGCTATGTACGGTCTATGCTGGACTTGTTGGACTGATTTTATTTTAGAACTAGTTTACAATAAACTTTTCTAAGAGAAATGCAGGAGCTACCATTGCTGACCTGCATCTGAAAGTACCACTTGCCTGGTTGTTAAGCTGATCCTCCTGGCTTCAGTACATTGATTTTTCTGAAATATGTGCTTGTTCTTCACCAGTCACTCTAGAGTCTGAAAGGAGTTGTAAAGTCAGAAGGTTTTTTATCTTAATGCATTAAGATAAAAAGCCTTTTGTGTGCAGCAGCTACCCCAGCACCCCTAATACTTACCTGAGCCCTATCTCTGTCCACTGATGTCCACGAGTGTCTCGGCCATCCGAGACTCTTCCTTGCCATTGGCTCCCGCTGCTGTCAGTCTGCCAATCAGAAGAGAGAGGAGGCATGGCTGTGCCACAGCTCCGTGCCTGAATGAACACAGGGAGCTGTGACTCGGCTTGGGTGCCCCATAGCAAGCTGCTTGCTGTGGGGGCACTCGACAGGAGGGAGGGGCCAGGAGCACCGAAGAGGGACCAAAGAACAGGAGGATCTGGGCTGCTCTGTGCAAATCCACTGCACAGGGCAGGTATGTTTAACATGTTTGAAAAAAAAAAAATACCAGACTTTATAATCACGTTAATGCCCTGTACACACGGTCGGATTTTCCTCAGGAAAATGTTCTATGGGAGCTTGTTGTCGGAAATTCAGACCATGTGTGTGTAGGCTCCATCACACATTTTCCATAGGAATTTCCATCACACAAAATTTGAGATCTGGATCTCAAATTTTCCGACAACAAAATCCGTTGTCAGAAATTCCGATCGTGTGTACACAATTTCGACGCACAAAGTTCCACGCATGCTCAGAATCAAGCAGAAGAGCTTAATTTTTCTCGGCTCGTCGCAGATGTTGTACATCACCGCGTTCTTAACGTTCGGAGTTTCCGACCAACTTTGTGTTACCGTGTGTATGCAAGACAAGTGTGAGCCAACATCTGTCGGAAAAAAAACATGGATTTTGTTGTCGGAAAATCCTATCGTGTGTACGGGGCATAAGTCTTTATTTGCATGCTTGTTCAAGTTAGTGACTTAAAGTGCAGCATGACAGCCAGGCAACAACTACACGCTGTGTAAAATCTACATAAAAACAGAATGCAATGATTTGTGAATCTCATAAATCCATATTTTTTATTCACAATAGAAAACAAATGTTTAAAGTGAGAAAATGTACCATTTTAACAAAAAAAATAAGATAATTTTGAAATTGATGGCAGCAACACACCTCAAAAAAAGTTGGGACAGGGCCATGTTGACCACAGTGTAGCATCTCCTCTTCTCTTAACACTCTGTAAATGTCTGGGAACTGAGGAGACCAGTTGCTGGAGTTTTGGGAGAGGAATGTTGTCGTATTCTTGCCTGATATAGGATTCTAAATGCTCAACAATTTTGGGTGGACTTTCTCATATTTAACGTTTCAAAATGCAAATCTCTAAGGCCCCTTTCACACGATCGGACCGTTCATGTCCGCCTGTCAATTTTCACGGCGGACCTGAACGGGCGCTCCATGTTAGCCTATGGAGCGACGGATGTCAGTGGAGATATATCCGCTGACATCCGACCCGGTCCGATCCGCTAAAAGCAGAAGGATGGCCTTACATCCAGATCCGTCGCTATCGGATCGGGTGAGATCTAACGAAAACGGACATGCTGTCTGTTTTCATCCGATCCCTCCATAGGCAGCAGCGGCGCCTGACAAGCCCCTCCCCGCTCAGTGAGCAGAGAGGGACCTGTCATCCGCCAGCTCAGCGGAGATCAACGAACTGATCTCCCGCTAAGCCGGCGGACCAAGGCGGGCTCCTTGGAAACGGAGTCCGCCTCGTGTGAATGAGGCCTAAGATGCTTTTTTTTTTTTGCCAGTTAACCTGATTAGTTGCAAACTCTTCATCCAGCTCTTCCTTGTTATTACCACTTACTTTGTCAGATTTTTGTTGCCATGTCCCAACTTTTTGAGATGTGTTGACGCCATCAATTTCAAAATTACCTGATTTTTTTTCTTAAAATGGTTTAAACATTTGATATATTTTCTATTATGAATACAATATGAGTTTGAGATTTGAAAATCATTGCATTCTGTTTCTATGTAGCTTTTACAAAGTCCCAACTTTTTTTGAATCGGGTTTTTAGCATTTGCGGAATGAGATGTTATCACTGGTAGCCTCCATTGAGTAAGGAACATGAAATGAGAACTCCTGGTCCTAGTACAGGCCTGTTTCATCTTCACATTGCCCTTTAGCAGCCAAAATTTCCTATTCAAAAGATTACTGAAGAAATTACATTTTCCAAATTAGATATAAGATGTCGGTTTTTCTTCCTTTTTTTTTTTTTTAGGTTACAGATGCATATGCTGAATGGAGCTCTTCTTGCATTGCTCTTTCCAGTGCTGAATACGCGAATGGTACGTAGATTGTGTTACTGGCTTATCTCTTCTAAAGGGGAATAGCTGTTGCTTTCTTGCCTATATAGTGTGTGTATGTGTGTGTGTAAATACACTGAGCAAAATTATAAACGCTTTTGTGTTTGCCCTATTTATCATGAGCTGAATGCAAAGATCTACGTATATGTACACAAAAGGCCTATTTCTCTCAAATATTGCTCACAAGTCTGTCTAAATCTGTGTTCGTGAGCACTTCTCCTTTGCCGAGATCCATCCATCTCACAGGTGTGGCATATCAAGATGCTGATTAGACAGCATGATTATTGCACAGGTGTGCCTTAGGCTGGCCACAATAAAAGGCCACTCTAAAATATGCAGTTTTATCACACAGCACAATGCCACTGATATCGCAAGTTTTACGGGAGTGTGCAATTGGCTTGCTGACTGCAGGAAGGGCTGTTGCCCTTGAGTTGAATGTTCATTTCTCTACCATAAGCCGTCTCCAAAGGCGTTTCAGAGAATTTGGCAGTACATCCAACCGGCCTTACAACCGCAGACCACATGTAACCACACCAGCCCAGGACCTCCACATCCAGCATCTTCACCTCCAAGATGATCTGAGACCAGCCACCTGGACAGCTGCTGCAACAATCGGTTTGCATAACCAAAGAATTTATGCACAAACTGTCGGATCCCTCTCAGGGAAGCTCATCTGCATGCACGTGGTCCTCATCGGGGTCTCGACCTGACTGCCGTTTGTCGTAACTGACTTGAGTGGGCAAATGCTTACATTCAATGGCGTCTGACACTTTGGAGAGGTGTTCTCTTCACGGATGAATCCTGGTTTTCACTGTACAGGGCAGATGGCAGACAGCGTATATGGCATCGTATGGGTGAGCGGTTTGCTGATGTTAACGTTGTGGACCATGGTGGGCACGGGGTTATGCTATGGGCAGGCGTATGCTAT
The DNA here is from genome assembly GCF_042186555.1 of Aquarana catesbeiana. Lineage (NCBI taxonomy): Eukaryota > Metazoa > Chordata > Amphibia > Anura > Ranidae > Aquarana > Aquarana catesbeiana. The sequence continues at coordinate 166,653,415 of NC_133332.1, read as the reverse complement.
GGGCAACAAATACAGGTGCATTTTATTGATGGCATTTTGAATGCACAGATACCGTGACAAGATCCTGAGGCTCATTGTTGTGCCATTCATCCACGACCATCACCTCATGTTGGAGCATGATAATGCACGGCCCCATGTTGCATGGATCTGTACACAATGTTGCATGGATCGGTACACAATTCCTGGAAGCTGAAAACATCCCAGTTCTTGCATGGCCAGCATACTCACCGGACATGTCACCCATTGAGCATGTGTTTGGGATGCTTTGAGTCAGCGTATCCAGCAACTTCGCACAGCCATTGAAGAGGAATGGACCAACATTCCACAGGCCACAATCAACAACCTGATCAACTCTTTGTAAAGGAGAGGTGCTGCAATGCGTGAGACAAATAATGATGGTAACAACAGATCCTAGTTTTTGGACCCCCAACCCCCCCCCCCCCCCAATACAGTAAAACTATACATTTTGGAGTGGCCTTTTATTGTGGCCAGTCAAAGGCACACCTGAGCAATAATCATGCTGTCTAATCAACATCTTGATATGCCACACCTGTGAGGTGGATGGATTATCTTGGCAAAGGAGAAGTGCTCACTAACACAGATTTATGTATATGTGTGTGTGTGTGTGTGTGTGTGTGTGTGTGTGTGTGTATATATATATATATATATATATATATATATATATATATATATATATATATATATGTATGTATATATATATATGTATATATATAAAAAATTATTTTATATTATATTATATTGTTTTGTTGCTTCACAACCTAGCATTAACATGGATTGTTTGAGGATTTGCATAATTTAATTTACAGAACATGCCCACAACTTTGAAGATGTGGTGTTTTTTTTTTTTTTTTTATTGTGAAGCAAACAACAAATATAACAAAATACCAGAAGTATGTGCATAACTATTCATCCCCCTAAAGTCAATACTTTGTAGAGCCACCTTTTGTGGCTATCACAGCTCCAAGTCCCTTTGGATAAGTCTCTATGAGCTTGCAAATCTTACCACTGGGATTTTTGCCCATTCCTCCTTGCAAAACTGCTCCAGCTCCTTCAAGTTGGGATGGTTTGCGCTTGTGAACGGCAATCTTTAAGTGTGACCACAGATTTTTTTTATTGGATTGAGGTCTGGGCTTTGATTAGGCCATTCCAAAGTGTTGCTTTAGCAGTGTGTTTGGGGTCATTCTCCCGCTGGAAGGTGAACCTATGCCCTAGCCTCAAATCACACATAGAGTGGTACAGGTTTTGGTCAAGAATATCCCTGTATTTAGCACCATCCATCTTTCCCTCAACTCTGACCAGTTTTCCAGTCCCGACTGCTGAAAAACCTCCCCACAGCATGATGTTGACACCACCATGTTTCACTGTGGGGATGGTGTTCTTTGGGTGATGTGATGTGTTGGGTTTGCGTCAGACATGCGTTTTCTTTGATGGCCAAAAAGTTCAATTCTAGTCTCATCAGACCAGAGCACCTTCCTCCATACATTTTGGGAGTCTCCCTTATGCCTTTTTTCGCAAACTCAAAACGTGCCATTTTGTTTTTTGCTGAAAGTAATGGCTTTCTTCTGACCACTCTGCCATAAAGCCCAACTCTATGTAGCATATGGCTTACTGTTGTCCTATGTACAGATACTCCAGTCTCTGCTGTGGAACTCTGCAGCTCCTCCAGGGTTACCTTAGGTCTCTGTGCTGCCTCTCTCAATAATGCCCTCTTTTACCGGTCCATGAGTTTTGGTGTGCGGCCGTCTCTTGTCAGGTTTGCTGTTGTGCCATGTTCATTTGGTTATGATAGATTTGATGGTGCTCCTAGGGATCATCGAAGATTTGGATATTTTTTTTATAACCTAACCCTGACTTGTACTTCTCAACAACAATGTTCCTAACTTATTTGGAGAGTTACTTGGGCTTCATGGCAGTGTTTGGTTAGTGGGGCCTCTGGGGCCTTTCAAAAAGGTGTGTATATGTAATGACCGATCATGTGACACTTAGATTGCACACAGGTGGACATCTTTTCACTAATTATTTGATTTCTTAAGGTAATTGGTTGCACCAGAGCTTTTTATGGGCTTCATAACAAAGGGGGTGAATACATACGCACATGCCAATGATCATTTGTTTATTTCTGAAAAATAGTTTTATGTATATATTTTTCTAATTTTACTTCACCAACTTAGACTATTGTGTTCTGATCCATCACATATAATTCAGGTTAAAAAAAATGAAACTAAAGGCTGTAATGTAACACAATAGGTGTGTGTGTGTATATATATATATATATATATATATATATATATATATATATATATATATATATATATATATATTTTAACATCACACTGGATATGTACCATACAGTGGATATAAAAATGTCTACACACCCCTGATAAAATGTCAGGTTTTTGTGATGTAAGAAAATGAGACAAGGTTAAATAATTTCAGAACTTTTTCCACCTTTTTAATGTGACCTATAAACTGTACAACTAAGTTGGAAAATAAATTGATATCTTTTAGGCAGAGGGAAGTAAAAATAAAATAATATGGTGAAAAAGTAAGTACCTCAGAGGTGGGATTTTTAAAGCAATTTTGAAATACAACAGATATTCAAAAAAGTTTTATTGAGACAAACAACATCAACATGATGTTCCCAATTAGGGTAGTACGATAGAAAAAAACATGTACATGTATCATGATATTGCATAGTAATCATCTAAAGTGGTAGCACTACACATGGTAAAACCATCCATATAAATTCCAAATGATGGTGAGCAGTGGGAATGTCAAACACGTTTCAAAATCTGTATGAATTTAAATCTTCTTCAGGGACTAGTACCACTTCTGAAAGTATAAAGTACAAATGCAATTTAGAAACCCAAAATTCCATATGAACATTTTGAACAATTATAAAGTATTATAGAGTCAAAACTTACATAGCCACTATATTATTAGAGAGCGCATTCCCTCGACCCCAAACAGCCTTTCACCATGTAAAGGGACCACTGGAAGAAATCCTTTAAAGGCACCTAAAAATAGGGAGGAAAAAAAAATTCGGACTGCAAAACAAAAGAAAGGAATATATCTGTGAGAATACACTCCAATCAAAATTTATACTTAATGCTAGCCTCACAGGAGATCCCTGAATTTCCCCAGAAAAAAACGGAGGAACGCCAGGAGGCTAAGCCAAACAAAATGAAAACAAAAAACAAAAATATGACCAACGATCAAAAAATACTTACTGGACAAAAACCTCCAGTGTATTCCACCAGTCACCCGCATCATGTAGCATAAGTAGATTGGAGCCAGTGACTTGCCCCCCCAAAAAAGCGTGAAGTACCCTCACTGGGGAGCGTCCCCGGCGTTCCCTTATGTATCCCATGCGGGCTGTCACGTTCGCCGTACATAGCGCAACGCTGTGACATCGCGGCGCAATGAGTCTGCACTTGAGGTGGCACCGTGACGTCATTGGACGGAACGCCGCCACACGTGGAACCCACAGTGCGGTGGCCAGCACAGCAGCAGAGGAAAATGTGGGAATTGTGCCGCAATTGCACAGCACAAAATATGGAAAGGGGGTGCCTAATAAGGAAAAGGCACCCGGATAGGCAACACTTTATTTCGAAAAACCGGATATACACATCTGGAGATGAGGAAGTAATTTGTGGCTTGGGGGTCACTAGACCCCTGAGAATAGGATCCACAGTAAGAATCGACCAATGTTTGCAGAGTATTTCTTTTTCATACATCATGGGACACAGAGTCAGGCTAATATTCATTACCTGCTGGGTTAAACTTCATCATTAGGTGAATGGACACTGATAGACCAAAGGTCTTCAGACAGGAAGTGATCCCCTATATAACCCCTCCCATACACAAAGTACTTTTTACCAGTGTCTGCAAGGTGGATGGCACGGTTTGTTTGAGCTCTCTGAGCTTCAGGTCTCTAGTCCCACAAATGAATCGAGGGATTGATCGATCGGATCCATTTGACACAGGGTTTTATGCTTAGATAAATGGTACCCAAGCCTCGCAAAGAAGACTCAAGATCCTGCGAGGTTTTGCCTGTAACGTGGCCTCCGGGCGCTGGACCCTGTGGAGTGGAGATCCTGGACACTACAGCGCTAAGGCATTTCCTGTAGGGTGCTGTATAGGTCCAAGGGAGTGGACCCTAAACATGAAAGGGTACCCAGTCCTTGAAGGTCCAAGTGACAGGAACCCGCCGTGAAGAGTGAAGATTGGGCCCTTAGCTTCTAAGTGGCCCTGCGCCTGGACGGGTAAGTGAAACCCCTTTATTTTATTATTGTGGGGTGTCCCAGTGATTGTAACAATCAGTCAAGCTAGCTAAAGGCTGGACACCTGTGTGCGGTGACCATACAGGTGAGTTCTGGGCTAACTGTGAGTGTTTGCAAAGTGTACCTTTTTTGCTTGTGTCTGGCTGTTTTTTACCTGTATGATGGCGCATTATGGTGCGCCATTTCACCTTGGTTCGCCATGGCGCACGTGCATTCGCAAGTGCGCCACTGGGCTCAGCAGTTTGGCGGCCATGGAACACGTGGATTTGCTGCACATACGCCATAGCCTTTATCTGGACGCACGAAGATTCGCATTGTTCGCGAATACAGTCACGCCCACTCGCCAGGACCGCCCACATGCGCGCGCACGCATAGAACGTTCCGGCGAACACCCAGCTTATTTAAGCTGTGTATGCCAAGCATGGGGTGCTTCCAGAAGGCAGCTGTGGGACACAGAGCAGGCTCTGCACAGACACTTGCAGTAGTTCATTTATACTTACCCGGGTCACGTGAGTCAACAGGTGTTGCTTGGCAGGCTAAGATGCTTAGCAGGATTGTTGCATAGGGGCTTGGTGAGCTCTATTAAAGGGTCTCCCTTTTTGAGGTGTTTTAACTACACCCAAGTAGACTTTTTGTTTGTGGCGTTGAATGTCTTTAAAAAAGGGGAGTGGGACTAACACCACAGGGAAGGGCACACCTCCGTCATCAGTAGTTCCTGATGAACCTAGTCATATCCCTAGTCTTGTATCCCCTGAAAGACCAGAGGCTCCCGGGCAATCTGAGCCGCTGCGCCTATCTGGTATCGTGCCTACAGCAACGCTGCTGCTTCACCCTTTATCACTAAGCATGAACTGTCCTCAGCCCTAGCTGGGTTAGAGCACAGGATTGCCGGCATGATTGCCTCCATCCCGCAGGGTGGCAGGAAGCGTGACAGATCCCCCTCCCCGGAGTCTCTTCATCTGGAGCAGAAATGGGTTGAGGATGGGGAAGAGCTTAAAGCTCAGGATTCAGTGGAGTGCCCGGCAGATGAATCTGCTTCCAAGAAATCTGGACAAGAAGATATCCACTCGATGTCTACCTCTCAGTCGCAGAGGTTTTTGATCCTGACTCTGACTGAAATGGTTCGTTCTGCCTCTTGCAGAGGTGACTGAGCCCCCCTGGTCCTCTTTGGGATCTCTGAGACCTTTTCAGGTCGCACAGACTTTCCCGCTACACCCCCTGTTGAAACAGGCGGTGTATGCTGATTGGGAACATCCTGACAGGACTTTTTTTGCCTCCTAAAAGGTTTTCCCTTTTATATCCCATGGATGAAAACTTTGTTAAAAAATGGAGCATGCCAGCTGTTGATGCAGCAGTCTCCTCCTTAAACAAGAACTTAACTTGTCGGGTAGATAATGCACAGGGCTTGAAAGACCCTGTTGACAAGAAATAATTGGAGCTATTATTAAAGGCTTCCTTTTTCTTTGGCCAGTTCAGCTATTCAGCCAGCTGTTGCAGCAATTGGTAATTGCCAGTTCGTAAAGGATCAAGTCAAACGGCCGGATAGGCCTAACCAGGAGGATGATTGCCTGAAAGTAAGACAGATATTCCTCAAGCGCTGTGTTTTGCTGTTGATGCTTTAAAGGATTCAATATAGCAGGTTTCTCGTCTGGCTCTCTTGTCTGTACATATGCGCAGACTTTTATGACTTAAGAACTGGTCAGCCGAGCTTCCTTGTAAAAAGTTATTGCAGGTTTCCCGTTTCATGGGGAATGTTTATTCGTTGATCACTTGGACAAATATATCCAAAAGATTTCCAGAGGGAAGAGTTCTCTACTTCCTGTGAAGAAAAGCACCAAACGTCCCTCGTTTAACAACCCAGGGACTGCTTCCGCAAATATCTCAGCGTCAGGGCGGTTCCATCGCCAACAGGGCGCTAGGGCCAGGGCCAAGACGCAAGGTCAGGGCCAGAAGGCCCTGGGTCCAAAATTCTTCTAAACCCAGCACCAAACCCTCCATTTGAGGGGATGCCCCCATAACATCGGGTGGGGGGAAGGCTGCTGCACTTTGCGGACATTTAGAAAACAATTCAGGACGAGTGGGTCACCTCAATTATGTCTTGCGGTTACAAGCTTGAGTTACGGGGGGGTGCCCCGAGGTTTCTAAGATCCAGCGTTCCCTCCAAAAAGAAACTTGTTGCTTCAGGCACTATATCATCTAGTGCATCAAGGAGTGATTGTAGAGGTTTCGGTATCCGAAAGGGGCACAGGGTTTTACTCAAACCTGTTTACTGTTCAGAAACCAAACGGGAACACAAGGCTCATTTTGGACCTAAGGCCCCTGAACAATCTATTGATACAATCCTTTCAGATGGAGTCTGTCCATTCAGTAGTAACCTCACCCCAGAGGGGAGACTTTTTAGCCTCCATCGATATAAAGGACGTGTACCTGCACGTACCTATCTTTAGGCTCTAGAACAGAGTATAATATACACAGTGAGGTATTTGAAAAGCTTAGGCTGGATCATAAATACCGAAAAGTCAGCCTTAATACCAGCTCAAAGTCTAAAATATTTAGGTCTGGTTCTAAACACAGTCCAAGCAAGAGTATTCTTGCAACCCGTAAGGATCTGTGCCCTGAAGGATCAGGTGTATCAGATAAGGGGCACCAGACAACCCTCCATTCGGCTCTGTATGAGTCTTCTAGGGAGGATGGTATCCTCCTTCGAGGCAGTGCCCTATGCCCGGTTCCATTCCAGGCCTTTACAACAAGACATCTTGTTGGCTTGGACCTGAGAAAGAAAAGCCCTGGATTTTCCAATGTGCTTATCCCCTCAGGCATGCTTAAGCCTAAACTGGTGGTTGCAGGATCAGAACCTGCGAAAGAGAAAATCTTTTCTCCTGGTAACTTGGAGAGTACTGACTACAGATGCCAATCTCTCAGGCTGGGGAGCGACCCTAGACAGGCTCACAGCTCAGGGGAAATAGTCAGGGACAGGGACAGAGCAGACCCTGCCCATCAACGTCCTAGTAGGTCTGGCCCTACGGTCCTGGACGGTGGCGCTTCAGGACTGCACCATCAGGGTTCAGTCTGACACTGGTCTATATAAACCACCAAGGCAGTACCAGGAGTCATTGAGCTCTGAAGAGGGTGAACTACATACTAGCCTGGGCAGAGGGACATGTGCCAATAATATTGGCAGTCCATATCCCGGGAGTAGAGAACTGGAAGGCAGATTATCTCAGCCGCCAGCAGATCTGCCTAGGGGAATGGTCCCTACAACCAGAGGTGTTCCAGGAAATTTGCCAATGTTGGGGGTGGCCAAAGGTTGACCTACTGGCATCCAGGTTCAACAACAATCTACAGCAGTTTGTGTCTTGAACAAGAGATCCTCTGGCAATTGGAGCAGATGCTCGGATAGTTCCATGGAGCCAGTACTCCCTGATTTATGCTTTCCCTCCGATCCCTCTCCTTCCACATTTGTTTCGCAGGATTCAGAGAGAGGGGATTCCAGTCATTTTGGTGGCACCAGCCTGGCCCAAATGGCCCTGGTTCCCAGAGGTTGTGAGACTGACGATAGACGGGCCATGGATACTTCCACGTCGCCCCGATCTACTGTCTCAAGGTCCTATATTCCACCCCAATTTACAGTCTCTAAATTTGAAGGCATGGCTAAAGCCAGGGTGTTAAAGGACCGTGGCATCTTGGGACCAGTGGTGTCCACTCTAATGCTAGAAAAGCTATCACTAGGAAGATTTATAATAAGGTCTGGAAGACTTTTATATTGCTTGGTGTGAAGCCAGAAAATGGCATCCTCAGAAATATGTGATGGGAGAATTCTCTATTCTACAGTCAGCTGTGGAAATCGAATTCGCTTTGAGTACAATCGGAGGTCAAGTTTCGGCCCTAACAGTATTCTTCCAAATGCCTTTAGCCTTTCATTCACTGATCCAAACCTTTATGCAAGGGGCAACTTGCTTGCTTCCCCCCATTAGGTCACCTATGTGTCCTTGGGACTTGAACTTGGTGCTGTCTGTGTTACGGAAACAACCATTTGAACAACTGTATCTGAGAATTGTTTGGGCTACCATTGCACTTTGTATGGCCCACACTCGCTTCAACTCTCTGCTGCTGACCAAGTGTAAGTCTGAAGCTAGTGACGTGTGAAGTTGGATTAGATAGTTTCCTTTTCTTTGCTTCAGTGAGTGGAACCTATAGAAGGGGGTGGCTGTGGAGAGATGTAAGTGTCAGACCTGCCTGGATCTATGTGGGTGTAGAGATGGATGTTCATTGTAAACCTACCTGGAGAATTCCATAGGCAATCTGTGACCTCCTATAATCTAGAGGTCATCTAACAGCGTGAGCGTATATCTATGAGCATAATTGGTAGTGGTTTTTGGACAATGTCTTATCGGGGAAGAGGAATGCAATAATTCGCTCACAGTCAATGTGTTGTGGGTAAGGGTGTCTTCACACACACACACACCGAGTGCCCAAACAGCGGCACAGAACCAACTTATTTCAATGTGCCAACATGAAATTAAACCTACCAGGGGCTCTGTACAGAGGATGGGACCAAAAAGGTACGATTCTGCCCAGAAAAAATGCACTTGCAGGGTTCAGGAATGCGTTGTGTTCAGAATACAGGGATCAGGAATGCGTTGGGTTCAGGAATGTGTTGGGTTCAGAAATGAGTTGTGCTCATAATGTAGGGATTGGGGGGGGTGATGTGAAGGCCAGCAGAGGACACTGCTATGGGGGTGACCCTTCCCAAAACAGTGTCCTCTGCCCCCTTCACATCCCACACACACACACACACACACTAGTGTCCTCTGCCCCCCTTCCCCTATAGCAATGACCTCTGGCTTCCCTCCCATTGCAGTGTCCTACCTTTGTATGTCCGCTGTCCTCCACATGGTCATGCTTGAGCGCCCGAGCGCCGATGCCATCACTGGCATAGAGCATAGAAGAGGCATCCATTATGTGAACCTGTTGCTTTGACCTGCTTGGGTAATGCAGAAATTCACTTTAAAAAATACAAATGTACTGTAGATTGTTGGGGTTGCATATTTTCATTTAACCATTAGGCTAAAGCACATACTTGAGAATTGGTAAATAATTTACTAGTATGGATTGCTTTTACTTTTCCTTCGTTCCTTTAAAGGGTGACGGCTAAATGTGCACAGGTAAAGCTTGTAATTTGAATGCTTAGTTATGAAGTTGTACTAGCATGTTGTGACAAATATAGAAATTCTCTAACTACTTCACCTTACTTTTACTTAATTTACTTATTAAGCTCCAGGAGGGATCCTTGCTGAATTTAAATAGCCTCCATAGACCGGATCCATCCAAAGTGCCACTGAGGCCAAAGCGGATGGTACCTGGGCCTCGAATACGAAGCACGAGGTTTTGCCTGTAACGCCTCTCTTTGCAGGGCTGGACCCAGGGCTTTGGTCATGCTAAATTACCTAAAAGCTTTTCCTGGCTGGGTGCTTTTACAGGTCCAAGGGAGTGGAACCCCGATAAAAAGGGACCGATCCTTGAAGGTTTGCTAAACGCAGCCCGTCGTGATGGGTGAAAGTTGGATTGACTGTTAAATCAGCAAATCCTGCGGCGGGGATTAGGTAAGGGAAGAAACTTAGGAATTAAAAAGTCCACCTATAATTTCTTCTTTAAGGGAAAAAAAGTTGTCATGCCTTAAATCTCCACTAGAGGGAGTATATGCACATACCTTAATCTGTTGTCTTCACTGTAAGCTCAGTGTCAGTCTGTGTGTGGCCGCAGCAGCTTGCAGAGGCATTCCTCTTAAGGTAAGAGACTTGCCAATGCTTTTTTCTTCCCCCTGAAGGGACCAGAGGGTTAGGGAAACATCAGTGGTGTACCCCCCTTTAATACCCCCCCCGCCGCGGGGGGTGTGGAGGTCCCGAAAATTGCTCCCACAGTTGTTCTCTCTGCTTGCTAGTGTCATGGGCTCTGCCTCCCCCCCCCCGTGGTGGGTCTGCGGACCCGAAAGCCGCCGTGACTGAAGATGCCTTTTCCTCCATCCTGCAGGGCCTGAAAGGAAGATTAGCAGCTTTAACCACATCCTCCATTCAAATGGATAGGAAGGGTGCTAGATCCCCCTCCCCCACCTTAGACCCTTTGCAAGGGGAACAGTGGGCACAGGATGAGGTGTTACCTTCAGGCGATCAGGAGGAAAGACAAACTGATGACTCCTCTGCAGAGGGAACAACGGTAGATGAACCCTTTTTCAGCCTCACAATCTGAGAAGTGATACAATCTCTTACGGAGATGGTTCATTCTACTTTCATGCTACCCCTAACGGAGTCTGCTGAAAGCTCAGTTTCTTCCTTGGGTTCTTTAAAACCTTCAAAGCCTTTTGCATGCGTTTCCTGTCCATGCATTACTAGAACAGCTTATTTATGCTGAATGGGATCACCCGGATAAGCATGTTTTTCCTTCAAAGAGATTTTAAGTTCTCTATCCTATGGAGAAGGAAATTCACCAAAAAATGGAAGGTACCAGCAGTTGACGCTGTGATTTCCAGTGTGAATAAAAGCCTAACTTGTCCAGTAGACAATGCACAAATGCTTATGGATCGAACAGATAAAAGGTTGGAATTCCTGTTAAAATCTGCTTTTTCTTTGACAGGTGCCGTTACTCAGCCTGCAGTCGCTGAAATAGGCGTCTGTCAATCCCTAAAGGACCAATTTAGACAGGCCCTTAAAGAGGTTCCTGCACAACAAGTCTGGGATTTGGCCGAACTACCAAAGGCATTATGCTTTGCCATAGCTGCAATTAAAGATTCTATTCACCAGGCGTTATCCCGCCTTACGCTTGCGCTAGTACACATGCGTAGAATCCTGTGGTTAAGAAATTGGTCAGCCGAAGCACCGTGTAAAAAGCTCCTGACTGGGTTCCATTTTCATGGGGATCGGCTATCTGGGGATGATTTGGACAAATACATCCAAACAATTTTTAGTGGGAAAAGTACTCTTTTGGCAGTTAAAAGAAAGTATAAACGCCCTTCATTTAAACTGGCTCTTTCTCCTGCGCCAGGGCTTCCATCTCTAGGCCGTGGTGACGGCCTCCGCCATCAGACTCTAGAGAAAAACCTCAGGGTCAGGCCCAGGCTCAAAAGAAGTCCTGGGGCCGGAAACCTGCAAAGCAGAATCCTAAAGCCTCATTATGAAGAGGCGCCCCCCCTCGCCAGGGTGGGGGGAAGACTTCTGCAGTTTTCAGAAGTCTGGCAAAAGGAAATTCAGGACAGATGGGTCATCTCCACGGCAACTCTAGGGTGCAAGCTGGAATTTCGGGACTTAACACCGTCTCGTTTCCTGTGGTCAAACATTCCTCAAAGATCCAGGGAAAAGGCAATCCCTGTTTCGGGCACTAGACCAATTAATGGCTCAGGGGGTGATCATACAGATCCCCACAGTAGAGCAAGGTTTGGGGTTTTATTAAAACCTCTTCACAGTACCAAATTCGAATGGAGATGTCAGACCCATTCTAGATCTAAAGAATCTAAATCAGTTCCTGAAGATCCGCTCCTTTCGCATGGAGCCGATCAGGTCAGTGGTTTCTATCCTACAAGGAGGAGAACTTCTGGCATCTGTCGACATCAGGGATGCATATCTGCATGTTCCTATATTTCCCGCTCACCAAAGGTTTCTGCGGTTCGCGGTAGAACAGCAGCATTTCCAGTTTGTAGCCTTGCCCTTCAAGCTAGCTACAGCACCCCAGGTGTTTACAAAAGTCCTGGCCCCACCTCTAGCCAGTTTAAGGGGACAGGGCATAACAGTCTTGGCGTACTTAGACGATCACTTGCTAATAAACCAGTCGGTGGCTCGTTTGGAGCAAAGTGTGCGCATTACAACCAGTTACCTGGAAAGTTTGGATTGGATTCTCAACTTAGAAAAATCTTCCTTAAAACCGATAAAAAGGCTAGAGTACCTGGGTCTGATCATAGACACAGCCCAGAAAAAGGTGTTCTTGCCTCAGGCAAAAATCAACTCCATAAGAGAGCTAGTGCGGATGGTCAGATCAAAAGGCAATCCCTCCATTCACCTTTGCATGAGGTTGCTAGGAAAGATGATGGCTTCATTCGAAGCGGTTCCCTATGCCCAGTTCCATTCGAGACTTAAAAAACAGTATCCTGTCTGCTTGGAACAAAACAATTCAAGCTTTGGACTTGCCAATGTGGCTGTCCCCAAGGGTGTCCCAAAGCCTCAGTTGGTGGTTGCTAACCCAGAATCCACTGAAAGGAAAATCCTTCAGACCTGTTATCTGGAAAGTGGTAAGGACAGATGCCAGCCTTTCAGGCTGGGGAGTAGTACTAGGGAAGACAACTGTCCAGGGACAGTGGTCAAGAGCCGAAAGAACCTTGCCCATCAATATCCTAAAGATTCGGGCAGTGAGTCTGGCTCTGAAGGCCTGGACTTCCATGTTATGAGATTGTCCTGTCAGGATCCAATCCGACAATGCCACAGCTGTGGCCTATATTAATCACCAAGGGGGCACCAAGAATCTCTCAGCACAGAGAGAGGTGAACCATATTCTAACTTGGGCAGAAAGGAATGTTCAGAGCCTATCGGCAGTCTTCATTCCGGGAGTAGAGAATTGGCAGGCGGACTACCTGAGTTGCCAGCAGTTATTCCCGGGGGAGTGGTCTCTTCACCCTGACATTTTTCGGGCTGTTTGCCAAAGATGGGGGACTCTGGTCATATATCTTCTAGCATCCAGATTCAACATGGTTAGTCAACGTTGTGTCCAGGACAAGGGATCCACTCGCATGCAGAACAGATGCGTTGGTGACCCCGTGGGATCAGTTCTCACTGATCTATGCATTACCCCCTATTCAGTTTCTGCCTCGACTTCTTTGCAGGATCAAGCTGGAAAGAAAGCCGGTAATACTGGTAGCACCAGCATGGCCCAGAAGGTCGTGGTATGCAGAAATCGTAAAGATGGCAGTGGAGGGTACATGGTCCCTTCCACTACGGCCAGACCTACTCTCACAGGGGCCGATATTCCATCCTACCTTGCGAACGCTAAATTTAACGGCTTGGCTATTGAAACCCACATTCTGAAGAAACGTGGGCTTTCCGGGTCAGTTATCTCTACCTTGATTAATGCAAGGAAGCCAGCTTCCAGAACTATATATCTGGAGGGCTTATGTTTCCTGGTGTGAATCCAAGGGTTGGCACCCTCGGAGGTATATCATAGGCAGAATTCTTGCCTTTCTACAATTAGGGGTAGAGATGAAGTTGGCCTTGAGCACTATTAAGGGCCAAGTCTCAGCTTTATCGGTCTTATTTCAAAGACCGCTTGCTACACATTCTTTAGTCTGAGGTTTTATGCAAGGGGTGATACTGCTTAATCTGCCAGTCAAACCTCCTTTTGAACCCTTGGGACTTGAACTGAGTTTTGTCAGTGTTACAAAAACAACCATTTGAACCGATCCAGCATATTACCTTAGTCCTTCTGACAAGGAAGTTGGTATTTTTGGTTGCTATATCCTCAGCAAGGAGGGTTTTGGAATTGGCTGCTCTTTCTTGTAAAGAGCCATATTTGATTATTCATGAGGACAGAGTGGTGTTGCTCCCTCGTCCAGGTTTTTTTACCAAAAGTGGTCTCGGGTTTCCACCTGAACCAAAACATTATCCTGCCATCGTTTTTTCCAAAACCATGTTCTAGGGAAGAAAAGTCACTGCATTGTCTTGATGTGGTGAGAGTGGTCAAAGTCTATTTAAAGACGACTGCTCACATTTGGAAGACTGATGTCTTATTTATTCTGCCAGAGGGTCCTAAAAAAGGACAGGCAGCGTTGAAATCCACTGTTGCTAAGTGGATTCGGCAAGTTATAATTCAGACTTATAATTTAAGGGGTAAGATTCCCCCTTTTCAAGTCAAAGCGCACTCTATCAGGTCGGTTAGTGCTTCTTGGGCAGTGCATCACCAGACCTCCATGTCTCAGATCTGCAAGGCTGCAACTTGGTCTTCAGTACATACATTCACCAAAAAATCAGAGGTTTTTGTTTGTTATCAAAGGTGCATTCACAGACCAGGACCTTAAACTGGCCGTACATGGAGCAAATATTGGCCGGTTCATGATGAACCAGATGAAATTCTGTAAGTGGGTGGCCCTGTTAGCCCTCTCCCACTTGACATCCCTTGTTTAAAAAAAAAATTGAAGGAGTTTAAAAGCCTTATATTAATACACAATCCTTGTGTGCCTCACAAAAGCAATTTGTGAGCACCTTGCAAGGAATAATGCAGTTAACCTCAGTACAGTTTGCTATATAACTTAGGCAACACAACAGAATTAAAAGTGTTGGCATCATAGATGTCACTAACAGCCATAGCCTCAACAATATCTGACAGACTTCTTAAAGCACAATAAGCACATTTATTACACCTGATAGGCTGGGCATGACTCTGCTAGCAAAGTCTGGAGGAGGGGAGATCAGGTAAAACGCAGGGTTTAAACTCCTCATTGAAGCCACCAAAACTGCTTAAAGTGTTACAAAACCCAGTAATATGAAAATCGATCATCCGCCCAGCCCCCCCCCCCCCCCCCCCACAGTGCCCTCAGCTTACAAATCATCTTTTCACATTAAAATACTGCCTTTTTTGACTGATCTGTATACCATGGTCATGTGATAAACTGCAGGGTTTGCCTGAGTGCTGAGTGTTCAGGTAGGAGGAGATTTCCTCTATAGCCTGTGTTATCATGCTGTTATGGGAGGTGGATCATCCATGAATCAAGATGTGACATCCCACCCACTGTGTTCTTTTTTTAGTTACTGGGCATTGAGGGGAAGGGAGGGACTGGGCTGTCATTTAGGGTCTGTATACACGCCCAAATGTGTTATGTGGATACCATGTGACCTGAAAAGCGCAGCTAAACAAGAAAATGTTCTCTCCAGCAATAGAGACTAAACTGAGCATGTGCAGCTTTACTACTCTGACTGTCTTATCTGGCCTTGCCAAGAGAGACCCTGCAGAAGGGGGAGAATCTGTCCATACAGGATCAAAGAGCTTTTTTACACAGTACAGAGGATTAACCCCTTAAGTTCCACATTGAGTATAACAAGCATGCTATTCTGCATATACAGATAGATTTTACTGTTGTGGGTTTAGTAACACTTTAACTATCCTGTGCCAGGGTGTGTCAGTAAATTTTCTATGTGCTCAGGGCACACCTATACACATTTTTTTAGTATGATGCATGTATTTTTATGCCAGTTCCATTCTTCTCTATGGCAGAGATGTTTGTTAAGTTTTAGCAAAAATGCTGCTTGCATTTTGTATCACAGTTAAGTAAAAAGAAACCTAGTAATATATGAACATGGTTTAGGTGGCAGAACAGGGCTTTAACAGGGTATATTGACAGGGACTGTTTGGGTCATGAATAATTTGAGGGGGATGGTTCCGTTCATGTGATGGGATATGGATCACCTCTGTAACACAGTTGGAAGCCCAGAAGATGATCAGTTCAATGCCTGGGCTTAGTTTTGGATCCCAAACTATCAAATTATGTGCTATCCCGGCACCATACACCAACTTTAACGCAACACTGCTTAAATGATTCGCCATTGTAAAACTGTGTTAAGAAGGTCTGTGTAATGTTATTACCCCTAAACATGTTAAAACAGTAAACACTAGTTAAAACTAACCGCTCAGGTCGGAGCAGTTGTACTAACAATCTGATGTTAGTACAGCGATCTCCCCTGCTGTTCTGTTGTGTTCTGACAGGGGTACGCCCCCCCTGGCCAGAGCTCTGTCTGGTCAGCACTCTTAGCCATTGGTTCTGATCGGGAGTCGGTCGGCAGACCTTTTTCGGTCATGCCCCTTGGACAAAAGCCGCCCCATGTGAACGGGGCTTAAGAGTGATTCTTCTCCATGTAAACATAGGAAGCAATAAAAACCTGACAACTCTATCTCAAAACTAGAAGAATGTTTTGCTAAAGTTCCATGTTCAGGGAGTTGTAGAGTTTGAGTTTGGTCCACTTTGGAGTAGTTTATGTGTAAACACAGGCATGGGTGGCAACAAGACCCAGATCTATTGTAGGCCTTTAACCATCTGACTGAGGTAAAAAAAAAACTCCTGAAAGTCTTGCTGGTCTCTAGGGAATTTAGATCTTTAAACCATGAATACTCAATTTCTAGGAATAAGAAAGACAGATGTATAATGTGGAGGATGCGCCATATGTAAATATATAGATAGTTTGGGAAATTTCAGTAATGTGGATGGAACAAGTGAATTTAGCGTTTATACAGTAGAAAGTCCTTCCCCTCTGCATGATTATCTGCTTCGGATAATGAAATGAGAGGAAAGAGATAGAACAGGGATTATAGGCACAAATGTGAGGTCTCTTATCTGCAGGTAGTCAACACAGCTAAATAAAATATTTTATGGGTAGGTAGTGGCCATTTTAAGAGTATATAAAATGTTTTTTTGCACACACAGCTGCCATTTGAAGTGGAGGTGTATTACATTCAACACATCCTGCTCTACATAGTGCCCATCTACCTGATGCGGAAAGGAGGTAAGACTTGCCATGTTTGTTTTATTTGTCTGATATTTTTACATTTGGGCCTTTTATTTTTAGTTCTATTCCTGCAAAATCTTCAAACTTGTTTAACCACTTAACCCCTTCCCGACCGCTGTGCGATGATATACATCGGCAGAATGGCATGGGTGGGCAGAAGTACATACATGTACGTCACCTTTAAGATGTGGCATTAAGATGCGCCGTGTGGTCCTTGACCACGGGTCCTGCGGACTCTATGTCCTCCTGGTGATCATGTCACGGAGCGGAAGAACTTCTGAAGAAATTCTGCTCCGTGACACGATCACGGGCACCCGGAGGACATAGAGTCCGCGGGACCCGTGACCGTGTCACGGAGCGGAAGAACTTCTGAAGAAGTTCTGCCTAGTGATATGACAGAGATCACTGCTCCCTGTCATCGGGAGCAATGATCGCTGTCATGTGTATAGTAGCCCACCCCCCCCATACAGTTAGAATCACTCCCTAGGACACACTTAACCCCTTGATCGCCCTGTGGTAAACCCCTTCTCTGTCGGTGTCATTTACACAGTAATCAGTGCTTTTTTATAGCACTGATCGCTGTAGACAATGATCTCAAAATAGTGTCTGATGTGTCCGCCATAACGTCGCAGTCCCAATAAAAATCGCAAATCGCCACCATTACTAATAAAAAAGAAAAAAAAAAAATTATAATAAAATGCCATAAAACTATCCCCTATTTTCTAGATGCTATAACTTTTGCGCAAACCAATCAATATACGCTTATTGCGATTTATTTATTTATTTATTTTACCAAAAATATGTAGAAGAATACATATCGGCCTAAACTGAGGAAAAAATTTTTTGCTTTTTTTTATATATATTTTTGGGGGATATTTATTATAGAAAAAAGTAAAAAATATTGCGTGTTTTTTTTTCTTCAAAATTGTCGCTCTTTTTTTTCGTTTTATAGTGCAAAAAATAAAAACCACAGAGGTGATCAAATGCCACCAAAATAAAGCTCTATTTGTGGGGAAAAAAGGACGTCAATTTTGTTTGGGTGCAACGTCCCACGACTGTGCAATTGTCAAAGACGCAGTGCCGAATCGCAAAAAGTGCTCTGGTCAGGAAGGGGGTAAATCCTTCAGGGGATGAAGTGGTTAAGGACCGAGCCTCTTTTTTAGATGTGTTGTTTACAAGTTAAAAACAGTTTTTTTGCTAGAAAATTACTTAGAACCCCCAAACATTATACATTTTTTTTCTAACACCCTAGAGAATAAAATGGCGGCAATACTTTCTGTCACACCGTATTTGCGCAGAGGTATTACAAGCGCACTTTTTTTTTTAAAAATACACTTTTTTGAATTAAAAAAATAAGACAACGGTAAAGTTAGCCCATTTTTTTTCTTATATTGTGAAAGATAATGTTACGCCAAGTAAATTGATACCCCACAAGTCACGCTTCAAAATTGCGCCCGCTCGTGGAATGGCAACAAACTTCTACCCTTAAAATACTCCATAGGCGACGTTTAAAAAATTCTACAGGTTTCATGTTTTGAGTTACAGAGGAGGTCTAGGGCTAGAATTATTGCTCTCGCTCTACCGATCGCTGCGATACCTCACATGTGTGGTTTGAACACCGTTTTCATATGCGGGCGCTACTCACGTATACGCTCGCTTCTGCACACGAGCTCGGCGGGTGACGGGGCGCATTTAAAAAAAAAAAAAAAATCTTATTTTACCTTTTATTTTTATTTTTACACTTTAAAAAAAAAAGTCACTTTTATTCCTATTACAAGGAATGTAAACATCCCTTGTAATACAAAAAAAAGCATGACAGGACCTCTTAAATATGAGATCTGGAGTCAAAAAAACCTCAGATCTCATATTTACACTAAAATGCAATAAAAAAAAAAAAAAAAATTGTCATTAAAAAAAAAAAAAACAATACAAAATAAATATGAAAAAAATATGAAAAAAATGGCATTTTTAAGAGCTATGGCCCTTTTTATGACGTTTTGACGTTGCTTCCGCCCTGCAATGTTATAGAGACGGGTGGGGGCCATCTTCCCCTTTTTCGTCTCCATACCCAGCAAGGGAGAAGATCCGATCGCCTCCTCTCCCGCCGCTAATAAAAATTATCTTGTGGCGAATCAGCCGCTGAGACCACTCTTATCGGAAAGCGTACCGCCGGCCAAAGAAGAGGATCCTGGGGCTGCCATAACAATGATATTCCTCTTCAAAGTTAAGATGTATATCGACGTGCGGCTGTGCGTAAGTGGTTAAAAACCACATTCAGTGCAGCTGCTCATAGCAAACCATCAGAATTTCTTTTACTAAAGGGAAGCATGTATTCCAAATGTTTGCTATGTGGGGCTCATTTAGCAAACCTTTTAGGCAGACCATACACGGTTTGAATCTTGGCCAGTTCAGCAGGAACTGGCCGAGATGCGAACTGTGTATGGGCAGGCTAAATGTACCTAGTTGACCTATCAATTAACATGGGTACAATCAGCATGTTGAGTTTTATCTGCAACTATCGCTGGTGGCTGCTAGGCTTCCCCGCCGGGAGAAGTCAATTGCTCCGCAGGAGGGATTTCAACATCTATACTGTCTGTATTATTGGGAGAATCAAGCGTATGGCCAGGATAAGTATGATGTATGGCTCTTGTATTAATTTAGTATTCTCATTTTACAGTTGTATGCAAAAGTTTAGGAACCCCTGACAATTTCCATGATAGTCATTTATAAATATTTGGGTGTTTTGGATCAGCAATTTCATTTTGATCTATCAAATAACTGAAGGACACAGTAATATTTCAGTAGTGAAATGAGGTTTATTGGATTAACAGAAAATGCGCAATATGCATCAAAACGAAATTAGACAGGTGCATAAATTTGGGCACCCCAACAGAAAAATCACATCAATATTTAGTAGAGCCTCCTTTAGCAGAAATAACAGCCTCTAGACGCATCCTATAGCCTGTAATGAGTGTCTGGACTCTGGATGAATGTATTTTGGACCACTCCTCCTTACAAAACATCTCCAGTTCAGTTAGGTTTGATGGTTGCCGAGCATGGACAGCCCGCTTCAAATCACCCCACAGATGTTCAATGATATTCAGGTAGGGGGAAGGCCATTCCAGAATATTGTACTTGTTCCTCTGCATAAATGCCCAAGTAGATTTTGAGCAGTGTTTTGGGTCATTGTCTTGTTGAAATATCCAGCCCCGGCGTAACTTCAACTTTATGACTGATTCCACAACATTATTCTCAAGAATCTGCTGATACTGAGTGGAATCCATGCGATCCTCAACTTTAACCAGATTTCTAGTACTGGCACTGGCCACACAGCCCCACAGCATGATGGAACCTCCACCAAATTTTACTGTGGCTAGCAAGTGTTTTTCTTGGAATGCTGTGTTCTTTTGCCGCCATACATAACGCCCCTTGTTATGACCAAATAACTCAATCTTTGTTTCATCAGTCCACAGCACCTTATTCCAAAATGAAGCTGGCTTGTACAATTGTGCGTTTGCATACCTCAAGCGACTCCGTTTGTGGCGTGTGTGCAGAAAAGGCTTCTTTCGCATCACTCTCCCATATAGCTTCTCCCTGTGCAAAGTGCGCTGAATTGTTGAAGGATGCACAGTGACACCATCTGCAGCAAGTTGATGTTGTAGGTCTTTGGAGGTGGTCCGTGGGCTGTTTTTGACCGTTCTCACCATCCTTCGCCTTTGCCTCTCCAATATTTTATGTGGCCTTCCACTTCTGGCCTTAACAAGAACTGTGCCTGTGGTCTTCCATTTCCTCACTATGTTCCTCACAGTGGACACTGACAGCTTATATCTCTGCGATAACTTTTTGTAGCCTTCCCCTAAACCATAATGTAGAACAATCTTTGTTTTCGGGTAATTTGAGAGTCGTTTTGAGGCCCCCATGTTGCTGCTCTTCAGAGGAGAGTCAAAGAGAACAACAACTTGCAATCGGCCACCTTAAATACCTTTTCTCATAATTGGATGCACTTGTCTATGAAGTTCAAGGCTTAATGAGCTCACCAAACCAATTGTGTGTTCCAATTAATCAGTGCTAAGTAGTTACAGGTATTCAAATCAACAAAATGACAAGGGTGCCCAAATTTATGCACCTGTCTAATTTCGTTTTGATGCATATTGCACATTTTTCTGTTAATCCAATAAACCTTATTTCACTACTGAAATATTACTGTGTCCTTCAGGTATTTGATAGATCAAAATTGCTGATCCAAACGCCCAAATATTTATAAATGACAATCATGGAAATTGTCAGGGGTTCCTAAACTTTTGCATACAACTATATATGGTAAATTTTTTTCCTGTTGTAGCTAGTAGTTTTACATGTATTTCATACAACAGATACATTTTATTCAATGCATCAGGTAATTGTGATTAGGTAACACAGTGCTTTCCAAGTACTCCATTCTCTTTCTGAAAGAATTTCTGCATCTCCATAACATCCACATGGTGGGTCTGCCAATTCTACCATTTGTCATCCAGCCTGATAAGTCTAACCTCTGTCCAACAAGGCTATATTTGTATGAAGGATTGTATGTTCAGCACAAAAATAATTTTTAGATTATTTGAGTGAAAGAAAAGCCTAACTATTCTTAAAAAACGTTTCCTCACCTATCCTCCTATTTCAGTATACTGCATACCCTGTGTAAAAAAAAAAATCTGTGTATTTACCGCATTTTAAACTGCTCTGGTCTGGTCTCGTGATCCTGCAGCTCCGGTTCCACTGTGTCAGTGAGTGGCTGAGCTGCTGCAGGGGAAGAGAGTGCCAACAGCTGGGCTATGAGAGTCTATGGTTGACAAGTCAGCTGTAGCTGCAGGATCATGTGACCAGACTAGGTTAAAATAAATAGGTAAGTACACAGATCTTTTTGCACATGGTATACAGGATAGATAGGGGGTGGGGGGGTAGTTAGTTAGTGTTAAGAATAGTGTTGGGCTTTTCTTCCACCTTAAAGTGGTTGTAAAATCCCAGACAAAAATATGAACAAAGCATATCCCTCTGTAGTGTGTCCCTGTCTCAATTAAAAGCACTAAGTGTCATTTCTGTCTGCTGCTTCATTCCTTTGCTATCAACATGAGTCACTTCTGACAAGTTTTCCTGACACCAAGAGAAAAATGGTCACAGGAAAGGGATCTATAGCTGATTGACAGCCTCAGCTCTGTTCCTGCGTGCTGTGTAATTTCCTCCAATCAGCTTTCAGAGTTTTCCTGTAACTCTTCACCTCCTTTTTTTCTGAACTCTCAGACAAGCTTATAAACTCAGCACTTTGAATGGATGTAAGGAAGACTGCAGATATACAGATACAACGTATGTAGCAGGATTTGTTTCATCTCTGTGTGTATCACCTGAGGATAGTTCCTTCACTGGGTATATGTAAGGGTTTACAACCACTTTAAAGCGTAGCAAGGTACAACTATTCATTCTGTTGTAAGTGGAACTTTTTTTTTTTTTTCCCTTGGGTCATTTTATTCCATTCTGTGTTTCGGAGAACAAGGCCTCATGCACATGGGCAGAAAAAAAATGCCACATTTCGAAGCATTTATAATTTCTTTTGTATGCTCTGAATGCAGCTCTATTTCAGCCACTGGGTCCATGCAGCATTTGCGGGGGATAAATATTATTAATAGAATGAGTTTTACATGCTTATGCTTCTAAAGACCATACACCTGTAAACTTGCATAATTATACACCAAAATGAGCATTTTTATTTCACTGTATTCATCAAAGATGGAAGTATTTTAATACGCCAAAGTGCATGCAACCTAATATAGCCAGCCCAGGGACATGTATGTATGTTGCTTGGATCCATGTATGTAACGCTATTGTCTGGCATAGGGTGACTGTAAAGGTGTGGGCTGTGTTGTAGGTGCCTGCAGCCATAGGTGACGCCTTTTTTAAAAAAAAATTTCCGATCAGCCAGCAGGTTGCATCTACACAAGCAAGGTGGATGGGGGAATCCTGCCTACTGGGACATTGTTTTCTGACATCTGGACTCCTCCGTTGTCAATACACACTGATTGGTGACTGCAGCTGCTGATCAAGAAGACTTTTTCAACTAGCTCATTCGACAGAAGTCGATCGTTATCCATACATGGATTATATTCTGCTGGTCCCCGATGAACCAGCCAAAATTCAATCCATCTTTGGTCAGTTTTAAGGCTCCATTTTGAAAATCTAATCTTGTTTTAAAACCCCTTCCCGCCGACCGTTCACATATGTGCGTACTCGGCTTTCGGGGGTTATACCGGGATGATGCCCGCAGCTGCAGGCATCATCCCGGTACCGTTGTGTCGAGCGGGCGATTGGCTACCTGTATATAACAACCGATGCGGCTAAAAGCCGCTCGGCTGTTATACCGGAGGAGCGGGAGGGGACATCCCCCGCCTCCCGCCGCTCTTACCGTGCCTCCCGTGCGATCGGGA
The DNA here is from genome assembly GCF_042186555.1 of Aquarana catesbeiana. Taxonomy (NCBI): domain Eukaryota; kingdom Metazoa; phylum Chordata; class Amphibia; order Anura; family Ranidae; genus Aquarana; species Aquarana catesbeiana. The sequence continues at coordinate 166,630,126 of NC_133332.1, read as the reverse complement.
GGCCTGGTATCCAATCGGCTGCCCCCGGCGGCTGTGAGCGGGCTGGAACGAAGCTGTGGGCGGCTTCGTTCCAGCCTTCTCAATGTAAACGCGGAAGCGACGTCATGACGTCACTTCCCGTTACTCGGCTGCCAATGGCGCCAAATTTAAAAAAATACACAGTATTCAGAATCGCCGTTTTTGGCGATCTGAATACTTTGCAGTGCAGAGGAGGGATCGGGGGTCTTTGAGACCCCCGATCCCTCCATAAAGAGTACCTGTCACCACCTATTACTGTCACAAGGGATGTTTACATTCCTTGTGACAGCAATAAAAGTAAAAAAAAAACATTTTTTTTTAAAACACAATTTCTAAGTCTAAAAATAAAAAAAAAAAATTTTTTAAAGCGCCCCCGTCCCAGTGAGCTCGCGCAGCGAAGAAAACGCATACGGAAGTCGTGCCCGCATATGTAAACGGTGTTCAAATCACACATGTGAGGTATCGCCGCGATCGTCAGAGCGAGAGCAATAATTCTAGCCCTAGACCTCCTCTGTAACTCTAACCTGGTAACCGTAAAAAAAATTTTAAGCGTCGCCTATGGAAATTCATAGCTACCATAGTTTGTCGCCATTCCACGAGTGCGTGCAATTATAAAGCGTGACATGTTTGGTATCTATTTACTCGGCGTAACATCATCTTTCACATTATACAAAAAAATTGGGGTAACTTTACTGTTTGGATTTTTTAAAATTCATGAAAGTGTCCCTTTTCCAAAAATTTGCGTTTAAAACACCGCAGCATAAATACCGTGTGATATAAAATATTGCAACAATCTCCATTTTATTCTCTATATTCTCTGCTAAAAATATATATATATTGTTTGGGGGTTCTAAGTAATTTTCTAGCAAAAAATATGGATTTTAACTGGTAAACACCAAATTTCAAAAATAGGCTTAGTCATGAAAGGGTTAAAATGCTTATTTTTCTGTATACACTCCCAAGCAGGATTTCTTCCAGTCATTGTCCCCAGCTTATTCATTGTTCATCTCTGGTCTTCCTCTTTTGTTAGAATTCAGTCTGAGCAATGCAATTCAGATATCAGTTAGCCTGATTCAGCTTATTTCACTATTGTTGATGGCCCCTTCCCCCTACAACACAAAAAGGAATTTCCTCTGTGCATTTCACTGAGGCCTCATGTACACTGCTGCTGGTAAACGGACGGACGGACGTTTAGTAGCAGTTGGGAGTTTTTTTTTCAGCTGCCCCTGAACTCTCCTCTGTTCTCTTATCAGTACATGTACACAGGGTCGTTTACAGTCATTTCTAGGCAGTTGAGTTTAGAGCCATTTGTTTGATATGCGTTCAGAAGCTGTGTTTACAACTCTTGTCTAGCCACGTTTTCATTTTTGGCTATTTATTTTTTTAATTGCTCCTAAACGCAAACGCGGCTTGTAAACGGGGCAAAACGGACGTTTTAAACTTGGGTTACTATCTGTCAAGTTAATCGCTCAGGAGCGGTTGTAAAAACGTCCTGTGTACATGAAGCCTTAAACACACGGATTAAGATCCCATGGTAAATCTCCATTTAATCAGACAATGGGAGAAAATGATTCAAAATATTTTATTTGGTTGCTTCTATGAATTTAACAAGTTACCACAGAGCCTATCCAAAGCCAGCTGCATGTCTTCATCAGTCCATGTTTGTCACTATCCGGTTCATTTCAAATCTCAGATAAAATCTGTGTGTCCAGTCACATTTGGGACAGCTAGACAGAGCGTTGCAGAGTTGATATTGGCCGGATGTTAGTAAACAAAGAAGCAAAACTTTGGCAACAAATGTAAAAATGATAAAAGTTTTCTACATTTGTTTCCTGTTAGGCAACATTGTGATCAAGCTTTACATGTGACAATATTGATTTAACAAACCTGTCCTGTCACCCAAAAAGAAGAAACCAATAAGCTGTACTGTTCTAAAGATATATATTTATTTTGGGTCCTCTGTCATTTCACTACCTCCTTTCTTTTTTCTGCTGTACCTGATTCCGGAGAAGGTGAAAAATCATTTGCAAAAAAAAAAAAAAAAATACATATAGATAAATACTCGGTTTTCTTTAAAGCTGAACTCCAAGTCTAAAAACTACTTTAAATCCAGCAATGTATTCAATCAGCCACTTCAGTACTGTCAGTGGGATAGCCAATCAGAGCTCTATTCTGCTTAGTGCTGTCAGTCTACTGTTTAACCCTTTCGCTGTCAGGGCTGTTCCTGTATTTTTTTTTTTCTTTATTTTTTGCAAGCATATTTTAAAAAAATAAAAAAATTAGGCCTGAAGATTAGTTAATCCACCCAAAATTTAGCTAAAAATGGATATTAGCCATACAGCTTTCTTTCTTGTTCAACCAACTGACCTCTGGAAGGTTGTACTCCACTTCATAACCAGAGAATTTCTTTGCTATTCAGCACTGTGCTACTTTAACTGGCAACTACACGGTCATGTGACACTGTGCCCAAATCAAATTTATATCATATTTTTTACACAAATAGAGCTTTCATTTGGTGGTATTGGATCACCACTGTTTTTTTATTTATTACATAAACGACCAGTTAAAATCAATATAAATCGAATAAAATCAAATTTCTTCATAAATGTAGGACAAAATGTATTCTGCTACATGTCTATGATAGAAACCAAACTGAGGTTTCTGGGGGCACTAGCATAGTACTGATTGTAAACAAGATACTGATTTGAACAGACGCTATACTAGTAATGGCAGTGATCAGCAACTTCTAGTGTGACGGGAAATCTAGCGCTAACTGACACTGGCTGGGAGGGCTGCTAACTGACACTGACGTCGCTAATGACATTAATACAGTGATCTATGATCATACTGTACTAATGGCACTGGGCCACTGGCCGAGAAAGGGTTAACGCTGAGGGGTAACTGTGCCTAGCAGGTGTAATGTTTTCTGCTTTTATTAACAGATCTATCTGCTTTTTCAACTCCGAGTTGATTTCAGGGAGAAGAAACAGACAGATCGATGTCTGTGTACAGAGTTCTGTGTGTTTTGTCAACACAAAACTCTGTGCTGTGATTGGCCACAGCCGATCAGCAAGTTTCAGCCAAAATTATTGGCTGAAATCTGTTGACAAACTTGTGCTGTGCCGCCCACTCGCAGTATATCTACTGTGAGTGGGTGGCAAGCGGTTAAGACAATGAAGTCAGCAGCACTTTCCCAAACTGTCTTTCAGGACAGCACCTGGAGAGAGCGTAGCTCCACCCACTTTTCTAGGAAACACAGTACTCTTAAAGGGTAACTTAATTTTCATGGCAAAAAAAAAATGGCAAATGAAAAATAATATAGCATATACAGTTGCGACACTAGTCATATTGCAATTGAATGTTAATAAAAATTACCTGCAGACGCTGTCATTTTCTGTAAATGCTATGCAACATGGCTACCTGGAGGTGTTCTGTATACAGATTGTGTACAGAACGCCTCCCCAGAAATATAATTTCCTGCTTGTGTGATTGGCTCACTTCTGCTCCCAGAAGTCTACACTAAGTCAGATTTTTGGCATCCCCTGCAATAAAAATGTCATTTTAAGTAATTTATTCCCAAAGGGAGATGCAGACCCAGCAGTTTTCCTCACTGGATCCCTACAGCTGCAGCAACTGGTTGATAAATATGAAACCACTCCCAATAGACTCACTCAGCACAGGGGCACAGAGGAACAAACAGTGACTTCTTCAGAATAACAAAAGAGAGGAATCTGCAACAAAGTTTGTTAAAATCCCTGCAATGTACATAAATCACCCAGAGGGGAATGTTTTTTTCCCAACAAAAGTGGCGTTACGCTTTAAACTTTAAAAGGCAGGATAATTCTCCCATGGCCTCAGTTGTAGTGTTTCCTCCATCACGGTGGAAGCGCTGTGGAGAACCGTAAGTGTGCTACGCTTTCTCCAGGCATGGAAATTTGTGGTAGCGTACCTTGCTTTTTCTTTTGGAATATCTTTGGGCCATCCCAGTACCCCCCTAGATGGGTGGGGGGTGCTCTGGAGCTCCTTTCATCCTTCCGGCCTTGCAGGGGATTCTGTCCTGATTCGGAGTGTTTGGAGGCAGGGGCTGTGGCAGGTGTCCTAGCTTTCCCTGAGCTTCTGCTCGCTCGGATCCTGGTGGCGAGTGACGTCAAGTCCAGAAGGGGTGGGATTTTTGGCCGGGCGCAAGCGGCTTCTGGTTCTGGCCACTGTAATGCACATAACATCTAGTGCTGTCTTCCCTGTAGTTGATTCTTGGCTGGGCTTCCACTCTCCTGTTACACCATCTTGGATGTGGGAAGCGGATGTGACTTTCTGATGTTTTACAGCTAACTCCCCAAACACATGCTTAAGGCAGGACAGCACTAAGGGACTTGCAGCCTCCTGGAATTTTTGACGTATCCCAGGAGACTGTGGGTGGGAAAGGCAAAGACCGTCATTTTTACCTCAGCCAGAAATCAAGAAATGGGAGCAGGTACCTTTCAAAAATGGTACATGCCCCCTGAAAAAAGAGTGAAGGTCTGCTTTATCCTAACTTATCTGTAGTAAAGTATATCTTGTGTTGTGCAGGAATGCCCTTTCCTCTTCCTGGCTCTGAATTTCTAGAGTGCAGCGGGTTAATAACTTCAGGTCTGTGGGCTGAATTCAATAGCAAAAGTTCCTGACTGGAACCCACCCCCTCCTCCTCCATTGAGAAAGTTTCTTCCATGCTAGCAGAACTGGGGACATTGGTTTGAATTGAATCTCCACCATAACACTACCTACCTGGAGTTTGCATGTTCTCCCTGTGCCTGTGTCGGTTTCCTCCCATACTTCAAAGATATGCTGGTAGGTTGAATCTTGTCTAGGTTGGCCCTAGTATGTTTATGAATGGATGTGAGTTTGGGACCCTAGATTGTAAGCTTCTTGAAAATAGGGGTTGATGGGAATGTAAAATACACTGCTCAAAAAAATGAAAGGAACACTTTTAAAACACATCAGATCTCAATGAGGAAAAATATCATGCTGGATATCTATACTGATACGGACTGGGTAATGTGCTAGGAACAAAATAATGCCACATCTTTTGATGGAAATGAAAATTATAAATCTACAGAGGACTGAATTCAAAGACACCCCGAAAATACACATCTTTTCTGACTGTTTATCACTAGTTATGCATTTGGCTAGGGTCAGTGTCACTACTGGTAACATGAGGCGATACCTGGACCCTATAGAGGTTGCACAGGCAGTCCAACTCCTCCAGGATGGCATATCAATATGTGCCATTGCCAGAAGGTTTGCTGTGTCTCCCAGCAGTATCAAGAGCATGGAGGCTATTTCAGGAGACAGGCAGTTACTCTAGGAGAGCTGGACAGGGCCGTAGAAGGTCCTTAACCGATCAGCAGGACGGTATCTGCTTTGTGCAAGGAGGAACAAAATGACCTCCAGCAGGCCACGGGAGTATATGTCTCTGACCAAACAATCAGAAACAAACTTCACGAGGGTGGCCCGAGGGCCCGACGACATCTAGTGGGCTCTGTGCTTACTGCCCAGTACCGTGGAGCTTGATTGGTATTTGCCATTGAACACCAGAATTGGCAGGACTGCGACTGGTGCCCTGTGCTTTTCACAGATGAGAGCAGGTTCACCCTGAGCACATGTGACAGATGTGAATGGGTCTGGAGAAGCTGTGGAGAACGTTATGCTGCCTGTAACATCGTTCAGCATGACCGGTTTTGGTGGTGGGCCAGTGATAACCTGGGGAGGCATATCCATGGAGGGATGCACAAACCTCTACAGGCTAGACAATGGCACCCTGACTGCCATTAGGTATCCAGATGAATTCCTTGTATAAATGCCAACCCCCCCCCCCCCCCAAAAAAAAGAACTTTTTGCGTGACTGTCATGCTAACAGTAAAGCATCCTGAGACCATTCATGTGTGCGGTTGGCTGCTACTCAGCCAAGGGAGTGGTGGGCCCACTTACAATTTTGCCTAAGAACACAGCCATGAATAAATGGTACAAAAACATCCTCAGGCTCCAAGAACAACTTCTAATCATCTAAGAATAGTTTGGTGATGAACAACAATGCTTTTTCTAGCATGATGGAGCTCCTTACCATAAGGCAAAAGTGATAACTAAGTGGTTTGGGGAAGTGGGAGCAAAAAATTAAAATTTTGGGTCCATGGCCAGGAAACTACCCAGACCTTAATCCCTTTGAGAACTTGTGGTGGACCAGGGTCATGGTCAATCCGACCTCAAGAGGCTGGTGAGTGAACCAAAAAAGCCCCACAAATTCTGACAAGCTGCAAGCATTATAACTGATGTGGCATGGATGAGCATGAATGGGGATGGATGAGCCATGGATGGGAGTGGCTGAGCATGAATGAGTATGGCCAGGTATGGCTGAGTAAGGATGGGTACGGCTGAGTACGGATGGGTAGGCTGGGTACGGCTGAGTATTGCTGGGTATGAATGGGTATGGCTAATTATGGATGGGGGTGGATGGGATGGCTGAGCATGGATGGATGGCTGAATATTGCTGAGATGGATGGCTGATCATGGATGGATGGATGAGTATGCTGAGTATGGATGGATGAGTATGCGGAGTATGGATGGGTGAGCATGGATGGATGGATGAGTATGGATGGCTTAGCTAAGTATGGATGGCTTAGCATGGATGGATGGCTGAGTATGCCAAGTATGGATGGGTATGCTGAGCATGGATGGCTGGGTATGGATGTCTGGGATGAGCACATATCAGCGCTGTGGGCACTACACATCCAGCCCACAGTGCTGCTGCCACTGATCTCTCCCCTCTCCCCTCGCACGTACCAATAGGTATTGAGTGAGTGATCACGTGGTAAACGGCCGCTGCTGATAGATATTATGAAAACAAATCACTTGCTCCCATTAAAATTCAGTGACTAAAGTGCACAACATAGACCGACAAACAAACAGCTTTTACTTCAGAATAACAAAAGGTATGAAATCTGTAAGAAAGTTTGTAAAAAAAAAAATCCCTGCAGTGCCAATGTAGATAAGACTGTTCCCAAAAAGTGGAGTTAAGTGTTGCTGTGCTTACCTTTTGTATGAATTTCAGGATGAGTTGTCTGCAAATGACACTTCAAGTTTGTTGTGTCTTTACCAGTGAGTGTCGCTCCACATGGTTTGCAAAGAGTCTTGTTGTCCTTAAGGCTGGGTTCACACTGGTACGACGCAAGTCGTACCACTTTGGATCTGACTTTCCCCTGCGACTTGAAGTCCGACATGTGTCCGACTTCAATGAACATGGATCCGACTTTGATCCCCGACAATACCAGGCACTGTGTCTGGTATGAATCTTTAGGGGGAACTCCACGTAAAATGTAAAAAAAAAAAACGGCATGGGTTCCCCCTCCAAGAGCATACCAGGCCCTTCGGTCTGGTATGGAGTTTAAGGGGAACCCCCACAGCGTGGGGTCCCCCCAAAATCTATACCAGACCCTTATCCGAGCACACAGCCCAGCAGGTCAGGAAAGGGGGTGGGGACGAGCGAGCGCCCCCTCTCTCCTGAACTGTACCAGGCCGTGCCCTCAACATGGGGGGGTGCTCCCCCCAAAGCACCTTGTCCCCATGTTGATGAGGACAAGGGCCTCTTTCTGACAACATTGGCCGTTGGTTGTCGGGGTCTGCAGGCGGGGGGGCTTATCGGAATCTGAAAGTCCCTTTTAACAGGGGGCCCCCAGATCCCGGCACCCCACCCTATGTGAATGAGTATGGGGTACATTGTACCCCTACCCATTCACCTAAAAAGTGAATAAACACACTACACATGTTTTTAAAGTAAAGTCATTTATTATTAGGCAGCTCCGGTGTCTCTTCTGATCTGTTCTCCCCTCTCCGGCTCATCTGTGTCCTCCGCTGATGTCTTCTGCCTCTGTTCTTCTTCCGATGTTGACTCAACTTTCTCTCCCGCTCTAATGCTGGGTGCACGGTGTGCCACTACTTATATTGGCATGGGGCGGGGTCACGTGTGACATCATCCGGAGGCCCCACCCTTTATGACATCACCGCCCGGGGCATGATGGGCAGTGATGTCATAAGAGGCGTGCCTCCGGTGACCCCACCCTATGCCAATATAAGTAGTGGCACACCTGGCATTAGAACGGGAGAGAGCGTCAAGTCAACATCGGAAGAAGACAGCGGAGAAAACCGGGCAAAAGAGATAGCAAAAGAGTGAGAAGACAGCGGACAAGACCCGGCAGAAGACAGCAGACAGAGGGAGAAGAACGAAGAGGTGAGAAGAACCAACAGAGGCAGAAGACGTCAGCGGAGGACACAGAAGAGCCGGAGAGGGGAGAACAGATCGGAAGAGACGCAGGAGCTGCCTAATAATAAATTACTTTAAAAACGTGTAATGTGTTTTTATTTTTGACACTTTTTTTAGGGGAATGGGTAGGGGTACAATGTACCCCTAACTCATTCACACAGGGTGGGGGGCCGGCATCTGGGGGCCCCCTTGTTAAAGGGGGATTCCAGATTCCAATAAGCCCCCCCCACAGACCCCGACAACCAACAACCAGGGTTGCCCGGAAGGGGCCCTTGTCCTTATCAACATGGGGACAAGGTGCTTTGCGGTGGGGGCGCAGGGCCCCCCTGCCCCAAAGTACCCACCCCCCAATGTTGAGGGCATGATACGGTTCGGGGGGGGGTGCTCGCTCGTCCCCACCCCCTTTCCTGACCTGCCGGGCTGTGTGCTCGGATAAGGGTCTAGTATGGATTTTGGGGGGATTCTTTCTTAAAATCCATACCAGACCAAAGGGCCTGGTGTGCTCCTTGAGCGGGAACCCATGCCATTGTGTTTTTTTTTTTTTTTTTATTTGGCGTGTTCCCTTCAAGATCATCAGAGCAAGTCGCATGCCAAAATCAGTCAAGACGGCTATCCGACTTTGATCCAACTTCAGTGATATTCAATGGGCTGAAGTCGGATCAAAGTCGGACCAAAGTAGTTCAGAGAGCACTTTCAAAGTCGAACCGACTTGTGCCAGACCAGTTAAGACTGCTCCCATAGGGAAACATTGATTTTCACACGTAATGCGACATGAGCTCCCGATGTCTGAGCGTTTGTCGTACCAGTGTGAACCCCGGCCTTACATCAAATGTAAAATACATCCACATATCTTCTCTTTCTACCAGTGACAGTCACATTTCTGTTATAGTTTGGAGTTGTGGGGAGGAACTGGAAGCCTGTATGCTGCAGTGCAGTGTGCACAGTGGTCTGAGTAGAGTAGGCCTGTAAAATTTGGAAAAAAAGGCAGCACACACAGCGCTGAAGCCTGGATTGTGGTCTGAGAGATGGCCTATAATCGACAGTGCAAAAGAGGCCTGGATGCCACTGCCAGTGGTCACAGGAGGCCTGCACAGTTGCACTTGCACTGTTGTACATTGTGCACTGGATGGACGGTGGTTGTCTGAGGGGAGGCCTCAGGCCTGCTGTACGCCTGTACCACAATTATTGTACTGTACTGCACTGCACTCACACAGTCTGCTCTGCCTCTGGGCACCTGGCGCGGTGTCAGGAGGAGTTGGGAGACCTGTAATGCACACAGTGCCGCTCTCGCTCACACTCTCTGGCACTCTCTGAGTCATCACAGTGCTTGCTGGACGCAGATTGCGGAAGTAGGCGGAGCTCAGTAAAAAATGGAAGTTGGCAAACGTCCCTCCTTGCCATTTTCGTCTCGTCATTCAATAACGAAAACGGATTGGATTTTCGTCATAGTTTTCAACAGTGGACGAAAATGTGCTGTACTTTTTATTTTATTTTTCGTCACTGTAAAAATTGCGCTGGCGAAATCTTTGACTAAACCATTTTGAGTTGCTGCTATGAAATTTCAGCAAAATGGACTAGCCTGCTGCATCATTTTTTTCACTTTGATTTTCGGGGTTTCTTTGAATTCAGCCCTCTGTAGGTTGATAATTTTCATTTCCATCAAACGATGTGGCATCCTTTCGTTCCTAACACATTACCCAGTACATATCAGTATAGATGTCCAGCATGATACTTTTCCCCATTGAGAGCTGATGTGTTTTCAAAGTGTTCCTTTAGCCACTTCTGGACAGCCCGTGTATATACGTCGCTACTTTGATTTTAAATACCGGGGTTATGGTAGCAGATAGCCTGGTATATTTTTAAACAGCGGGCGGTCGGCTTTAACATAAAAGTGGTACCAGTGGTTTATTCGCCACAGGATTACTTTTATGGGCGGTGGGAGAGGTGTCCCCTCCCCCCACCGCTTCCCAGTCGTTTTCCGCTACTTACCGGAGCTGGCGGAAATGATCCGATTGCCTGATGGGCAGGGAGTTGAGTGAGGGCAAGATTGCTTTTAAGTGTAAACGTAAGATCTGAAGTCTTTTTGACCCCAGATCTCACATAAAGAGGCCCTGTCCTGCTTATTTCTATTACAAGGAATGTTTACATTAATAGGAATAAAAGTGATCAAAAAGTTTTTTTTTTTTTTAATGTGACAGTGCAAAACCATTAAACAGAGCAGGCGAGTATAACATGTTTATTTTTAAGAAAAAAAAAATTATTGCGTTTTTTCTCACTTTAAGTGTTTCATATTGTTTAAATATTTTCTCATTTTTGACCTGGCATATATCCACCAAAAAGCTCAATCTTTACATTTGCCAAAAAAGAGCAACCTGCAGTTCTGGTAAACCCAGCATTACTGGAGAAGAAAAAAGAATCCTGGACGGCCGCACTCAATGAAAAAGAAAGCACCTTTATTGTGACAAAAATACCAGAACAGGTCACATAAAATAGGATGATGCAGGACAGCAGCTAACGCTTTTCACATCTTACTGATGCTTACTCATAGCTAGATTGAAAGTTATCAAATGTGTACATATAAAAGGGAAGTGATTTAAAAATATGTAGAACACCTGGTAATCAACTCAGAGTTGGAAACCGCACCCATTACACAGTTAACCTTCAAAGATCCAGAAAATAAAGAGTGTTAATATAAGTTAATTGAGTTAAAAAACTATGGTCTATACATAAGACACTGGAAAATCGCAGTTCACACAGTGCACAAAATTGTTATCAAATAACCACAGGAGATGCAAAAAGTAGTTAGAAAAAAAACAAATGCATTTATATATATGTGCATAAATACATACTAATAAAAGTGAAATGAAATTTTTGCAAAACATTATGTGGAACAAAAATTGTTTTATATGTGCTGAACTCATGCGATACACATAGGCACTACGGTGCGCTAAAAGCTTGTCAATATGGATAAAAGAAATTATATATAAATTTATATATGCAATTTGCGATTGACTGATTAAAATCGCTCAAAGATTGTCACATCGCATAAAACATATGAAGAGGTTAAATTTCTTATGACAAGACATAGACCGCCATGCAAGCGCACAGAAGTGTAAATGTGAAGATAGCCTGAACTAAAGCTCATATAATAAACCATGATAATACCAAAAATGTAATATAGATAGCAATTGAACGAATAGTCAGGGGAAGAGTTAATGAAAACACATTAGAGGAAAAAGAGAAAGGAAAAAAAAGTAACCAGAAAATACCTGTATTGGGACACAAAGTCTCACTTGAATTGCTGCAAACAGGATATAAGAAAAAATGGATAAAAAAAGGACATTTGGCAGTGGACTGTATACACTGGAACAAACAGTCTCACTTAAACCGCTGCAAACGTGATGAAAAACTGAAGAGAGATGGTGTAACTATACTGCAATTGCTATGATGTAGGGAAGTGCTGTCCAAGATATCGTTCAGGATATCTGAACCTGGAGATTGGGAGTGTCACGAAGCGCACAGTCAAACGCCAAGGCTTAACTCCATTAGTGATGCTCATATAAAATGAGCTATACCACCAAGTAGAAAGTCTCACTCCATCTGCTGCAGTGAACCCAGCATTACTGTCCCTCTCAGTAAGGCTCATAAAACGACTGTGTATGTAGTTAGCTGAGACTGTGCTCTGTAGTTGTTAATTGAAAAGCCTCAGGGTTTGATAAATAACATTTGTGCTAAAGCTAAAATATTTTTGCTGCCCATTGCAACCACTCAAAATATATAAGGCCATTTAAAAAATAAATGCATTTCATAGACTCTCCACATCTATAACTACATGTAATGAAAAAAGTGGTGTACTGGGGACATCTAGTGTTCATTTAAAGGTATGTTTGAAAAATGATACATACACTTGCAGAATTGGAAATTCTACAGTGTTTAAGAATTTGACCAAGCTTTATAAAATACATTAAATACATGCTGAAGCCAATTCAATTATTTTTTCAGTTCACATCGCAAAGGTTTCTCCAGCACTAAATCCAGCTTGCAAGCACAGGAAATCCAACTATGAACTGTTTCTAGTGTTTAGACTTAGGAAAAAGATTTTTGTTGTATATATTTGATGCCACATTGTCAATCAAAGGGACCTATGCACTTTGTGGTCTCTATATGGATTAAAATTTGGCTGGTTCAGCAGGAATTCAATCTATGTATGGTCAGGCTGATTGTACCCAAGTCAACCCATCGATTTGAATCGGGTACAACCAGCCTGTCAGATTTTTTACATGCGATTACATGCCACCACTAACCCAAACACAGCTTATCCACAACCTAAACCCAACACCCTCAGCCCAAAAGTAAAGGTTTATGTTATGTGAAAAAAACAACATTGCTATGAATCTGAACAGGTTTTTACTATTTTCTCCTAGGTGTGTATACACCAGAGCCACTCTGTAACTTCTGGTGGGCAATTCTGGCAACTGGACTCATGTTTTTCTACCACTTCAGCCTTCTCCAGATACTAGGCTTGGTGAGTGTATTGTTGAACTGTTACTCTATGTAGAACTATAATTCTTGTGTCCGATATGTTAGTAGTCATATTTAGTATGCAGTGTCCCTGACTTATCCCCAGCTTCTCCCATGTATATTTGTTTTTCATATACAAAATGTGGTCATTAACCACTTCACCCCCGGAGGAATTTACCCCCTTCCTGACCAGTGCATTTTTTGTGATTCGGCATTGCGTCACTTTAACTGACATTTGCGCGGTCATGCAACATGGCTCCCAAACAAAATCGACGTCCTTTTTTTCCCACAGAGCTTTCTTTTGGGGGTATTTGATCACCTCTGTGGTTTTTATTTTTTGCGCTATAAACAAAAAAAAAAATAGCGACAATTTTGAAAAAAAACGCATTATTTTTTACTTTTTTGCTATAATATCCCCCAAAAATATTAAAAAAAACATTTTTTTTGCTCAGTTTAGGCCGATACGTATTCTTCTACATATTTTTGGTTTAAAAAAATCGCAATAAGTGTTTGATTGGTTTGCGCAAAAGTTATAGTATTTACAAAATAGGGGATAGTTTTATGGCATTTTTATTATTAATTTTTTTTTTTTACTAGTAATGGCGACGATCAGCGATTTTCTTTTTTATTGTGACTGCGACATTATGGCGGACACATCGAAATTTTTGGGACCATTGTCATTTATACAGCAATCAGTGCTATACAAATGCACTGATTCCTGTGTAAATGACACTGGCAGTGAAGGGGTTAACCACTATGGGGCTAGGGAGGGGTTAAGTATGTCCTAGGGATGTGTTACTAACTGTGGGGGGGCGTGGCTACATGTGACACTTCACTGATCTCTGCTCCCAATCACAGGGAGCAGAGATCAGTGACACTGTCTCTAGGCAGAACGGGGAGATGCTTGTTTACATTAGCATCTCCCCGTTCGTCCTCTCCGTGAGGCGATCATGGGTATCCCCGTGGCGATCGAGTCCGCGGGACCCGCGACCCGACTCACGGAGCTCCCGGCCAACACACACGCAGTGGCGCGGCGGAAAATTTATAGGGGTGTACGGGTACGCCCATTTGCCCAGCCATGCCATTCTGCCGACGTTTATTGGCGTGCACCGGTCTGGAACCGGTTAAAGGGAGTCTATTGCTTTCCTTTGTATGAGGAAAGCACAGGTTCACATAATGCCCCACCCCGGGATTAAATCGCCCCCCTTCCACTCGCCAGCCTCTAACTAATTCCTAATACTAAAAACAAAAGTTACAACCCTATCAAAAAGCTCTATGTACTTATCTGTAGATGAGGTCATGTGGTGCTCTAGCCCAGGGCTCAAAATTTCAAGTCCTGAGCTACTAGCCAGGCCTTAAGGGTACTCGCCACCAGTTGCCCCACCCAATCCCTATCCTGCCCTGCCTCTAATTCCATCCCTAAACACACCCTCATAAATTATCTCATGAAATGACACTTAAAAGTTTTATGCAGAAATAAGTTACAAAAATAAATATTAACAACAACTTTATCAGTGCAGCCTGACCAGTGCAGGGGAAGAGAGAGGAGAGAAAGAGGAGAGCCGGCTGAATCATCAGAGTGTGGCTTACCCTCTGTAACAGCTGTCATTTGAATTGCCGGGCGCTCGCCCTCACACACAGTCACACCTCCTGGCCCGTCCCCTTTGATAGACGTCACACGTCCCGGCATTTGGACAGGTGTTCTGTCTATCAAAGGAGCCGGGCCAGGAGGCAGAACTGTGTGTGACGGCGCGCGCACGGCAATTCAAATGAAAGCTGTTACAGTGAGCAATCCCTGCTCTGTGATGGTCCGGCCGGCACTCCTCTTCCTCCCCTCTCTCCTCCACTTAGCGATCGATGGGAGAATGGCTCCTATTCAACCCCGCCTACCGGCGGTGTCCACCCCCTCCCCTCCGAGGCAGCCCATGCTCCCCCTCAATCATTTTCCGCTCGCCAAATGAGAGCAGGCGAGTGGAAATTTTGAGGGCTGCTCTAGCCTTCTATTCTGTTTACTTCCTGCACGGGTCCTTCTTCAGATATCCACATTTACTGCCAGGATGTTATCGGCACTTCCTGTTGGATGGCCAGCGAGGCCCTATCAGGATTGAGGAGACTGATGTCAATGGAAGGTAGTCAAGGGGACCTTCATTCTTAGGAGGTCTTCACCGCACTAGACAACTGGACCACCCCTTACGGAAACGGTACCTATGTGGAGCCTGGGTAAAAGCTTACCAGGACCGTTTAGAAAGGCTGGGTGGGAGAGGTGATAAGAAGATAGCATTGAAACCACACTCTGGGCAAATTCTAACCCCTAAAGATGCCTTTCCCTCCCCCAATCTTTAACCAAACCCTGAAATGTTTCACTTAAAGGACACCTGTGATCAAATAATGGGGGAAAAAAAATATCCTGCTGTATCTAATCTTTGTTTACCTTTTACCTAGATTACGGAAGTAAACCTAAACAACATGTTGTGCCCAGCTGTGTCTGACCCCTTCTATGGGCCCTGGTATCGTATGTGGGCATCAGGACACCAAACCATCATGACCATGATCCATGGGAAGTTGATTGTTGCTTTATTCTCCTCTGGCTCGCCTCGCTTTAAGTTCTTGGTGGAGCGGTTTCCTTTTTCAGGAAAGAAAGTGGATTGATCGGCCACTACAGGAGTGGCCCAGTTTCAACCTTTTCTTAGCCAAAACTCGTAAACAACTGGCATACAGAAGTTAAAAGGGCTACCAACCCTTTCATTATTATTATCCAGTGTTAGGAACTTCCAGGTGCTTAAACAAGTGACCTTACAGAAGGAGCCAGGGTGTTAAATATGCTTTTCACTTGTAATTATTTCTAACAATTTTGCTGCACTATGAGCCAAACTGTATGCTAGGCAGCATTAGGCAAAATTTTATGAGGGCTAAGGTGGCTGCCCATCTTTGCACAGGGATCCTTCTGACCTGTTTTCTAGTTTGGGAGTGCAGTCTGTTACAAGAACTGATGCTTTTATTTATAATTATTAATGGGGAGTTCAAAACAACCCATAGCGAGTCACTTTTCTCTGTCTAGACTGTGGGCCTGCAGTGTTAAATATATTGTTTATTCTACTGTGATTTGATTTTAAAGGTCGTCTGAATGACTAATGTGCTAAGGGATCTATTTCCCCTACATTTTTAAAGGCATACGCATACCTAGGCCCCTTTTTCACATGTGTGAATCAGTTTTCAGACATCCGCCTGCTCAGCAGGGATTGATTCGTTGATCCCCGCTGATCCAGCGGATGACAAGTCCGTCTCTGCACACTGTGCAGAAACGGACCTGTCAGATCTCCGCTCTCCTCTATGGGGGGGGATCGGATGAAAATGGACCGCCTGTCCATTTTCGTCCGATCCAATCTGCCAGAGGGATGGAAAATAGGGTTTCCATCCGTCTGGATTTTGCGGGGCGGATCAGATATCAGCGAATATGTCACTGCTGACATCCATCGCTCCATAGAGAAATGGTATGGAGCGATCGTTTAGGTCCGCCTGAAAAAACTGACAGGTGGATCTGAACCATCCACACATGTGAAAGGGCCCTTAGAACTAAGGGTACTTCTATTCAAAGTATGTTGCTGTTGGACAAATCTCTGGATCTGTGCGTATCACTTACAATGGGGAAAATTGAGACTGACTTCAGAAAACAAAATGCTCCAAACTGTCCTCTGTGACTAACTTGGGTATTTCTTCTATTGTTTGCTAGTACTAGAAAATGGTTACTAGAGTCTGGCTGTTTGCTCTTTTTTTTTATTTTCTTCCATGTATCCTAAAATGCCAACATATTTTTCATTTTAATATTTACCTGCATTATTATATTTTACTCTGTGCCTCCTTGTCAAATGTAATACTTATAGGACACTGCCATAGTTTTATCTAACTCCAGTTACAGAATGTTCTCTGCCAGGATGTGCCATCACTATGACCAATTCTTATACTGTGTTATTGGTTCTATATTCTAAGGTAAATGTGTGGGTATTGTAAAGAAGATGAATGAGTTGTCATGGACAGCTTGTTGCATTTGATGCTGTTAGGAGATAGTGAGCACATCACTTACTGCAAGGCAACTACTGCTGTCTTAAAGAGGAGCTCATCGGTGAACGCCGTGTAGAAGACAGGCAGAGGACAAGGGACCAGTCATCAGTATAACCTAAATTTTCCTTGCAGCTGATCTTCCCCATTACTGATATAATGGGGGAAAGATCAGGAAATGTTATGTCATGTTAAAAGAGAAGTTTTTTTTTTTTTTTTTTTTTTTTTAAATGTTTGAGTCATACTTACCTATGTGGATGCAGCATCAGACCAATGCTATATCTGTCCCCTGCCATCTCTGCACTGAGAACCGAGCCACTGAACATTTGCAGATGGCTCGGTTTTCACATATCCCTGAGAGGAGAGCTGCTGACTGTCAGTCATAGTCTCTCCTCTCTGCTTCTCTACGTTCACTGGAGCACTGAGCTGTGGAGGGGCAGGGAGCGGCCGTCTCAGCGGCTCGCTGAGACTGCCATCAATCAAGGCAGCTGGCAGATCCAGACTTGGGAAGTCGGGATGATGCGCCGCCTCGACAGATGGCAGTGACGTCAGCGGAGAGCGGACTTCAGACCGTTCTCCGCTGAAACCGTTTCAAAGGAGTGCAAAACAAATTTCACTTCTGTGACCCTTAGGAGAAGCCCAGCCTAAAAAGCTCAGGCTGGACTTCTCCTTTTAATGTTCAATTTTAAGTGAATCTGTCACAAAAAAAGAAAGGGAACTGCTAGTAGGAATATGATACAGACATTCACATCTGCTGACACTGAATAGCAGCGAGGGGCGTAGGGCATAAGAAGAAACAGGCAATCTTTATTACTGCAAGGAAATGTTAGAGCTTTGCCCATTCAGAATTGCTAGTATTTGGCTTTAGCAGATGTGAATGAGAGCCTATGTCCAGACACCTTGAGCCACAGTTACTTTAAAGAAACTTTGAAGGTTTCCATTGCTGTTATTGCAGTCTGCAAATGCTAGTTGCTCAATTGTCATGGTGACCCTCTGCCTTCAATACTTTAAAGCTAAACTTCAGGATCCTGACCACCTAGTGTTAGTAAATCACTGTCCTGCTCAATTAAACTACTGAGATTTTTTTTTTTTAATAATGCCCTTTTGTTAAAATAGTAAATGTAATGGTTTGATGTAAGTTTCTGCATTGTTCCTGGGTACAGGGGGAGAACCTAAGCTGGCACCAAGTCACACCTTTACAGGGAACTAAGCACTACATTTCCCGTGTTTTGGTGTGAAAGTCAGGAAGCGGTGAGCATTTTTGTTGTTGCGGCACAGAACTGAATTCTGGATTACACTAAATGTATCAGTCCCAGAACTAAGTAATGTAAAATAACATGAGGGGCAGTTCTGTGATGTTGACTTGCTTCAGTATAGCTGCTGGATGTGGGTGAGTACGATCAGCACAGCACCCAGACAGGCCCACCCCTCCTTTTGATTGGCAGCCATGTTGTTAGCTGCTCTTGCTAGTTAAAACATGTGGGATGGTCATGATCAGGTGCTGTGCCGATCGTACCCTTCCTCAGGACACCCTTGCCCTTTTTAAAAGTACTTCTGGGAGGAAATGGAACCGTTATGCTCAGTTGCACATACAGGAATATAGGATAAAAGAAAATGGACCACCAAAAACGACTATATATATTCTATATATATGCAGGTACCTTTATTAGATAGTATTATAATCTTCCTGGCTAGAGTTCAGCTTGAAATCACTGATCCAGAGCAAGAATGCAGATAAGTAGTTTCAGTTATTTGTTTCAGTTTATTGACTCAAAGTATGGAATCCAGAGAGTAAGCAAAAAGTCAGGCAGCTAGCATTTTCAAGAGGTCAGCAATATCAGCCTCTGCTTGTTAGGAAAGGTTTATTTTAAGTGCCCAGGAACTGCATGTCCTCATTGTCACTGGCTATTAAGGCATGTTGCAAATGATTGCTCTTAAGATAGACACTGATGCCTTGGCCAAGTAGTGCTTGTACAACATTGGTAATGCATTCTATGCTTCCTTCAATTAAAGAATAAATACACTAAGCACTATTCATAGGTAAAACCTTTACATAAGATAGCCCAGTACAATTTTAAAAAATTGCAGTCTTTTCGGTTTAAACATGCTTTTTTTTTTTATGGTGACTATGACTGCCAAGAATTTTTTGTCTATGGTCCTTTCTCTTCTTGGCTTAGACCTACTGGAAATTGGAAATACACTCCCATGATGAGATGCAATGAGAGTCTTGCCTGCTCTGATCCTACAGCAGTGTGTGGTCAGTGGTCAATAAATTTCTGTGGTCCCCAGGTTGTTGGGAAAAGAATCCAACTGATCGCATTCTACTGAAAAATGTATTTTGTATAAATGTCGTAGTGATAGTTGGAATCCCATTAAAGCAGCAATCTATACAGGTAGGGTACCTTCTATAAATTTGGCTGGAGTAGATAGATAACTTCAGGGAGGTGCATTAATTAAAATTTCGAGACCTAGTTTAGGAATTTAGTAGCATGACAGGTTGGCAATGCCCCATGGTCAACCTTTCCTTCTAAAAATGCTAGTTTCTTCTAGAGTTTTGTCCATCATTGATCAAATAGCTTTAGTACTTTGAATCACCGATCTGGATAAAATATGTAGATCTGGAGTTTGGCTTAACTGGCAGCAATATTGTTCTGGTCTGTGTGATTGGAAGTCAAATCCAATCAGGCTATTAACATTTTCGGCAATAGCAGCCGACATATTCCTGTCAAAATAGTCTGATTTACAACTGTTGTTACGGAAGCCAATATAGCAGCAGTTGTTAACAAAAGACAGATTTGTCTAATGCTAACTCGCTAAATTTTTCTCCAAAGGATGCCATGGGACTGCTGTTTTTTTCTGTTTTATTGATTGATGCTTAAATGAGACCAGAGCGCTTTAAAATCTGTTTTTCAGTACAGATCCATCCACACTTCATCTATTATTTGCTGCTAACTTGTCCAAACCTCCTGTTATTCTCCAGCTGTTTATAAAATGGTGTTCTAGGCAGTCCTCCCTCGGTGTGCTTACAGAGAGTATTCAATACCTTGCCTTTCTCTAGTGTAAATATAGAATATGCCATGGATTCTTTCTTCATCTTCCAAGATCAAAATCAGAGAAATCTTGTTTAATACGTACCTCAGTTCTGTAAAGTGCCATACAACATATTTCTAAATTTTGCCAATCAAAATGCCAAAGGCCACATATTTTAAGGAAGACTACCCTAAGCACTATTTATATCCAAAATGGCTATATAACATTATGGTGCCCTCACACCTATTCCAGGAACCCTGAGAAGTAGTTCAAAGTTTTCCTCCTTTGTGTGGCTACTTCTCAGTATATCACAGCTTAATGTAAACAAGGAAAAACTGCCGTGTCTCATAAAATGGCATACATTGCTTGACTATTAAAATGGCATACATTGCTTCAGCTCCTAACATGGCATACATTGCTTAACTATTAAAATGGAATACATTGCTTCAGCTGTTAACATGAATACAGGAATACTTTGCTTAGCTTTTAACATGGAATATATTGGTTAAGGTCATAAATTGGCTCCTTTTGACTGTGCACCTGTACGGTCAACTTTAGCTGTGTTTACCTGAGGTAAAAATCTGGAATCAATGCAAGTAATTTTTGTTTTATATTATTTTTTGTTATTATTTATTTCCCCTGGTCTACTGAACAGAGTATGAATTTGAAAATAGTCTATATATTTTATATTACATTTAAAAGTACTTGTATAATTGTGTTGTCAATCATTTGATCCCTTCTCTTTGTAAGCGGTTTGATGTGTTTGTATGTTATCGTGGGTTCAAATTTCTATACATTTTGTATGTTTATATAACAATACTAAGTAATAGATACAGGCTTTGTTTTACAATCCTCAGAGGCCACCTGTTAGGCTGACAGATTTTGCATCGATGGGTCATTCCGTTTAAAATCTATACTTTAGTTTTTGGTAGATGCTGAGGAGTTAGTTCACCTCAAGGCACAACAGGAGGATTGTGAGGGAACAGGTAATCAAATGTTTAATCTTGGCTGATCATTGAAATATTGTCTTGTTCATCTCTATAGGCTGTGTTGTTTGCATATTAATAATTCTGGAAATTACTAGAATGATTGTACGGTTAGGAAAGTTTAGTAACTTAGGACCTTCGTATAAAACGGCAGTATGGCCTTACCGTGGCCATACTGCAGCTTTATAAATAATGGTATATATAATGTGTTTTTTTTTTTTTTTTGAAGCGCAGTGCCATGCTTTACCAATGTGCATTATGCTCTTCTTGTTTCAGGCCTCCCAAATGGAGTGCCATTCATTCCAGTGAATTATAGCAGAGAGTAGATATCTACTATGCACTAAAAGTAGGCCCAGTAATGTATGTATGTATGCTGTAACTAGGTTTTCTAGTTTTCTTTTAAAAGAACATTTTTATACATTTATAGATGGTCTGTACTTTTGGACATGGTAACAGTCCAATTGGAATGGGTAAAAAGTAATAGAATGGCAAAAATAACTTTCCTGGGGAAACTGTGGATCCAGGCTCCCTTCATTGCTGGTCACGTGACCAAATGCCCTCATATGCCCAGCACTGTAGTGTGCTTGGAGCAGCTGTTTGTTTAGGAAATATCAGTACTCAAAGTATATGTGGTCCCTTACCTAGAACAAATTAAACCGCAATAATGTCAACAAAAAAATGAGGTATTGGAGCCAAGAGTAATGTCAGTGCAGGCTTCTGTTCTTGACATCAACAAACATGCTTCACCAATGCAGCCCTCTTCAGGCCGGGGAGTCCAACAGCCAAAAGAAAAACAAGAGAGAGAAAAGGCCTATAGCATTACTCAATAAAAAAAAAGTTATTAGAAACAAATTTACATCCTGAGGGATTCCTAGGTCTTGACAACACACTTTCAAATCTAGACGTTCCTGTCACTTGTGTTCTGTTGTTTCTATGCATTATTTGCCTTTGGCGCCTTGTGAGTATGCAATTGCCCATTTTTCTTTCTATCGTGTAATCTACTAGGCCTGTGTGCCCTTTTGTTGTGGACCCTTACCTTTTAAAACTCATTCAGTTTAAAAAAAAAAAAAAGAAATGCAAGACAAAATATTTGTGTATAGATATAAGAAAAAAAATTCTAAATACCTATTTTTCAATTGAACACATAACCTCTGTTGCATTATGAAATGGAGTAACACACTTTATCCACTTGCCGACCAGCTCACGCAGCTCAACCCGTGCAAGGAGGATAGCGGGCGCGTGCCCGTGGACTTGATGTCCGCCGGCAACCCGAGAACGCAGTGAGGAGAGGCAGAATGGGGAACTGCCTATGTAAACAAGGCGATAACCCTGTTCTGCCAGATGACATGACAGAGATCTTGCTGTTCCCAGTGATCTGTCATGTTCCAGTAAGCCCACCTACCTACAGTTAGAACACACCTAGGGGAATACACCTAACCCCTTGATCACCCCCTAGTTTTAACCCCTTCCCTGCCAGTGTCATTTTTACATTGATCAGTGCATTTTTATAGCACTAATCAATGTAATAATGTCACTGGTCCCCAAAAAGTGTAATTTTGGGTCATATTTGTCCTCCACAGTGTCGCAGTCCTGCAAAAAAAAAAAAAAAAAATCGCCTCAATTACCAGTAAAAACAATTTAAAAAAAGTCCCTAAATCTATCCCGTAATTTGTAGACGTGATGACTTTTGCGCAAACCAATCAATATACCCCTATTGCGTTTTTTTTTTTTACCAAAAATATGTAGAAGAATATATCTGCCTAAACTGATAAATAAATTTGTGTATGTATGTATGTATGTATATATATATATATATATATATATATATATATATATATATATATATATATTTGGATATTATAGCAGAATGTAAAAAAAAAAAAAATTTTTTTTTTTTTTCTTTAAATTGTTTTTTTTTGTGTATAGCGCAAAAAATAAAAACCGCAGGCGTGAACAAATACTACCAAAAGAAAGCTATTTGTGGGGAATAAAAAAGGATGTTTGGGTACAGTGTTGCACAACCGGCGCAATTGTCAGTTAAAGCGACGCAGTGCTGTATCGCAAAAATTGGCCTGGTCATTAAGGGAGCAAATTTTTAATTAAGGGAGCTGAAGTGGTTAAGGTAATCTATTCTTCAGACAGATGGTAATCTTGCACTTAGTTAACATCTGAGTACAGATCAATTTTAACACCTGATCAGTTTTCCAAATCTGGGCATTTTTTGACCATTGTTACAGGAGGTGTTTATCTCACGCCATTGGTTCTCTGGAGTCTGTTTCAAACTCCTAATTAATTTTTATAAAAGGAATTGCTCAATTTTATTAGAGTTTTGATAGATATATGCTATTTACCATGCAAAGGTCCAGAATGGCTAGAGTATAAACTTTTCTTCCAACAACATTTTAATAGGCAAATCCTTTGCTACTTCAAGTGGGTGTTCACTGTGCTGCTTAAAGCGAAAGTCAAGTTTTGCCAAGCACCCTTACATACACCCCCATTTAGGTGAATTATATACATTGTAAGTATTCAGCAAACCTTGCTTCTGTCCTGTGAATATCAGTATAGACATTATAGGGCCGCGTTCTGAAATTAAGTGGGAGATTTTGACTGTTAATACTACTGCACAAACAGAGAAAGTGTTGACTTGTTTAAAAAATCTTAGCTGGCTTCAGATTCGGAAATATAATTTTGCATAAAAAAAATGTTTTTCCTTTGACCTGACCCTGAACACCCAGTCTGATGCTGCATTTTCAAAAAGAGCTGGTTTTGTTTCTGTATCCAGTGCCTAAACAAGTGTATACACTTGGGGGGAATTTAGAGACAAAATCGCTTTTAAACCAGTGCTTTTGTAAGGGAAATTATTTCTGAATCTAGTTTGCGGTCTAACCCAAGATCAAGTTACACCACTAGATATTAAAAATGATTTCAATAAGTCCCCAACTCTATCTGTGCAATTTCCATGTGGAAATCATGTGGTGCATTTATCATGCCATGTTACACGTGTCCCCTAAGACCCCTTTCACACTGGGGCAGTTTTCAGGCGTTTTAGCACTAGAAATAGCACCTGAAAACTGCCACCCCAGTGTGAAAGCCCAAGTGCTTTCACACTGGGGTGCTGCGCTTGCAGGACGGTAGAAAAAGGCCTGCAAGTAGCAGCGCTTCCGAAGAGCTGCCCATTGGAATGAATAGGCAGCTCTTTTCCGAAGCGGTTGAAAACCTATTCGCAAGCATCGCAACACGGGTGCTTTTAACCCCTTCTTGGGGGTTAAAAGCACCCTGCTGCCGCCCAAATAGCGGCGCTATAACAGCTGTAAAGTGCTGATAAAACGAGCAGCGCTTTACCGCTAATGCTCGGGCGGCTGCAGTGTGAAAGCAGCCTCAATGTCAGTGGAGTTTGTGTTAACTCTTAGACCTGGTTTCATGTAGAATTCCAGCCAAATTTTCTTTTTAGGCTGGCCTTAGACTATTGCTTTGTCGTGAGGTGTGATTAAAAATGCACATCCCTCTGTGTGATGTGTTTAAGTGCCACTCATTTAAAATGCTGCCCCAATAAACAAGTACAGTAGGTGCCAACAGATTCAAATTGCAGAGCACATGCCAGTGCACTTTTTAAATAAAAAAAAAACGGTCCAGTTTTACTTTCATTGTGTGTGTTTCAGGCCTATTCTAAATGAATGGGCTGCCTTAATGTAATGCACATGTAACCCAACAGAACAAAGGTATAAAGGCCCCTTTCACACTTGTGCGACTTTTCCTGCAACGTCGCATGACAAGTCATACCCCATGATTACCATTCGTATCTGTGTGACTTCAAGTCGCAGTAAATTCAAAGTAGTCCCTGCACTAGTCTGATGCAATTTGAGGTACATAGACCTCAAGATTACACAGGCATTGCTTAAAGCCATGGCAAAATCCTGCAACTTTCAGGTCGCACAAGTGTGAAAGGGTTCTAAGTGAGATGAAGTCCTTAAAGCAGAAGTAAACCCATCCATAAAACAGTTTAATTTCTGGCACGTGCCAGAATGTAACACTCCCATTGGTTGTGCTCTCAACCAAACTATCAAACCATCCAATGGCTGGTGTCATAACTGATCACATGTGCAGCATCATGGCAATTGTAGATTAAACATAGGCAAAGATGGCAGCTTCCTTGGCTGAAAACGATAGGGGGTTTACTTACACTTTAAAGCAGGAGTAGGCAACCTCGACCCTCCAGCTGTGGTGAAACTACAAATCCCATAAGACATTGCAAGACCCTGACAATCACAGGCGTGACTCCTAGAAGCAGAGGCATGGTGGGATTTGTATTTTTACAACAGCTGAAGTGCCAAGGTTGCCTACCCCTGCTCTAAATTCTTTAAAGAAAAAGTTACTCTTGCTTAGGTTTTATGTGCCCCCACTGGAGTCCGTAAGACAGGAAGTGAGGAAAAGTACTTCTTGATAGGGAGATAATAAAAATCTGACAGAAGCTCTAACCTTTCTTACTACATACTACATGTCTGGGGTTCTACGTAAAATAAATATTAATGGGAAGAGTATGCAAATAAGTTGAATAATATAGTGCAGTCCCATGTAAACACATTTTTATTAAAGTTTGTTGTATTTTAGAATAATCATACATGAACAAGAGAAATAGCACAGGTAGATGCTGCCTAAAATTCTAGTATACGTCAAACAGTTTTCCTGGTATGCCGATAGCTGCAATTTCAAAGCAAAGTATTTTTTAAAAGTAAAAAAAAAAATCTCCATCCAAAAAAAAGTATATTGTATTTGTTTTTCAGCAGATAGCAAAACTGGCACCAACAATTGAAAAAAAACCTCCAAAAAACTAAACATTGTGGTTTACAATACAATATCCATTTCCTAACATTTGCAAAACTTTTTTTTAACACTGTAATGGCATGAAAACATTTTAAGCATCCAGCTATCAAAACACATTTGTGGAGAAAAATTGTACGATCTAGGCAAAGGGTTCAAGGCCTATTATGTGAATTTTAACCCCTTCCCGCCGACCGTACGCATATCTGCGTACTCGGCTTTCGGGGGTTATACCGGGATGATGCCCGCAGCTGCAGGCATCATCCCGGTACCGTTGTTTAGAGCTGGCGATCGGCTATCTGTATATAACAACCGATGTGGCTAAAAGCCGCTCGGTTGTTATACCGGAGGAGCGGGAGGGGACATCCCCCCCTCCCGCCGCTCTTACCGGGCCTCCCGTGCGATCGGGAGGCCCGGTGTCCAATCGGGTACCTTCGGCAGCTGGGGGCGGGCTGGAACGAAGCTGTGGGCGGCTTCGTTCCAGCCTTCTCAATGTAAACGCGGAAGCGACGTCATGACGTCACTTCCCGCTTACTCGGCTGCCAATGGCGCCGAATTTAAAAAAATACACAGTATTCAGAATCCCCGTTTTCGGCGATCTGAATACTTTGAAGTGTAAAGGAGGGATGGGGGGTCTTTTAGACCCCCCATCCCTCCATAAAGAGTAACTGTCACAAGGGATGTTTACATTCCTTGTGACAGCAATAAAAGTATTTATTAGTATAAACACCATTTATTAGTATAAAAATAAATAAAATAAATAAAAAAAAACTAAAAAATTTTTTTAAAGCGCCCCCGTCCCCGCGAGCTCGCGCAGCGAAGAAAACGCATACGGAAGTCGCGCCCGCATATGTAAACGGTGTTCACATCACACACGTGAGGTATCGCCGCGATCGTCAGAGCGAGAGCAATAATTCTAGCCCTAGACCTCCTCTGTAACTCTAACCTGGTAACCGTAAAAAAAAAAAATTTAAAGCGTCGCCTATGGAAATTCATAGCTTCCATAGTTTGTCGCCATTCCACGAGTGCGTGCAATTATAAAGGGTGACATGTTTGGTATCTATTTACTCGGCGTAACATCATCTTTCACATTATACAAAAAAATTGGGGTAACTTTACTGTTTGGATTTTTTAAAATTCATGGAAGTGTCCCTTTTCCAAAAATTTGCGTTTAAAACACTGCTGCACAAATACCATGTGATATAAAATGTTGCAACAATCTCAATTTTATTCTCTAGATTCTCTGCTAAAAAATATATATATAATGTTTGGGGGTTCTAAGTAATTTTCTAGCAAAAAATATGGATTTTAACTTTTAAACACCAAATTTCAAAAATAGGCTTAGTCATGAAAGGGTTAAAGATGCGTTCTACAATAACCAAAAATCTCCTTTGGGGCTTTATTTGGCAGAAAGTCACTCAGAAAAGGTAATGTGCTTAGTGTTTTGTCACGTTTTTGGGTTTGGGCTGTGGTAGATACAGGCTAGTATGTGGGTAAATGACCAAAGTTGTTTGGACAGTGATTTCACCTTGTAAGGGGGATAGTGGGCCCGGTCATTCTGCATTCCTCAAACCTTACATCAGCAAGGTAAAACTATAGATATGGCCTTTATATGGGTTCCTTAACCAGGTCTTAGGAAGCTTCCCTTAACATTAGTGAGCCACAGTGAAGGAAAAATAGGGTTTCACCATCAGCTTAGGTCTAGTATTTTTTTTCCACTTAAATTTAATTTCCTATGTTGTTTTATTTTCTTAGATTAAAATCATTTATTTAAGTAATATAGAAACACTCAACTGGTCATTGTGTTTGCTTGCATATATTTAATAGAAAGGCTTCCATTATTTAAGATTCTTCTGAAAACTACAACCCAGTTTGTGTGATTAGTGTGTTGTGTAATATTGGCTGTATGTGTATGGGGTATTTTGTAACTTGGTTTTTACTAAAATGTGCAAATAAGTTTTGGTAATATTTGGAAATAAAATATTGTGGATAGAAAGTGTGGTGTTCTTTATTTCCCAGTTAAGCCTGTCAACCATAGGCACATTTTATGCTTAGTTTTGAATGTCAGTGACTGCCCTCATCTAAACACCAATTCACTTTTCAACCTTTGTCTTTGCTGCACACACTACTTGAGTACAACCTCTCATGGGGCTGTGCAAAACAGTCTCAAACTGGACAAGACTACATAGAGTCTTCAGGACCATTGGGACAAAATACCAGCTTTCACACAATTATCCACCAACAATATCCACTGGGTTTATATTGGACTACAGATCTAGTTGGAGTTGCTAATTGCACGTAAACTAAGCTCATGTGATAAACTATGTCTTCTAATATAAGCCTCTCTTCTCTTTCTTGACTGTGAAGTTTCCATGTCTAAACAGAAGTTAAACTGATTGTTAAGTCTCTTTTTTTAAAGTTAAAAATAACAAACATGTTATACTTGCCTCATCTGTGAAATGGTTTTGCACAGAGCAGCCCAGATCCCCCTCTTCGGTGCTCCTGTCTCCTCCCTCCCAGCTTGCTATGGGGGCACCTGAGCCGCAGCTCCTTGTGTCTATTCATACACAGAACTGCGGCCCGGCCCAGACCCTTTCTCTCCTCATTGGCTGACTGACTTTGATTGACAGCAACGGGAGCCAATGGCACCGTACTGCTGTCTCAGCCAATGAAGAGAGGACCTCAGGTAAGTATTAGGGGGGCTGCTGCAAACAGAAGGCTTTTTATCTGAATGCATTAGGATATAAAACCTTCTGCCTTTACAATCACTTTAATTTAGCAACAAACTACCTATGTACAAAACTAAGTCAATACTAACCGGTAACTGCCACTCAAGTACAGGCTACATTAATTCTGTAGTGAAAGACATATGGGGACTGCTGCCCTTCGAGAATACAAACGCCTCCAAAAATTATGTATAAAAATTATTTCTTGAGGGGGATATGGCTTTATAGATTATTAACCAACCCAAGTTTTACTGTCAGCCACAGGAGAAATGGACACCAGGCAGATAGACTAAAGGCCAGCCCCATATGGGCTTTAATACCTTACATCTGCCTAGTTACACTTTAGTGTCCTAAGGAAAATGGCTGTCCCCTTCCTCCTTATTTTTTTTTCCCCCTTTGTGCTTGAATTAGAAGATTGTGTAATATTTACAGCTACTGTTGGATTCAAGCCACTTATTGAAAATCTTGAAAGTTTCTCCATTTAGCCATTCAATGCATAATTCCAAGTCACTTTACTGGTGTTCCCTCAGCAGTAACATACCATCTGTGTTTTAGTGGCACAGGATTCCCCTCTTCAGGCCAAGTGTTGGAACAGCTCTGCTGACCTATAACTGAACATTCTAGAGTGTGTGTACACTTAGCTATTGCTATGCTGAGGATTCTTCTTGTGATTTGTACCTATGGATTCAGCCAATAGGGCACAGCTGGAGAACTGAGCTTTTTTATATTATATTAAAGTCTTAACTGCCATAACTCTGCGTACAGGTAAAAAAAAAAAATAAAAAAAAAAAAAACACCCTTTCTTAAAAAAGATGTCTGCATGTAAAGTGGTTTAATGTATTCTGTGCATGTAAACCTGATTCAGGAAATTTGAGCTGGGCACATATCTGTAGTATTTTCTTGTCTCTCTTCAAAGCCCTAAGTCCTGTGGCTTTCTCCTGCTCAGTTCTGTTATCAGCATGATAACTTCTGACGTGTTCTCTGTCAACTGTTCTGAAACCAGGCTGAATTTTGTCGGAGTGGGTGCTATAACTAGATTAGCAGAGAACTGGTCTTTTCAAAGCACAGCAAGTCTTTGCGTATGTGGAGGGGAGTTTTGCCTTTCCTCCAATCAGCTGTCTCACAGTGTATGGCAAGGTGAATCAGGAAAAGAAAATTCTAACAGGATGTGCACTTTCTAAACAGTATATACAGCTGAAGACTGCAGATATACATGTAAAACCTATATAGGAGGATTTCATCTCTGTATCATCTGAGGCTGTTCACTTCACTGGGTATATGGGAGGGTTTACATCCACTTTAAAGGTATAAAAAAAAAAAAAAAAAACCTGCATGCAGCTTCCCCCCTGAGCCTGTTCTCGATCTACCGATATACACGAGAGCAGTGGTCCTCTCTCCTTATTGAACAGAGAGGCTGCAGCAGGAGCCATTGGCTCCTGTTGCCCTCAATTACAGCCAGTGCAGGGTTGTCAATGGACATACAGAGCTGGCTTGGGAGCGAGTCTGCATAAATGCCCCCATTGCAAGTGGCTTGCTATGGGGACACTCAGCCGGGGGGAGAGGCTAGAAGCTCTGGCAGGGGACCTGAGAAAAGGAGGATGTGCAAAACCAGTTTACAGAGCAGGCAAGTATATGTTTGCTATTTAAAAAAAAAAAAATGTGCATTTAGCATCACTTTAAATTGTGATAACCAATATTAAAAAAAACACTATACACAAAGAAGTACAATGCTTTAAAAAAAAAAGTACATATATAGTGCCTTGAAAAAGTATTCATATCACTTGAAATTTTCTACATTGTCATATTTCAACTGTAAATGTATTTTATGTGATAGATCAACACAAAGTGGCACATAATTGTGAAGTGGAAGGAAAATTATGAATGGTTTTCAAAATGTTTTACAAATAAATATCTGAAGAGAGAGTGTCATGCATTTGTATTCAGCCCCCTTTACTCTGATACCCCCAACTAAAATCTAGTGCAACCAATTGCCTTCAGAAGTCACCTAATTAGTAGATAGTGTCTTCCTGTGTGTAATTTAATCTCAGTACAAATACAGGCTTTTATGTGAAGCCCTCAGGTTTGTTAGAAAACCTTAGTGAACAAACAGCATCATGAAGGCCAAAGATCAGACCAGACAGGTCAGGGATAAAGTTGTGGAGAAGTTAAAAGCAGGGTTAGGTTATTTAAAAAAAATATCCCAAGTGTTGAACATCTCACGAAGCACTGTTCAATCCATCATCCAAAAATGGAAAGAGTATGGCACAACTACAAACCTACCAAGACATCGCTGTCCACCAAAACTGACAGGCTGGGCAAGGAGAACATTAATCAGAGAAGCAGCCAAGAGGCCCATGGTAACACTAGAGGAGCTGCAGAGATCCACAGCTCAGGTGGGAGAATCTGTCCACAGGACAACTATTAGTCATGCACTCCAAAAATCTGGCCTTGTGGGAAGAAAAAAAAGCCATTGTTGAAAGAAAGCCCATAAGAAGTCCCATTTGCAGTTTGCAAGAAGCCATGTGGGGGACACAGCAAACATGTGGAGGAAGGTGCTCTGGTCAGATGAGACCAAAATTGAACTTTTCCTCCACATGCAGCATTTTGCTTCTAGGCCAAAAAATATCACTGCACATCACCCTTTGGCAACATCATGTTGTGAGGTGCGCTTCAGCAGCTGAATAGAGCAAAATACAGGGCAATCTTATAAGAAAATCCATTAGAGTCTGCAAAACACTTGACGGGGGCAGAGGTTCACCTTCCAGCAGGACAACGACCCTAAACATACAGCCAGAGAGTTACAATAGAATGTTTTAGATCAAAGCATATTCAAGTGTTAGAATAGCTCAGTCAAAGTCCAGATCTAATTCCAAGGGAGAATCTATGGCAAGATATGAAAATTGCTGTTCACAGACATTCTCCATCCAATCTGGCAGAGCTTGAGCTATTTCTCAAAGAAGAATGGGCAAAAATGTCACTCTAGATGTGCAAAGCTGGTGGAGACATCCCCAAAAAGAATTGCAGCGAAAGGTGGTTCTACAAAGTATTGATTTAGGGCTGCTGAATACAAATGCACGCCACACTTCAGATATTTATTTGTAAAAAAAATGTGGAAACCATTTATTTTATTTCTACTTCACAATTATGTGCCACTTTGTGTTTGTCTATCACATTAAATCCCAATAAAATACATTTACATAATAGTATTTGGGGTCTTTGACACTTCATTGCTTGTCATAAAACTGAAATAAAGTCCATAATATGGGACAGTGCAAGCCACAAAACCATCTGGGTACAGTAAGAGATGACATACTGCTTACTGGAAATTAATGACCCTCTAGTTATGAGTGGTCAAAGAGAGCTCGATGGTATTGAGACAATCTATATGGATCTCCTCAGACTTGGTTCTATGTGTGAAGGGACCAAAACCCAGGATGCCAATATGCAAAATAAAATAAGTCAGAGTGATTGTATGTTGACAGCACACTCACTTGTGAATAGTCCATGTTGGAGCACAGCATGCACACACTGTCACAGTGAGACTCCACCTCTATCAACACAGTGAAGAAATCAATGCCCAAAAAGTCTTCAAAAGGAATAAAACCCAAAGCGAACAACCAAAGTGCTTACCAGAATTAATGAGACAATCCACATATAAATAGTATTAGCAGGCTTAAAAACAGTGCAACACTTCTGCCTTTGGGATGGATAAGTCCCGCTCCACTCAACTCAGCAATATACAGCAGACAGGAGATTAAAAAAAAAAAAAAGAAATGGGCTCCATAGTGTTGTAAAGTTAAGAGACATGTTATTAAAAGGGAAAACCAATGCACACAAAATAGGAGAACTATGGTAACGCGCGTGTATTACAAACATCCACTGAGAAACACCTATAGATCGGCCAGGTTGCATGAGGATGTCAGACTGCAGTGACCACAGAGCCTTCCTAGCGCACCACTTAGGTGCGTGACTATTGCTGGTTGATGGAATAGCCCCTTTTTTGTGTGAGCGACATGTCTCGCACCAAAATGGAAGGGCAGGCACCCTGTGGCTGTAAATACAAATTTCCTACACCTGGCCTTTTTTGTGAACAAGATGGAGACTGGTACAGGAAAAAAATGGCTTTTGTACTTCTCACAAATCACAAATGTCAAAGTCAAAAATGCTTGCACCTGTGGCCATTTCAGGATCTCCTATTTCTTTTGCTTCCGCTGACACCCCCCCCCCCCCCCCCCCAACCCTGTTTATTTTCTAAATAGAGGCAGTTTGTTTCACTTAAGAGTGAGAGGATTCCACCATTAATTCATCTACTGCAGGGTCTTCCTCGATACTCAGACCTAAATGTTGCACCAATGTTCCTTTATGCCCTGTTCAATGAATCTGATCTGGGAAGCAAGATAAACAATTCCTTTCCACTAAATGGTTCCTGGTGCTCTAACCCTTTTTTGTTGAATTTATCTCACAAAATGAACTACTCCTTCAAAAGGTTGATGGCTCCGGTGTCTGACCTTAACAAGGATCTGACCATTGCTATTAAAGAAATAGCATCCTTTAGGCCAGATTCACATATGTGCGAATTGAATGCGGTTTTCACCGCATCCAATTTGCATGACGGGAGTGTGACCAGCTCTCAATGGAGCCGGTTCACACAGGTTTTGGGCGGCTGCGACACAAATTCCAAAAGGGTCCCATGTGTTTTTGGGTCCGGACCATCTGTTCAGCCTTTTGTTTTGTGAAATAAAAGATAAAAAAAAAAAAAAGTGATGGTATTACGTTGAGGGAGGCGGGGGGGATGAGTGGGAGTACTCCCTTACCTCAATTATGCAGAAGGAAAGATCAGTGTCACGAGTAAACTCCTTTTGCAACCAAATGTTCTTTCCTGACAGCTCCATGTCAGCCACATCCAGGTAAGGCCCTGCCCACCCCCATGCAATCAGGACCTAGCTCATAAATTTGACCCCCCTGCCCTGAACGGCGTTCCTTTTCTTCCCTCTATGTGGTCAGGACCTGGTGCAGTCTCCTACCTTGCTGGACCAAGGATCTGGCCATTCGTCCGTCCAGTGTGGGCCTCCTGGACGTAGCCCCTATTATGTCCGCTAAACGCATCAGCTGTGTAGGGGTTCCCGCTGCTGGATTTCGGGGCATCGAGAATTGGACCAAGGGTCTGCAGCCAGAGTGGCATTGTCTCTCTTCTA
Organism: Aquarana catesbeiana; assembly: GCF_042186555.1. NCBI lineage: Eukaryota > Metazoa > Chordata > Amphibia > Anura > Ranidae > Aquarana > Aquarana catesbeiana. The sequence goes on along the minus strand of NC_133332.1, from coordinate 166,596,486 downwards.
CCGGATAGAGAACAGCCGTGGAGCCCCCAGGGTTCTTGCTGTACAGCTACAATCAAGCCCTCTGGCCCTAGCAAGATGGTGGTGCGTTCCACAATAGTTCAAGTAAGTCGGGTGGATGGAGCATGTGCGAGGCTAGTGACTAGGGATGAGCTTCGTGTTCGAGTCGAACCCATGTTCGACTCGAACATCTGTTCGACCGTTCATCGAATTGCGAACGATATGGGCCGTTCGTGCCAAATTCGTGTGGCACGTCACGGCCCATAATTCACTGCGGCATCGCAGTGCATTGCTGGCTGATGATTGGCCAAGCATGCACTATGACCCACATGCTTGGCCAATCACAGCGCCGTCCGTAGAGAGAGCTGTAATTCGCCAAAGCCAGGGTGGCTTTGGCCAATTATGGCTCAGGGGGTTTAGAACACGCCCCACACTATATAAGGCCGCGTGCACGGCGGCCCTGTGTAGTGTGTTCCGACGTGCTTAGAGAGAGCAACAGTGTCATTTCATTTGAGTTAGCTAGATTAGGCAGGACAGTCAGTGAGTTAGCTGCACTTACAGTGTATTGTGTATATGTGTGTGTGTGTGTGTGTATGTATATATATATATATATATATATATATGCATCCCAGGTGTTGTGTGTGTGTGTGTGTGTATATATATATATATATATATATATATACACACACACACTGTATTCAGTTTAGCTAGATCCGTTCCTGTTATCTTCCTACTGACAGGCAGGCTTGTCTTGTTACAGTATTTACAGCTACCTGAAGAAAATTGCTGGTGTTCTTTTGATCCTATTAGTACCACAGTCAGGCAGCTAGACTATTTACAGTTAGTGTAGTGTGTCCTCCTCACAGTGTTCAGTTAAAGCTACAAGTTAGTTTAGTGTGACCTCTGCACAGTGTTCAGCTAAAACTACAAGTTAGTGTAGTGCGTCCTCCTCACAGCGTTCAGCTAAAGCTACAAGTTAGTTTAGTGTGACCTCTGCACAGTGTTCAGCTAAAGCTACAAGTTAGGGTAGTGCGTCCTCTTCACAGTGTTCACCTGAAGCTAGCTGTAGAAGGTTGGTGGTGTTTTCCTCATTCTATCACTACCGCAGGCAGCTAAATAAGCTACAAGTTATTTTTTGTGAGCTCTGCACAGTGTTCAGCTAAAGCTACCTGTAGAAGGTTGGTGGTGTTTTCCTGATTCTATCACTACCGCAGGCAGTTAAATAAGCTACAAGTTAGTTTTTTGCGAGCTCTGCACAGTGTTCAGCTAAAGCTACCTGTAGAAGGTTGGTGGTGTTCTCATACTACAGGCAGGCAGTTAATTTTGCTAGCTGCAGTATCAAAAAAAAAATAAAAAATATTATATATATATATATATATATATATATATATATATATATATATATATATATATATATCCCAGCTTAGTGCAGTTACAGGCCATTAGTATGTCTGGAAGGCTAACAAGGAGAGGCAGACAGTCATAAGCCAATAAAAGAGGGCAAGCAGGCTCTGTGTCTAGAGGCAACAGTGCTGGTCGTGGAGACGGTGCATCCTGATCAGCACGTGGCCGTGGGACACGCTTGGCCTTTTTTTCGGCAGCTGGCTGTGTTGAGCAACATGCGGAAGACTTGGTCGAATGGATGACCAAGTCGTCCTCATCCTCTCTCACCCATGCTCGGGGTACTTTGTCTGGCAAAGCAGCTGCCAACGTGGCCTCTTCCCTCGGCTCAATGGCATCAGTGACTCCTTCCCTAGCCCCACCATGTCCTCCTGAGGAGTCCCTTGAACTGTTTGACTACATGCTCCAGGAGGATGCCCAGCATTTAGAAGGCTCTGATGATGATACTGAGCTAGATGAAGGCAGTAACGTGAGCACGGACAGAGGGGGTGCCCAAGAAGGACAGCAATCTGGCAGTCATGCTCCCCCTGCTGCAGCATACTGCCAGGTTTGCTCCAGTGATGAGGAGGGAGGGGATGATGAGGTCACTGACTCAACATGGGTGCCTGATAGGAGAGAGGAGGAGGAGGCACATCACCAACGAGGCAGGATGCCCTCCAGGGGCCAGCCTAAAGGCAGCACACTGACTGCATCACACCCCAAAGCTCCGCATGTGCAGGGCGCTGCTGTCTCTGCGCGTTATTCCAAAAGTTCTTTGGTGTGGGCCTTTTTTGAGACGAGTGCATCAGATCGCACCGCTGCTATTTGCAACATATGTCTCAAGCGTATCTCGCATGGCCAAAACATCTCCCACTTGGGCACCACATGTTTGACCAGACATATGTTGACCTGCCATGCAGTTCGTTGGCAAGCGTATCTAAAAGACCCACACCAAAGAACAAAGGACCTCTCCTTGCTCCTCATCAGCTAAGATCTCCAACCCCACTATACCTTCAGTCCTCTCTGAGACCTGCACTGAGAGGAATGAAGGTGTAGGAATAGGTGTGTACAATTACTTGTGGGCAATCTGCTTTCGGTACACCGACGTCAGATTGTACCAGGCAAATTTCCCTGCCCCAGCTGCTGTACCGCCGAAAGAAGTTTGCTCCCAGCCATCCATATGCCCAGCGGTTGAATGCTAGCTTGGCAAAATTGCTAGCACTTCAACTGCTGTCTTTTCAGTTGGTAGACTCTGCCCCCTTCCGTGAGTTTGTGGAATGTGCGGTTCCACAGTGGCAGGTACCCAAACGCCACTTTTTCTCACAGAAGGCGATTCCGGCTCTCTACCGGCATGTGGAAGGCAATGTCCATGCCTCGCTGGACAGGGCGGTCAGCGGTAAGGTGCATATTACCGCTGACTCATGGTCCAGCAGGCATGGACAGGGACGTTATTTAAGTTTCACGGCGCATTGGGTGACTCTGCTGGCAGCTGGGAAGGATGCAGGACAAGGTGCAGTAGTGTTGGAGGTTATTCCGCCACCACGCCTCCAAAATGCCACTACTAATGACTGTGACACACCTCTCTCCTCCACCCCCTCCTCCTCTTCTTCCTCCATGGCCTCTTCCTGTGCTTTGTCCTCGGAACCAGCGGTGCTCCGTAGCCGTTCAAGGGGCTACGCAAGTACGCAGGCCAAAAGATGCCATGTGGTGCTTGAGCTGGTGTGCTTGGGGGACAGGAGCCACACTGGGGCAGAGGTTCTGTCAGCTCTGCAGGGGCAGGTTCAGAGGTGGTTGACGCCACGCCAACTTAAGGCAGGAATGGTGGTTTGCGACAATGGCACCAACCTCCTCTCTGCCCTCCGACAGGGACAAATGACCCATGTGCCCTGTTTGGCTCACGTCCTTAACTTGGTGGTGCAGCGGTTCTTGGGCAGGTACCCGGGCTTACAGGATGTCCTGTGGCAGACCAGGAAAGTCTGTGTGCGTTTCCGCCAGTCATATAATGCCAGTGCTCGGCTGGTGGACCTCCAAAAGGAATTTAACCTGCCCAAGAACCGCCTAATCTGTGACATGCCCACCAGGTGGAACTCAACGTTGGCCATGCTGCAGCGGCTGCACATGCAGCAGAGGGCCATCAATGAGTACCTGTGTGACTATGGCACCAGGACAGGGTCAGGGGAGCTTGTTTTTTTTTCCCCATGCCAGTGGGCCATGATCAGGGATGCATGCACTGTCCTGTCACCATTTGAGGAGGCCACGAGGATGGTGAGCAGTGACAGTGCATGCATCAGTGACACTGTCCCCCTTGTCCACCTGTTGGAGCACACGCTGCGTGGAATAATGGACAGGGCACTTGAGGCAGAACAGAGGCAGGAAGAGGAGGACTTCCTTAGCTCTCAAGGCCCCCTTTATCCAACAGTGTTCCTGCGTGCCCGCCGATCACACAGGATGAGGAGGAGGAGGAAGATTGTGTCAGTATGGAGGTGGAGCCTGGCACTCAGCATCAGCAGCAGTCTTTAAGGGATCAGTCCCAAGAAACACATGGACTTGTACGTGGCTGGGAGGAGGTGGCTGTGGACCATGTCGTCCTTAGTGACCCAGAGGACTCCGGACCAAATGCCTCAGCAAACCTACGCTGCATGGCCTCCCTGATCCTGCAAAGCCTGCGTAAGGATCCTCGTATTCGTGGTATCAAGGAGAAGGACCAATACTGGCTGGCAACCCTCCTTGACCCATGTTACAAGGGTAAGGTTGCGGACCTTATCTTGCCATCGCAGAGGGAGCAGAGGATGAAACATCTTCGGGAGGCCTTGCAGAAAGGTCTGTGCAACGCCTTCCCAGAGACTGGGAGGTTACAAACTCCTGTTTCTGGACAACGTGTTGCTGAGGCTTCGGTCAAAGAAGGAGCGGTGGAGAAGGTGGCCGTCTGACCGATGCGTTCGGACAATTTTTTGGTCCGCAGCCCCAAGGTATGATCGGTTCCAGCAACCATCGCCAGCGTCTGTTTTACATGGTGCAGGAATACCTAGGGGCAAGATCTGACTTAGACACCTTTCCCACCGAAAATCCTCTGGGTTACTGGGTCTTGAGGATGGATCACTGGCCAGAGCTTGCACAGTATGCAATTGAGCTACTGGCCTGTCCTGCATCCAGCGTTCTTTCGGAACGCACATTCAGTGCTGCTGGAGGCTTTGTAACCGATCACAGGGTGCGTCTGTCCACCGACTCGGTCGATCGACTGACCTTCATAAAAATGAATCAGTCTTGGATCACCACCAGCTACCAAGCACCTGATGCTGATGTAACCGAATAATTTTTTTTGAAATCTCAGATCCCTTCAAAGACTGCCTATGCTGATGCTGAGTGACTATCCTGAGTAATTATCCTCTTCCTCCTCAATGATCACACTGATCGCTTGTAAGAACATTTTTGGTTCTGGGCGCCACCACCAGTGCCTAAGGCCTAATTTTTTAGCCCCTGTTTAACAGGGGCATGTAATTACAATTTTTGATGCAATACTTTGCAGCAGGGCTCGTTCCTGCGTTCCAACTAGAGTATCTGTGAGGGGTTGCAGTGTTGTGGCACCAGCACCAGTGCCTAAGGCCTAATTTTTCAGCCCCTGTTCAACAGGGGCATGTAATTACAATTCTTGATCTAATATTTCACAGCAGGGCCCATTTCTGCGCCCACCAAGAGCGAGTGAGGACTTACAGTGTTGTGGCACCAGCACCACGACCACCACCAAAGGCCCAATTTTTCTGCCCTTGTCCAACAGGGGCATGTAATTACAATTCTTGATCTAATATTTCACAGCAGGGCCCATTTCTGCACCCACCAAGAGCAGGGGGGCCTAACAGAGTTGTGGCACCAGCACCACCAAAGGCCCAATTTTTCTGCCCCTGTTCAACAGGGGCATGTAATTACAATTCTTGATCTAATATTTCACAGCAAGGCCCGTTTCTGCACCCACCAAGAGCGAGTGAGGACTTAGTGTTGTGGCACCAGCACCACCATCACCACCAAAGGCCCAATTTTTCAGCCCTTGTTCAACAGGGGCATGTAATTACAATTCTTGATCTAATATTTCACAGCAGGGCCCGCTTCTGCACCCAAGAGCGAGTGAGGACTTACAGTGTTGTGGCACCAGCACCACCACCAAAGGCCCAATTTTTCTGCCCCTGTTCAACAGGGGCATGTAATTACAATTCTTGATCTAATATTTCACAGCAGTGCCCTGTGAGGGCTTACAGTGTTGTGGCCATAACAACACCAAAGGCCCAAATTTCTGCTGAGTATATAGGGCAGGCCCCTACTTTCAAACATCTAACTTACAAACGACTCCTACTTGCAAACGGAAGGAGACAACAGGAAGTGAGATGAAATCTACCCCTAGGAAGGGAAATTCTCTCCTGTAAGAGTTAATATGGGAAAAACATTTCTCCTTTCCACTGATGCTTTCCAATCCTTGTTCCACAAAAAACCCCACATTTTTAAAAAACATTTGTCATTGGAACAAAAAGTGAGGTGAAATCTTCTGAAGAGGAGGACAGACAGCAAAACAAATGTCACAGGGGTGATAACCCTTCCCTATGTTTTCCAAAAAGCTTAAAAAAGATTTTTTGGCTGGAGCTAAACACGTTAAAAATGTACCCGTTCAAAATTACAAACAGATTCTACTTAACAACAAACCTACAGTCCCTGTCTTGTTTGCACCGCCTGTATACTGCTGTTCAGAGTACAGAGCCTGTATACTGCGGTTTCCTTTTTTAATTTGGGTGCGGGGTTCCCCTTAATATCCATACAAGACCCAAAGGGCCTGGTAATGGACTGGGGGGTACCCATGCCGTTTGTCTCACTGATTTTCATCCATATTGCCAGGACCCGACATTACATTAAAGCCGCAAGCAGTTTTAAATTTTTTTCCTTTAAAAATTACATTTTGTGCAGGGACTGTTCTAAGCACGGGAAACACGCGCCACTTTACAGGCATACTATAGACACCCCCCAGGTACGATATTTAAAGGAATATTTCTTTTTTTTTTTACTTTAAGCATCATTAAAATCACTGCTCCCGAAAAAACAGCCGTTTTTAAAAGTTTTTTTTGCATCGATACATGTCCCCTGGGGCAGGACCCGGGTCCCCAAACCCTTTTTAGGACAATAACATGCAAATTAGCCTTTAAAATGAGCACTTTTGATTTCGAACGTTCGAGTCCCATAGACGTCAATGGGGTTCTAACGTTCGTGCAAATTTTCGGTCCGTTCGCAGGTTCTGGTGCGAACCAAACCGGGGGGTGTTCGACTCATCCCTATTAGTGACCAATCGGATGTCACAGGGGTGGGACCAGAAGTCTTGCTACAGGATTTAAGCTGGTGGAGGTTCAGTATGATGCTGCCATGCCAGAAACAGTGTGCTAGCGCTGCTGTGATTGCAAGCAGGAGAGTGAGGTAGGCAGGGGTGCCTGCTGCGGTGCTGGTGGGCTGTGTGAACCATAGATGACCTGTCTTCCTGTGCTTCCTCAAAAGTCTGCATCTCCTATCGCTGCAGATGAGATGATGCCAACCCCAAAAGACCAGCATATGCTGAGAAGGTAGGTGGCTCACCCACTGCTACGTGGGATGGTCATGTTCTGATTTTAGCACTTTTTAAAAAAAAAACAAACCTTTTAAAATATTTTTTCCACCAACTCATCAAGACACCACTCATCTCCACACTCAGAGAGGCTGGTCAGAACAAGAGTACTGCTCTAGGTCTAGGCCAGTGCAGAGAAAGGTCAAGAGACCGTCATGATTGATCGAGGTCCAGATGCCGTAGCTTCCCTGCGAGAACCCAAAGCCCATGTCACCATCCTCAACCTGGGTCCCAGATGTGCTGGGCTTGTCCAAAGGAGTCGCTTCCTGGCAAAATAGTTTGCCAAACTTGCCTTAAGGATGTAAACAAGGATAAGGAAGCAGGGAAGGAGGAGATGTGTCCCTTATGAAAAAAAGCATTCAAAGATATGGTAAAGTAATTTGCTGAGCGGCTGCAGCCATCACATTGGCAAGTCCTTTCTGTGTCCCAAGTGACTACACCTCAGCTAAGATCTAGACCTGAAGAGGCCCAGGCGCTACCTAGATCAGCATCCGAAGACTCGTCTGGAGAGGAAGGAGACGCAAGTTACGAAGGGTTCGATTTCAACCTGGTACAACCCTTCCTTAAAAGAGGTTAAGGAGGCCTTACAATGGGAAGATGTAATCGAAGAGCCGCTAAAGAAACAGCGCTGCTATTTCAAAAACTGGAATAGACAGGGTCTCGCCCTCCCCCTCATGGATGAAATCAAAAGCATAATAGAAGATCATGGAGGCAGCCAGAGAAAAACACCTTTTTTCGGAGCTGCCTGGCCCAAGTTGTATCCTTTCAAAAAGGAGGATGTCAAACATCTGGAAGACGCACCTGTAGTTGATGCAGTCCTAATGTGCCTAGCCAGGCATGTTACGTTGCTGCTAGACGATGCAGTCTCTTTCAAGGACATCCCCGATAGGAGGGTAGATTTGACCTGAAAAATGTCTACACAGTCGCAGGAGGGGCATGCAAGCCATCGATTCCAAGCCAATCTCCAGAGCCATGGAGGTCTGGATAGACAATTCAGAATCAGCCATTGCCAGCGATCAGGAGAAAACCGAGATAATGTCCTCACTCAACAACCTGAGGCCGACAGCAGGGTTCATGGCGGAAGCCGCCATTTACATAATCAAATCCCTGGCACGCGTGTTGCTTGGCGCAGTCACAGCAAGACACACCTTGTGACTCAGACCTTGGGTAGCAGACCCATCCTCCAAACAAGGCTGGTGCAAGATCCCCTTCGAGGGAGGGTCCCTATTTAGGGACAAGCTCAATACAGCAATAGCCAGGGCGACAGGGGGAAAGTACAGCTTCATTCCCCAGGACAGGAGGTTACTCCGTCAAAAGAATCTAGCCTTTGGCCAGCCCACCAGAACAGAAGGGAGAGAAACAAGATCCTTTAGGCCAGGGAGGGAGTTCTGCAGGATTTGGAATACTCCCTTGGGGTCGAAACAAAAGGCAGTCGCCCCTGTGGGCCGGGAGCCCTAGAATTTTTTTGTACGTGTCCCCGTCCATGCTTGCCTGGTGGGAGCCAGGATGTGCAGTTTTTGGCAAGGATGGAGAACGTCCGGGACTGCTGGGTACTGTGCACCATAAAAAAACGGGACATTTCTGGGAGTTTCTCAAGAAACCAAAGGTGAACTGCATACCGACCACTCTCCCCTCATGCTCCCTGAAAAAGGAGGAGTATCTGCTTCAGTACATGGACACACTCCTACAACAGCGGGCGATAGAACCAGTGCCCCATAGAAAGCACTTCTCAGGAGTCTATTTACTGCCATCTTTGGTACAGAAAAAGTCAGGAGACTGGAGGCCGGTAATCAACCTCAGATGGCTGAACAACCATGTGAAGAAAGAACACTTCAAAATGGAATCATTACAGACCATCCTGAAGGTGATACAACTGGGGACTTGCTCCTCTCGGTGGACTTGATGGATGCATATTTTGACGTGCCGGTCGCCCCACGTTTCCAAACGATCCTCTTCAGTACCAATTTGCCTGCCTGCCCTTCGGGTTGACAACCTCACCCAGTGTCTTTTCCAAGGTCCTGCTGGCACTGGTGGCACAGTGGAGATGCTGGTTTCGCATTCATCACTACCTAGACGACATTCTGCTGTTGGACCAAGACAGGGACAAGTTGCTGTCTGACCATGACAGAGTCATCACAACCCTTTAATAGCTCTGGTGGCTCAAATTGGGAGAAGAGCCAGTTAGATCCATCCCAGCTGCTGGTCTATCTGGGCGCAGAGTTGGACACAAAGTCCGCAAGGTCGGCCACCTGTCTCCCCGCCAAGACCTGACTTCAGCTGTTTGGGCCCAGTGGCACGCTTGTCCATTCCAGAATGGGCTCTTCCGGCAGTGAGACTCCCAGAATCTGTATCTCTCTGACACAGTCCATGAGACAGAGTCTGGCTTGGTGGGAAAAGAAGAGGAATCTGATGCAGTGTCACTCCCTCCTCCCAGCGTCCTGGATAGTGATCACCCCAGATGCCAGCAAGTCAGGATGGGGAGCCCATTGTGAAGACCTGTGGGTGCAAAGCAGATGGTCTCACCCAAAGGAAATTTTGCCCAACAGGTTGGAGCTGAGGGCAGGATATCAAGCTCTCTTGGCCTTTGTCCAGGTAATCCGTGGGGGCTTGGTCCTCCTAAAGATGGAGGACGTAAGAGCCGCAGCCTATATCAAGAAGCAGGGAGGCACGCAGAGTCTGTCCCTCCTGGAAGGGGTAGAACCCATAATGAGTTGGGCCCAGGAGAATCTGCTTCGCCTATTAGCAGTATATATACCTGGACACGTCAATCTCCAGCCAGACTACCTGTCCAGTACCACAACGAATGGTCCCTTCTGACACAAGTATTCAGGGAACTTGTAGCCTGGTCTTGTCTCCCAGAGGTGGACCTCTTCCTATCTCCGGTCAACGCGAAGCTCACCAGATTCTGCATGAATTCGGATCATCCATGGGCAACCCTTGTGGACGCTCTGACTGCGAAGTGGGACTTTCAGACAGCTTACGCTTTTCCCCCGTGCCATTAATACTGCTCTTTCTGAACCGACTGAGACGGGAAGACGTCACAGTACTGGCAGTGATCCCAGACTGGCCAAAACGCCCATTGGATTCCTCTGCTCTTATGCATAAATGTCAGGGCGCCTCGTATGTTACTGACGAGGCCAGATCTCCTGAGCCAGGGTCCAGTTCTACACCCAGCACCAGAGAAACTAAGGTTAACGGCCGGGATATTGAAAGGTGGAGGTGCATAAACCTAGGGTGCTCCGCAGACGTTTTACAGACCCTCATGAAGGCCCACAAAAATAGCATGAACAATGTCTACAATAGAAGCTGGCAAAGTTCCAAGAGTATTCAGCATCAGTGGGACTCAAAATGTAAGAACTCAGAGCCTGTCACATCCTTGAGTTCCTGCAGAAGGGCCTAGAAATGGGACTAAGTGCAAGTACGCTCAAAGGCCAAGTGTCAGCCATTTCCGCATTCACAGGAATTCAGTGGGCCTCTAATGGCCTAATAATCTAGTTCTTTAAGGCTGTAGCAAAACTAAGGCCCCCTAGAGCACCGACAATTTCCAATTGGGACCTGCCACCAGTTTTGAATTTGCTGGCCTCACCCAGATTCGGCCAAGGAGTGTCACTGAGGGACTTGATGAAAGCATCTTTCCTGGTCGCAATAACCTCGTCCAGGAGGTTCTCGGAAATAGCGGCTCTGGGAGCTAAAGAGCTCCACACGTCCTTCGGGGTGGGTAGAGCCAGTCTAAGGCCAATGCTAGACTTCATTCCTAAGGTGGCCACCAAATTTTACCAAAATAAATAAATAAATTTAAAAAAAAACTGGAAGGATTTCCCCAAGGGTTTTTTTTTTTTTTTTTTTAGCAGCTAGGTATTCTAATCAAAAAAGTTTATATAGATTATAATATGGTAAAATCTTTATTGAACAAAATACAAGAATGGGAATAGGATTTAAAATATGAGTTCTAGCTGCAGATGTGTACAATCATGTTCCATTACAGCTGGTAATTACACAGTACAGCAATCGATTGACAGTACATTGCAAGAATGATATCCACATGAACACCCCAACACGTTTCAACTTATTCAGTCAGTCGTCTTCAGGGTTTTTTTTTGGCTCTAAAGAGATATATCAAAACATCCCATATGTTCAATACCTCATATTCTGATCGCCTTTGTGCATGTGATATATTGGTAAATTGATAATTACCGCTCAGGAAATGGAACTCTACCCTATAGCCATAAATTGTTTAAAAAGATCCCAGCGATCCAAAAATTTCCACCCGCCGTTCCCACCTCCTCAAGATGAAGCCTGGTCCAGAAGGCTTGCAAGGAGCCACACATATGGACCCTTCTGGGATGGGGAAAAGTACAGCACCTGTAATGTTTTACAATAATCTCATATTTTCCGGGTGGTTAAACACCCATCTCCCCCTCTCCAACGCATGAGAGCTAAAATACGAGTTATGTCGTGGTTAATATTCAAGTATTGTGTAAATTGTAACATTTTTAATTTTTTATCAGAACAAGCAACTTTCAAGGTGATGAATGAGCATATCCTGTATCAGGTTAGAAAGGAAAAAATGTTTCCTTCCCAATAGCGAAATGTTTAGACCCTTACATTTCGCAAACTTTCTCACATGCTCCTTTTCCAAAAGAAATGCATCAGAAAAACATAATAGGAATACTATTTTGGATAAACTAAAACATTTCTTCATTATAGAAAGAAAGACTGGATATTTAACATGCTTCAGGTTCCCAAAAATCTTCATGTTTTTGTATAAACAACATTGTGAATACATATATAATGCTTTTTATTGTTTTATTGTTTATTTTTCAATGGTCCTCTCTCCTCATGGCCCCTTCTGCGCCTCTCTGGTGGGTGTGGTCTCTGTTAGGCTTCCCAGCAAGGTAGGGAGACGTGGTTCTCCACGGGTCTCCCTGCTTACTATGCTCCCCCTGCAGTGCTAATTTTGGCCACTGGGGGGTGCATCATTATGCCGGCAGCATTCTTTGATCACCACTGGGCGCTCAAGGGTGCGGTCTATGGACCACGCTCGGCGTAACCCCATCTTGCATGTGCAGCAGAGGTGACGGCAGTGGATGAGGCTTTGGCCATCCAGAACGCTGAGGGAGCCACGCAGTGGCCTTTTCCATGCAGGCCGGGGCTCCAAGGGAGGGGGGAAAAATGTATGGCACCTGTGGCTAATTGGCCATAATATGGGAGACACCATATAAGGTGCACAGCCTCCAGATGATTCCAAGATGATCCCTGGAGAGCTGCTGCACATGAAAGATAACAGTCCTAGAAGTGCTTTTATTGGAATGCTGAACTAATGTTCTATTTTGCCAACACCTCATTCAATAAGAACTAGAGTCCATTTATATTAGGTACTATGGTAATATTTATCATTTTTTATTAAAATTGATATGGTGCTTTTCCCTGCACATCAGAATGATATGCCTTTGTTGGCAGGAGATTAAAATTGCAACATTTGTCAGCCAAGGTAACTGTATTTTTGTGCTTGGTTATTTTTTTATTTACACAGAATGGTTTACACAATTTTGCACTTTTAAACCCTTTTTTCACATATTTTGTTCACTCGCTTTTTACACACTAGCATCTATTTAGATATACATGGCAGTTATTCCTCTCATTGCACTTATTTTCACTCCTACATAGTCATAATTTTTCATTCACACACACTTCCCACACACTAGGAGACACCCCACACCCAATCCCTATACTTAACCTTTCACCCCCCCCCCCTCCCCCTTCCATCACAATAGACACCAAATTAGGATTCTACATTTGAAATTCCAATAGTGCTTAATCAAAAATAAAAAAAATCCAATTCGATTCTTATTTAAAACTACTAATACTTGAATCAAAAACCAAATGGTATCCTATAAATATCTATATATATATATAAATTTCAAACGAACCAGTATATATGGACATTAACAGACTCCGCATGTTCCACTAGTACTGCAAATGGACAAAGTGATCATTTTTATTTTACTAAACTTTTACCATTTCATTGATTAATTCATTGAGATTATTGTAAAACGTTACAGGTGCTGTACATTTCCTCATCCCAGGAGGGTCGACATGTGTGGCTCCTTGCAAGCCTTCTGGACAAGGCTTCATCTTGAGGAGGTGGGAACGGCATGTGGAGATTTTTGGACCGCTGGGATTTTTTTAAACAATTTATGGCTATAGGGTAGAGATCCATTTCCTAAGCAGTAATTATCAATTTACCAATATAGCACATGCACAAATGCTCACAGAATATAAGGCACTGAACATACGGGATGTTTTGATATCTTTTTAGAGCCAAAAAAACCCTGAAGACGATTATGACCGTATAGGTTGAAACGTGTTGGGGTGTTCATGTGGATATTCTTGCAATGTACTGTAAATTGATAGTTGTAATGTGTAATAATTGACGGCTGTAATGGAAAATGATTGTACACACCTGTAGCCAGAACTCATTTTAAATCCGATTACCATTCTTGTATTAATTTTGTCCAAATTTTTTTTATCAATATTATAAACTATATAATCTTTGATTAGAATACCTACCTAGCTGCTAGAAAACCCTTGGGGGAATCCTTCAATTTTTTCAATTATTTGGGGTGTACAGCCCTTCAGACTCTCCGATATGCGTTTTTCTATTCTACCAAATTTCACCTAAGTCAGGAGATAGTGCTGCCCACCTATTTCCGGGAAGACTGACAAGTCAACCTACTGGATGTGGAAAATAAAACATTGAAGCAACCTCTGGCATCAGAATCTTGGACTCCCTGCTCGCAATTCCCGAAGCAAGGGATATAAGGCCTCTGGCAGGATCATCGCCACCTGGCTCGTAAAGACAGTCACCATTGCATCTAAGGATAAGGGGTTGGCACCTCCAGAGAAAATAACGGCTCACTCCACAAGGGGTGTTTCAATGTCATGGGCAGATCCATGTGGGATATCTCCAGAAGTCAGATGCAAGGCAGCAACCTGGTCATTCATGCACACGTTTATCTCTCACTACTGCATTGACCCAGCAATGTTAACTACATTTAGCAGCATCCCACCCTTGTATCTAGTTATTTCCCGGAGAAGGCTGACATGGAGCTGTCAAGAAAATGGAAAATTGTATATCAAATACTTACTGCAATTTTCCTTTCCTGACGAGTTCCATGTCAGCGCAGACTCCCACCCTATGGACAAAGTTATAGTTACATAACGCCGTTCAGGGCGTAGGGGTCAAATTTATGAGTTAGGGGTCCTGATTGCATGGGGGTGGGCGGGCCTTACACGGAGGTGGCCGACATGGAGCTCGTCAGGAAACAAAAATTGCAGTAAGTATTTGATATTCAATTTTCCATTTCTTGAAGTCAGATTCCAGCTCTTGGACTCACGCATTTTTTCCACTGCCTCTGACTCCAAGACTTCAAAACACGCTTGGTATTCAAAGAGCTCAAATTGCCGCAGCATAAAGATCCTGCCTCCCCAGCTCCATCTCAGGTGTGAGGATGTCTGATCACCTTTTTGGGCATTCGAAAAACTTGCATAGCGAAGCATGGGTGTAGGAGGTTGTATCCACAGGTTACAAAACTAACAAAGACTTCAAGGTATTTGTTAAAACACGTGTTACGCTTTGAAAACCCAAAGGTGGCCTTTACTCCATCTTGAATTTAAATACTCTCAATGCCGTTGTACATCCTCAGAAGTTATGGATGTGATATATTCCTTCAGTTTTTCACTCACTTCATCGTTCAGCATCCAACATCAAAAAGCGTGTAACAAATTCCTACCTTTCCAGGTCACCAAAGATTTTATTCTTTGTCATGGGTGACTACCACCAGTTTGTGTCCCTTCATTTGGGCCTTGCATTGGCCCCAAGAGTATTCATAAAAGTCCTTGCGTCAGTTCTGGGTCCTCTTCTGAGTGGCATACCATTTAACAGATATCTCTTATATACTGGATGATCTGCTGCTGTGAGGACAGATCTGGCTGGCATTGGACCTCATGTGCCATTCACAATGCGGATCTTGGAGGTCTTTGGATGGATCCTGAACTTTGAGATGTCATCTTGGATTCTGGTACATCACTTGGAGTACTTGGGCCTTCTCCTGGATACCTTTCAATTCAAGGTCTTCTACCCCAGGCAAAACTGCAGTCGTGTTTGGCAAATTTAATCCTTTTGTCAGGACTCCCTATGGAGCTGCATTATGTGAGTGCTGGGACTGATGGTATCCACCTTTTTAAAGTGGCTCGATTTGCTCGCTTCCACTCTAGAACATCACAACAGAATACTCATTGCTTAGGACAAGCCCTCATTCTCTGGCCAAGATTACATCCTCGAGCCAAGTCTATGTCATGGTGGCTTCTGTCCCTGGCTTTTTTTTTCCTTCCCTCGTGGAAGATTGTTTCAATGAACATCAATCTACTGTGTTGGGACTGAGTTCTGAACCATCTGTTTGTTCAGTTTGTTGGTCTCTGGGGGAATCCAAACAAAAAGAGCAAAGTGCGCAGACTAAGTTTAGCGGGTGTGCAAAACATTTATTAAAAGAAAGACAATTAGCAACTCACAAAGACAAATTATGGTTTTCATTTTTGTTTTTTTTTTTAAAAAGGATTCCCAGCTAAGGACACCAAGAAAACTGTCACAATGGATACAGTAGATACGGTCTGGATGTGTCCCTGATCAATGCCACATCAGTCATATTGTCCTTAATCACTGCCATCCCAGTTAGTGTCCCTGATGCCCACCACAGCAGTCATTGTGTCACCATAAGGACTTCACATGTGTGATGCTCTCTAAAGAGCCATCCATGTTCGGATCATTCTTCAGAGAGCATTTGACAGGCAATGAGGAGGCATTGTATTGCCTCTAGGGATGAGCCTGATGTTTGAGTCAAATGTAAGTTAGACACGATCAGGTGTTCGCAGCAAATTCGAAAGCCGCTGGACTGGAGGTCCAAGGGGTTAAAACAGGTGGTGAGGAGGCAATTAGGGATGAGCCGAACACCCCCGGTTTGGTTCGCACCAGAACACATGCGAACAGGCAAAATATTACTACGAACAAGCGAATACCGTTAAAGTCTATGGGACACGAACATTAAAAATTAAAAGTGCTAATTTTAAAGGCTTATATGCAAGTTATTGCCATAAAAAGTGTTTGGGGACCCGGGTCCTGCCCCAGGGGACATGTATCAATGCAAAAAAAGTTTTAGAAAATGCTTTTTTCAGGAGCAGTGATTTTAATAATGCTTTAAGTGAAACAATAAACAATAAAAATACCTTGGGGTGTTTGCTTTCCAAAATGTGGTAATGTGTGGTGTTCCACAGTCCTGGTGCTCCAGGGCCTCCAAAAATGTGATAGGTAGTCAGGAAATTAGATGCATAATTTACATACAATCTATACTTCTTGAAAACCCCAAAAGGTACCCCTTGGATTTAGGGCTCCTCTGTGCATCTAGGCTGTGCAAAAGTCGCACACATGTGGTATCCTCATATTCAGAAGGCATAGTAGACTGTTTTGGGGTGTAATTATAAAGTATACCTACACTGTGTGTGAGACATAACTTAACAACTTATGAACCGCCCCACGTTCATTTACTGTGGCAGGGCAGCCACAAAAATCGCATACCTGTACGTGATTCTTGTGCGCACCAGAGCCGCGTGATTGGACACAGCTAGACCCAATCAGCAGGTCCCGCGGCAGCCCGCAATCGCTCGCTGGAGAGAAACAGATATGTCCCCTCCACTGTAAGAAAACACTCATAGGGAACACAGTTAACCCTTTGATTGCCCCTGATGTTAAACCCTTCCTGCCAGTGTCATTTATACAGTGTCAGTGCATTTTTTTTAGGAAACAGAAAAAGGGTGCACACACAGCTTCAGGCAAAAAATGGACACACCTGATCCAAAGTGCTAATCCCGACTCATCACCATATGCAATATCAAGAAGAGAAGAAAAGATTGATCGCACACTTGAATTCAAAAGATGCTGTAGAAATTTCTTTATTATCATGAGCCAGACAAAATTGTAGCTTTGGAGTGGATCCCTCGGGGTCTCCATATAAAAAAGTTTCCTAGTTTTGAACTTTGTGATGATGAACATAAAGAGAGATGGACTGATACATTGTCCAATTGTTGAAATTAACAAGCTGCAATCCGATATCCTGACTCTTCAGGAGGAAATTAAGCCTTTTCAGAGTACGGCTGATTTCACCGATTTAGAAAAAATTTTAAATGAGCGTCTAAACAAACTAGAAATGGACATTATTGAAACCAAAAAAGATCAAATGTTCAGGGATAAGCTGGATTCTGATACTAATACCGTTTATGTTTGGAAGCACAAACGAAACTGGGATAATACATCTGGGAAACATGTCAGTTTTTCTGACACGGAGACTGAGATTATAGAAGATCCTGTACTTACCTCTGATTTGGATTTCGCCATTACACGCTCTGCAGAGGGCAGACGCACTGATGGAAGCAGCACACCCAATTTTCCAAAAAACAGGGCACAGATGAGCAAGTGCTCCAAGAAACAAAAAGACCGTGCTCCAAGAAAACAAGAAGGGGACGCAAACAGGGACACCAGCGGTGGTTCCAATCGTTATCCACTACAGACTGTCCGCGCAAGATGAAGTAGGTATCTGCAATGTCTTGAACCTTTCTGATAGGTCTTTTTCCCCTCATGAGACTTCCCTATTGTCTAAAGGCCTTAACTTTTGTCCCCAAAAGACGTTTCAACAATTTGATACTCTTTTGGACATAAGTTTATTAGAAATTTAACAATAAAAAAAAACAAACATCATTTTGATAATAATCATATTGATCTTGGTTGCACATATGAGTCTGCTGATGTACATAGTTCTCGATACCACTGTACAATTCTCATTTAGAGAACTGTGTGCTTTAAATGATTTGGAGGATTTGTCTCAATTTTATCCAATTGGTGCACGTTGTCCCGAGATGGACAAGTTCCAAAAATTAATTGAAAGATCTTTTGTCATTAGCATCTAACATATCGGTTGACACATGCACCAATCGTGATAATCTTTCAGGCAGTGAAAGAAAGGCTTTGAGGCATTTGGAAGATGACGACTCCATCGTCATTAAAAATTTGTGAGGTTTAGTGGTGATATTGAATGCAGATGCGTATAGATCGGAAGCAAAGAGAGAGCTCTCCAATGATGAGATCTATGAAAGATTAAAAAGTGATCCCACTAAGAAGTTAAAAATGATTGTAACCTCTGTAGTAAACAAGGGGATATGTTTAGGTATTTTTGATAATAAAACTGCAGCTAATTTAATCCCTGACTTTCCAGTTGCACCAATCTTTCATTATTTACCTAAAAAGCACAAGGGGTTGGACCCCCTGCATGGGAGGCCTTTTATCTCTGGTATTAATTCTCTTAATGAAAGATTGGGTCAGTTGCTTGATTGCTGGTCAATCTCCCCAGTTATCTCAAAGATACCAATCATTTGTTAAACATAGCAGGTGACACCGGAGGGGACGATCGTTCACTCTGGGTCACCTGCAATGTTTCTTGCCTCTATTCTAGTATTCCACATACCCAAGTTTTAGAAGCGGTTAGTTTTTTTTCCTCACACGTGACGTTTCCT
This sequence comes from Aquarana catesbeiana, assembly GCF_042186555.1. Classification (NCBI taxonomy): domain Eukaryota; kingdom Metazoa; phylum Chordata; class Amphibia; order Anura; family Ranidae; genus Aquarana; species Aquarana catesbeiana. The sequence continues at coordinate 166,577,858 of NC_133332.1, read as the reverse complement.
GTAGCCTAGAAAGAAAAAATGTTTATTCTGGATGTTTTGGAAAACCTTTTAAAACATAATTTCTTTTCTTTCGATGGTGAATGGTTCCTAATTTTCGCCATCATTGGCATATATATATATATATATATATATATATATATATATGGATGGTGGGGGCATCTCCATATATATGGTTCTTCTAATCCATACTGACTTTTGATGAAAAACATTTTTTCGCTACATAGACGATTTATTTTCATTATGGACATAGCTTTTGGTTCCTTGGATGAATTTTTGAAGTATCTCTGGGCTCTGAACAAATGTGAAATTAAATTCCTTGACGTTCAGTGTGGTCGAGGTACTTCAATACATACTGGACTCTACAGGAAACACTTTGCTGATGGCCAGATCTGGCCATCCGACACACCATCAGAGGTATTCCTGTAGGCCAGTTTCTCAGGATTCGCAGAATCTGTAATGATCCTGCGACATGCCCTATATACTCGTTTGTTGCAAAGGGGGTACCCTAGATACATTCTTGGTAGGGCAGTTTTATTTTACTAATTCTAAAAATGGGAATGACCTCCTAAAACATAACCATATTGGTAAAAACAAGAAAACAGCAGTGTGTTTCAACAGAGGGAGACCCACCATCAGTACTTTGTTCAGTCAGGAATTTAATGGCATTAAGACAATTGTTCACAGATATTTAGCCCGGGTTCACACCTATGCGAATTAGAGGTGCGTTTCCGCACCTCTAATTCGCATAGCAGGAGAATGTGACTGGCTCCCTATGGAGCCAGTTCACATATCTCCGGGGCGGCTGCGGTGCGCACTGCACAAAAACGCTGTGCGTCTTTGGCTGCGTTTCGGGGCCGAATTCAGGCATAGAATCGGCCCTGATTCGTCCCTGAAACGGTGAACAGGGACGCACAGCGCTCCTGTGCGATCCGCAGCCCGTTGTGGTGTGAACCCGGGCTTACTGATCCTATTTGAGGATCGGATTTGTGCCAATTTACTGAAAGATGGTATCAAATTTGTTTCCAGACGTGCTCCCACTTTGGGAAACTCTCTCACCAAGTGCCTTTGAATCAAATAAAATCAAGTCACACACACTTGGTTGCATTGCAAGGCCAATTATAGTTGTGGTGCAACTGTTCCTGCTTTGCACATATTACTAAGGGGAATGTTGTATGTTCATACTCTAATGGTAAACATAAATTAACATCTTTTTTGTAACTGCAACACCCGTTATGTAATATATATCATTACATGTACCATCTGTAATGTACAGTACATTGGTCGCACCACAAGACGCCTCAGAGACAGGATTATGAGATATATATATATATATATATATATATATATATATATATGAAGAAATTATCCACCAATGTAGCCATTTTAATCAATTTAATGAAGGCAATACTTCGGCTGTTGGTGTGCAAATCATAGAGAAGGTTCATACACCCAAGCGGGGTGGTGATGTCTTTAGACTTCTCTGTAAAAGAGACATTTTTATTTTAAGACTCGCATTCCGTTTGGAATGAACTTTGAGTGGGACATTACTCATTACTATGATTAGTTCCTCTCAATCATGGAGGTAAAAGAGGGGGTGTAGGGGTGTTTGTTTTTTGCCCTTGCTTCATCATTCCTTGCTTTGTGTGAAAAAAAAATTTTCCCCCTCAAAAGCGAGTGATTTTGATTGCTTTTCATTATTCATTTTTTTTTGTGTTTTTCCCTCCTTTGAAAAGCGAGTGATTTTGGTTGCTTTTAATTTTTTTTCTTCCCCTTAAAAAGCGAGTGATTTTGGTTGCTTTTCAATATAATCTTTTTTCCCCTTGAAAAGCGAGCAATTTAGGTTGCTTTTCATTTTATTTTTTATTTTACCCCTTGAAAAGCGAGTGCTTTTGGTTGCTTTCTAGGGTGGTTCTATGTGGAATATTTGCGATGTACATGCATTTATATACACAATATTTTGCCTCCACATGATTTATATATATGTGGACATGGTTAATTTTCATGTGTATGCGCATTCTTTCCATCATGTATATGGTTTAGCATCTTATTGTTTCCTCTTATCCTTGAACAGTTTCCAAAAAAGTCTTTAATAATAAGTATTAAATCACATAATTAGACTTAATTTGTTATACAGCGATATGTGTGATTTATAATGGTATATATACATGTTTTTTCGCTAATTTTTCTATTTTCGTTTGTAATACATTTCTTGTTTACATTGTCTATTTTTTGTTTTGACTATTTTGTGATCAGATGTTTTAGCAAATGTTTTTAGAAAAAATGTTTTTATGTCGGTGAAGTTTTGTGTCGATTGCTCTTTAACTACAGGTGTTTTGTGTTAGGTGTTTGATTTGATATACGCCTTTAAATAGCTTGTATTGTGAGCATTTCAATTGTTGTTAACAAGCACGGTTCTTTTCGCGTGAAACGCGTCAACTGATCATCATTGCAATTTTGTCTGGCTCATGACAAAAAAAATTTCTACAGCATCTTTTGGATTCAAGTGTGCGATCAATCTTTTCTTCTCTTCTTGCCATTTTTTTTTTTTTTTTAGCACTGATCACTGTATTGGTGTCAAAGGGCCCCAAAAAGTGTCACTAAGTATCAGATTTGTCTGCTGCTATGTTGCAGTCCCGCTAAAAATCACGGATCGCCGCCATTACTAGTAAAAACAAAAAATAAAAAGTCCCTAAATCTATCCTATAGCTTGTAGATGCTTTAACTTTTGCGCAAACCAATATAACCAATATACGCTTTTTGGGATTTTTTTTTATTACCAAAAATACGTAACAAAATACAAATTCGCCTAAATTGACTTAGAAATTAGATTTTTTTACTTTTTATTGAGAATGTTTTATAGCAGGAAGTAAAAAATATATATATATTTTTAAATAGCTGTCTTTTTGTTTATAGTGAAAAAAAATAAAAAAAACAGAGGTGATCAAATACCACCAAAAGAAAACCCTGTTCATTGGGAAAAAAAAGACCTGAATTTTATTTGGGTACAGCATTGCACGGCTGTGCAATTGTCAGTTAAAGCAACACAGTGCCGTATCGCAAAAAATTGCCTGGTCAGGAAAAGTGGTAAAAATTACAAATTTGTAAAAATAAAAAAATACATTTAATTTCTTCATTCTCCAAAAAATTTACAAAAAATTACAACTTCAAAAAACTCACCATGCTTCTTTCTAAATAGTTTGGACGCCTACTTTCCAAAAAGGGGTCATTTAAGGGGGTATTTGTACTGTCCTGACCTTTTAGGGATTCAAGAAATTATCCATATCCTATTCAAATATACACTATATTACCAAAAGTATTGGGGCACTTGCCTTTACACGCACATGAGCTTTAATGGCATCCCAGTCTTCGTCCGTAGGGTTCAATACGAGGTGGCCCACCCTTTGCAGCTATAATCGCTTAAACTCTTCTGGGAAAGCTGTCCACAAGGTTAAGGAGTGTGTCTATGGGAATGTTTGACCATTCTTCCAGTAGCACATTTGTGAGGTTAGGCACTGAATTGGACGAGAAGGTCTGGCTCTCAGTCTCCGCTCTAACTCATCCCAAAGGTATTCTATCGGGTTGAGGTCAGGACTCTGTGCAGACCAGTCAAGTTCCTCCACCCCAAACACGTTCATCCATGTCTTTATGCATTGGTCCTTGCCTTAATTCTTCATTGCATAGATTCAACAAGGTGTTGGAAATCTTGACATGATAGCATCACGCAGTTGCTGCAGATTTGGCGGCTACACATCCATGATGCAAATCTCTCATTCCACCACATCCCAAAGGTGCTCTATTGGATTGAGATCTGTTGACAGTGGAGTACAGTGAACTCATTGTCACGTTCAAGAAACTAGTTTGAGATGATTTGAGCTTTGGTGCATTATCCTGCTGGAAGTAACCATTAGAAGATGGGTGCACTGTAGACATAAAGAGATGGACATGGTCAGCAGCAATACGCAGGTAGGCTGTGGCATTTAAAACGATGCTCAGTTGGTACTATGGGGCCCAAAGTGTGCCAAGGAAACATCCCCCACACCATCAAGTGTACGTCATTCATCCAAGTTCAGTTCTCTTGGGCGTCTGGAACACCCAAGACACAAGGGTAACCCTAGTCCAATCACCATGGTGGCATGCAGCGTGTCAAGGTAGATGCTGATTATCCAAGAACAGGTTTGTGAAACTACCCTTTTCTGCTTCCATAACCCAGTCTGCATGTTGTGACTGGCGTGGATTGTTTGCAGTACAAAGCTAAAGATATGAATTGTCAAATAGCTGGGGGGGAAAGATGTTAACATGGCATTTATATGCTGGTGTTCAAGACTTCAACCCGTTTAGGGAAAGTAGTCCCAGTGAGGTGCAGATGGCCTCCTAAGTACCAGCTGTCCATTTTGATGACCATGAGGTGCACATTTCAGACAAAGTAATATCACTTTGCCTTAAGGTGGAGGAAGACTGCTAAATCCTGAATTGCAGACCTATTGGGCTATGCATATACAACCCCTGGCAAAAATTATGGAATCCCCAGTCCCTGAGGATGTTCCTTCAGTTGTTTATTGTTGTAGAAAAAAAGCAGATCACAGACATGGCAAAAAACTAAAGGAATTTCAAATGGCAACTTTCTGGCTTTAAGAAACACTAAAAGAAATCAAGAAAAATAATTGTGGTGGCCAGTAACTGTTAGATTTATAGAACAAGCACAGGGAATAAATTATGGAATCACTCAATTCTGAGGAAAAAATTATGGAATCATGAAAAACAAACAAAATAACACTCCAACACATCACTAGTACTTTGTTGCACCACCTCTGGCTTTTATAACTGCTTGAGTGATAAACAGTACTCTTCATCAATCTGGCTCCAGCCTTCTCTGATTGCTGTTGCCAAATCATCTTTGCAGGTTGGGGCCTTGTCATGGATCATTTTCTTTAAAGTGTAAGTAAACCCTCCTGTTGTTTTCAGCCAAGGAAGCTGCCATCTTTGCCTCTGTTTAATCCACAACTGCCATGATGCTGCACATGTGATCAATGACACCAGCCATTGGATGGTTTGACAGTTTGGTTGAGAGCACAACCAATGGGAGTGCTGCATTTCCGGCACATGCCGGAAATTACTGTTTTATGGCTGGGTTTACTACCGCTTTAACTTCCACCACAGATTTTCAATTGGATTGAGATCTGGACTGTTTGCAGGCCATGACATTGACCTTATGTGTCTTTCTTCAAGGAATTTTTTCTCAGTTTTTGCTCTATGGCAAGATGCATTTCATCTTGATAAATTATTTCATCATCCCCAAACATCCTTTCAATAGATAGGATAAGAAAAGTGTCCAAAATTTCAATGTAAACCTGTGCATTTATTGAAGATTTAATGACAGCCATCTCCCCAGTGCCTTTACCTGACATGCAGCCCCATATCATAATTGACTGTGGAAATTTGCATGTTTTCTTCAGACAGTCGTCTGCATAAATCTCATTGGAATGGCACCAAACAAAAGTTCCAGCATCATCACCTTGCCCAATGCAGATTCGAGATTCATCACTGAATATGACTTTCATCCAATCATCCACAGTCCACGATTGCCTTTTCTTAGCCCATTGTAACCTTGTTTTTTTGTGTTTAGGTGTTAGAGATGGCTTTCTTTTAGCTTTTCTGTATGTAAATCCCATTTCCTTTAGGCGGTTTCTTACAGTTCGGTCACAGATGTTGACTCCAGATTCCTCCCATTTGTTCCTCATTTGTTTTGTTTTACATTTTCTGTTTTCAAGGCATATTGCTTTAAGTTTTCTGTCTTGACGCTTTGATGTCTTCCTTGGTCTACCAGTATGCTTGCCTTTAACCACCTTCCCATGTTGTTTGTATTTGATCCATGTTTTAGACACAGCCGACTGTGAACAACCAACATCTTGTGCAACACTGCGTGATGATTTACCCTCTTTACCTACATACTAACAAGCAGATTTAATCTGATGCAGGTGTTAGTGTTTGTAATGAAAATTTACAGGGTGATTCCATAATTTTTTCCTCAGAATTGAGTGATTCCATAATTTATTCCCTGTGCTTGTTCTATAAATCTAACAGTTACTGGCCACCACAATTATTTTTCTTGATTTCTTTTAGTGTTTCTTAAAGCCAGAAAGTTGGCATTTGAAATGCCTTTAGTTTTTGGCCATGTCTGTGATCTGCTTTTTTTCTACAACAATAAACAACTGAAGGAACATCCTCAGGGACTGGTGATTCCATAATTTTTGCCAGGGGTTGTAGATCCAAAAACGCATTAGCAATGTGAAAGCCCCTTGGATGAATGGCAAATTATCACTCACATTCAACTGGACCTGTTCAGTAATGTTTATAACTAGCTATACCATGATTTGGATCAATTGAAACATGTACACTACCTTCTTCTAAAGAGCAGTGTTTCTCAAACTTTTTTGTCTTGCAGCGCACCAAAAAGATCTAAACATTTTCACGACACACCTGAAAAGATTTAACAATTTTTGTGGTGAAGAACTTGTTTATTTTTAAATTTTAAGTGAAGGACGTGCCTGCTTTCGAAGCAAATCAGATTGAGGTTGAGGCTCCTAAGTCGACATACGGAACAAAAAAATGGAACGGTCTCATATTACAATTCGAGCGATCGGGTTTTCCCGAGATCCTCGCACAAATCTCACATTACGAAAGGGACCAATAAATGACAGACTGACAGATTGCGTTTTTATATCGGTTACTTTAACTTTTGCGACATTGATTTACCATTTAAATTTTGATAAGTTCAAGGTTTCAAAATGCTAGTAAATTTTAAATATTTTTCAAAACTCACACGGCACACAGTTTGAGAATCACTGTTCTAAAAACTAGAAGAGGCAATTTAGTAAGCTGTTGAATGCAGGTTTATAAACTTATATTATTGCATTGTTCCATTAGGGCCATCTGCTCTAGTTACTTATTCATTTTAGTGAAGCAGATTTTTATCAAGTAGATCAATGATAGCCATCACTGAAGAGCAAGCGGCAGAGACATTGTATTTTCATTTTAGTTGAAGTTAATGATTTGAAAATAATACAGTGGATCACAGGTATGACCGAGAGCTGCAGTCTTGGCAAAAGGTTAAGAACATACATCAGCTTCATTACTCAGCATTCTTAACAGACATCAAACTAGCACAGAGAAACAGAACATAGGAGACAAAATGTATACGAGCTGAACAAGTAATTTCTGTACCATACACAAACTACGCAATTTCACTTACTGATAAAACAGTAAAAAGTACACAAATATGTGCATTAATAAAGAAATTACAGGAAGCGTGATGTCCTAACGCCTACAATAAACACCTGTCACAGACTACATAGCACTGTGGTTATTGGATGATAGTAATAGAAGAGGGTGGTTTCACATCTTGAGTCTTGTTCTTGGGCAGTCAGCATCTACCTTGGCACATCACCATGGTGATTGGATTAAAGTAACTGAGCTACCCATGTATCTAAAAGTGATGGGGTATGTGTCCTTGACACTCAATAGAATGAAGAAAGATACTTGGACGAGTGACAAAGTCTCCAGCTTTATGGAGATGGTGATTTCATTTTCCAGCAGGACTTGGCACCTGCCCACACTGCCAAAAGTACCAATACCTGGTTTAATGATCATGGTATCACTGTGCTTGATTGGTCAGCAAACTTGTTTGACCTAAACCCCATAGAGAATCTGTGGGGTATGGTCAAGAGGAAGATGAGACACCAGGCCCAACAATGAAAGCAACCTGGGCTTCCATAACACTTCAGCAGTGCCGCAGGCTGATCGCTACCATGCCACGCCTCATTGATGCAGTAATTCAGGCAAAAGGAGCCACAACCAAGTATTGAGTGCATACTATACTGCACATGGATATCATTATCAGTAAGCTAACATTTCTGTATTATAAAAGCTGAATTTTAACTACTTTTGCTGTCTTTTGACTTGTACCATGTGAGTTTAAATCTTGAAGGCTGTTTAGTGTTTTCATTAAAGCTTTGTTTACGATATTAGACTATTGGTACACTTTTTTATTCACATGTGGAGATTATATGAGACGCACGGCTGGAGTTCGGATGCTTGCTCTAAAACCCTATCCATGTGGTTTAAATGCGCTTTAGCCTAACATGAGAATATAGGCATTGGAATTCGGTGAGTGCGTTTCTTTAGGGGAGTGGAATCACAGACACATTGGTGTGGTGAATGGATTAAGAGATCTTCACATCGACTATAGATCCTCTTCAATATTTTATGGACTTTATTTTTTATATTTTGGAAACATTTTTTTTTTTTTTTTTTGTAGCTTCAAAAGCTACATCATATCACTTCACTTGTCACAGGGTGTTTAGTGCTATTTGTCAATTTAGTGCTTTAGCATTTATTATATTTTAGCACATGTCAGTTATATTCTCATTTGTAAATTGTGAGTCACATGTCACTTTAGGGGATTTAATACTCCTTGTGCACAAACATTTAGCGCCTCTATTTTGACTTTGTGTCATTGTCCCAGATTGACCAGTAGTTAAAATTCAGCTTTTATATTTTATCCTTTTAAGTGGCAGCTTCCACATACTCTGTATATATCCAGAGGCGCAGTGGCGGTATTTTGAGTAGTGGCGCCTTTTTCTCAATTATACCCACAGGATAACATTTCTGTATTAAAAATCCTTTTTATTAGTCTTATGCAATATTCTACTTTTCAGAGATACTGAATTTTGGATTTTTACTAGCTGTAAGCCATAACCATGAAAAGTAAGGCCTCGTATACACGATATCATAATCAGAAGGGAATATTCCTAAGATGAGCTGTGTACGGATTTTCAGATCGTTAGTACGGTGCTTTCGACAGCCGATTTGACTTTTTCATCAAACAAAAGCTGGATGTGCAGTTTATAAAATTCTTGTCGGATGTTTACTCAACGTCTGATTTTCAGATGGTCAGTACAGAAATCACACAAAAGTCGAAAGTACAAACACGCATGCTCGGAATCAAGGAACGACTGGGAAGAGTTCGGTCTTGTAAACTACTCTTCGTAATCTAGAACATTAATGACGCAGCAATTGATGAAATGTTGAAATGCAGTGCACAGTCTCACCTTCTTCAATGGGGTAATAATGATGCTGCTTTGCTGGCGATACTGATGTAGTTATGCCAAACGTGTTTTAAAAGTCATTTGGTTTGTACAATCAGAAAATCTAATCAACGCTCACCAAACTTCTACTGATACGAAATTAGCAGAAGGGGCCCAAATGGTGGCGCTTGAGAAAGGAACTTCTTTATACTCTCATAGTACGTCACTACGTTCGTGTTTGCGGATAGTTAGTATGCTAGACAAAATCCTGCACACGCGCTTTTGACAAAAATCTCGGTCGTACAACGTGTGTATGAGGCCTTATGCTTGAAATATATCACTGTGTGTAACAAAGCTATATAAAATATAAAATTTTCACTTTTTGGATGGAAATTCTGAAATAAGCTAACTTTTTGATATTCTAATTTTATGAGATGCACCTGTAATCCCAGACCGCCTCGATGCAGAGATCAGGGCTCTGTGGGGGTCAATCATTTCCAGGACTCCCTGTTACACTGAAGATACCTGTAAGTCTTAACCACTTCTGGACTGCCCATTGTTATACGTCGGTACTTTGAAGAGGAGTATCGTTGTTATAGCAGCAGCTAGCTCGTCTTCTTCAGCGGGTGGTCCGCTTCAAGATAAAAGTGGTCTCTGCCCCCCCCCCGCCAGGCTCCGGTGCCCTCCGCCGATTACCGGAGCCATCGGCAGCGGCGGAGGTGATCCGATCTTCTGTCTTGTGTGACATGGAGACGAGTGAGGGGAAGATGGCCTCTACTCGTCTCCATATCAATGCAGGGCGGAAGCGACGTCAAAACGTCACTTTCGCCCATAGCTCTTAAAGGACCTTTTTTTGTATCTTTTTAAATGACAATTTTTTTTTATTATTGCATTTTAGTGTAAATATGAGATCTGAGGTCCTTTTGACCCCAGATCTCATATTTAAGGAGGTCCTGTCATGCTTTTTTTCTATTACAAGGGATGTGCAACCTGTAGAATTTTTTAAACGTCGCCTATGGAGATTAAGGGTAAAGGTTTGTCGCCATTCCACGAGTGGGCACAATTTTGAAGCGTGACATGTTGGGTAACAATTTACTCGGCGTAACATTATCTTTCACAATATAAAACTGTGCCAACTTTACTGTTTTCTTATTTTTTAATTCAAAAAAAGTGTATTTTTTCCAAAAAAAGTGTACTTGTAAGACTGCTGCGCAAATATGATGTGACAGAAAGTATTGTAACGACCGCCAATTTAGTCTCTAGGGTGTTAGAAAAAAAATGTATAATGTATGGGGGTTCTAAATAATTTTCTAGCAAAAAAAAAAAGTTTTTAACTTGTAAACAACAAATTTCAGAAAGAGGCCCTGTCCTTAAGTGGTTAATGACATTGGCTGTATGTTTGGGGTCCTTGTCCTGCAAACATGCTTGGTGGCTGCAGCAGGTGTCAATCCCAGCTGCAGTAAACAGTTGATTCTTGTCATTGGGATTCGCAGCCTGGCTAAACGCCCATGTGAACACAGTCTTATGCCGCGTACACACGAGCGGACTTCTCGTCCGCCTGAATTCCGAAGGACTTTGACGGAGTTCCGACAGAGTTCCAAAGAGACGGACTTGCCTACACTCGATCACACGAAAGTCTGATCATTTTGAACGTGATGACGTATGACTGGACTAGAATAAGAAGTTCATAGCCAGTAGCCAATAGCTGCCCTTGCGTCCTTTTTTGTCCATCGGACTAGCAAACAGACAAATGGATTTTTTTGATCGGACTCGAGTCCATCGGAAAGATTTGAAACATGTTCTATTTCTAGGTCCATCGGAATTTTCAACAGAAAAGGTCAGATGAAGCCCACACACGATCGGAATGTCCGACGGTATCGTTCCGTCTGACCTTTTCTGCCGGACAATCCGCTCGTGTGTACGCGGCATTAGGCTCCATGCACACTGGCTTAAAAATCACTGCTTCTACAGTAATTTTGTTTGGAATCTAGAAGCAGCTCAATATTATCCTATGTATACATGCACAGAACAATTAGAAACATATTTTTGGAGCTCAACGTTTAGCGGCAGGAAAGAAATGGTAGAAAAAAAATGCAAAACTCAAATTTTTAATCTTTGTGCAAAGTGGCAAGGGAACAGGCTTTTTTTTTTTTTTTAAAAGTGTGCATGGAGCTTAATTTATTTATAAACAGATTTGTGCTATTTATGCAAAACCCTGCACACATCTGTAGCCTAATTTTCACTCCAACAATTTTACAATTATAATTCAATCTGTCTGACTGTAGGCATACACACCCTGCTCAGAGTAGCAGTACTTAGGCCCCATGTACACTGCTGCTGCTAAACGCATGTTCAGAGGCAGTTGGACACTTTTTTCAACTGCCCCTGAACTCATTCAATGTTATCTTATGTGACCATGTACACAGTTTCGTTTACAGTCGTTTTTAGGCAGTTGCGTTTAACAGCCTTTCGTTGAAGGCAAAAAAATGAGTTCAGACGCTGAAGATTTCCGCGTTTAGCCGCGTTTTCGTTTATAAGCGTTTTTAAAAAAGGTACCCAATTTTTTGGACATTAAAACACTAAAAAATTATGGAAAACAATGAGAAAACATAAAAAAAAAAAAGGTTCAATAACTTTTAATTACTTGCAATGATTCATAGACCATATATAGCCCTTGATACAATCTAATACACCACTAGCAATGTTGTTTTACAAAGTATAATTGTAATTTGACCCATATGTTGTTAGATATGAAAAAGATGACCTCACCATTGAGCCCGACCACCAACGTGATCAAACATAGTTTCATGAAATTTGATAGTCACCAACAGACGTTCCTCTGGTGGCACACTCTTCCTCATGTTCGTGTCCAAGCGTATCAGACTGGGTCAAACTTTTTTTAGTAGAATGTCAAATGAGGCAAAGGACATGCGTGTAAAATTTAAAAATTTATCAGGGTAAGTACGCAGCTGCATGTACATGTTGGTAAAATATCCTACTGACCTGTGCTGAGCGATCAATGGATGGGTCCAGTAGCGAGGAACTCTTTTTTCAGCGTCGTTCTAGCCTCATCAAGAGCAACGTCAGGAGCATTTCCTCACATATGCTCATTATGCTCATTATGGGATCCATTGAAAAAAAAAAAAAAAGCACAGAAATGGGGACAAATACAAGGACACCGCTGCGCTCTCTGCTGCTGCTACTCACTCTGGTCTCACAAAATGGCTGAAATAGTTAAATAAAACATTTTTTTGAGCTTGGGGAGGGTCTTGCATTATCCTTACTAAACGCTTCTAGACGTGAACGCGGCATGCAAATGCGGCTAAACAGGCGTTTCTAAATGCCAGTTTCAAGCTTTCAAAAAAAAAAAAAAAAAAAAAGTTCAGAGGACTTTGCCTCAGCGTCTCGTGTACATGGAGCCTTAAGTGTCCGTGGCATCTTGAGAATTTCACATCAAAGACTGCAGAGAGTCTATTGTTTTCCATCAGACTGACCCAGTTTAGTAGACTTGTAGCAGGATAAAAAGGACTGCAAGGGCTCAACCACACTAGTAAGCAGAATCAACTGTATATAGTGAATATAATAAACAAGTATAATTGCCTCTATGTATATAATTGAGGTAAAAGTAGGGATGTAGTCACCATAAAGCACAACTAGTGGGATTAGTGTCTAGGGCAGCAGGGTTAAAGTGAAAAGTACTAAGACTCACCACAGCACCTATAAAAGGTGACACTTTTTTCTAATTTTGTTTCTGTTGTCTTAACATCTCTGGTTAAATCCAGCAACAAAAGTGAAGAAAAAAGGAATGTAAAGGATGTTGAGAGGAATCAGAAATCACATGTAGGGTCAAGCAGAATACAGTGTACACTATAGACAACAATCACATATTCCATACTTACTATGTACACTTATACAGTGTCTCACAAAAGGAAGTACACCCCTCACATTTGTGTACATATATTATATCTTTTCATGTGACAACACTGAAGAAAATACACTTTGCTACAATGTAAAGTAGCTAGTGTATAGCTTGTAAAGCAGTGTAAATTTGCTGTCCCCTCAAAATAACACATAGCCATTAATGTCTAAACCACCAACAAAAGTGAGTACACCCCTAAATGAAAATGTCCACATTGGGCCCAATTAGCCATTTTCTCTCCCAGGTGTCACGTGACTTGTTAGTGTTACAAGGTCTCGGGTGTGTTAAATTTGGTGTTATTGCTCTTACTGGTCACTGGAAGTTCAACATGGCACCTCATGGCAAAAGAACTTTGAGGATCTGAAAAAAAAAAAAGAAGAATTGTTGCTCTACATAAAGATTGCCTAGGCTATAAGAAGATAGCCAAGACCCTGAAACTGAGCTGCAGCAAGGTGGCCAAGACCATACAGCGGTTTAACAGGACAGGTTCCAGTCAGAACAGGCCTCGCCATGATCGACCAAAGAAGTTGAGTGCACGTGCTCAGCGTCATATCCAGAGGTTGTCTTTGGAAAATAGACGTACGAGTGCTGACAGCATTGCTGCAGAGGTTGAAGGGGTGGGAGGTCAACCTGTCATTGCTGAGACCATAAGCCGCACGCTGCATTAAATTGGTCTGCATGGCTGTTGTCCCACAAGGAAGCCTCTTCTAAAGATGATACACAAGAAAGCCTGCAGTTTGGTGAAGACAAGAAGACTAAGGACATGGATTACTGAGAACCATGTCCTGCGGTCTTATGAGACTGATAAACTTATTTGGTTTAGATGGTGTCAAGCGTGTGAGGAGTACAAAGACAAGTGCGTCTTGCCTACAGTCAAGCATGGTGGTGGGAGTGTCATGGTCTGGGGCTGCCCGACTGCTGCCGGCACTGGGGAGCTACAGTTCATAGAGAGAACAATGAATTCCGATATGTACTGTGACAGCACATACTGAAGCAAAGAATGATCCTCCTCCCTTCGGAGACTGGGCCGCAGTGCAGTATTCCAACATAACAACCCCAAACACACCTCCAAGACAACCACTGCCTTGCTAAAGAAGCTGAGGGTAAAGGTGATGGACTGGCCAAGCATGTCTCCAGATCTAAACCCTATTGAGCATTTGTGGGGCATCCTCAATGGCAACCTGTGAAGCTCTGGTGAACTCCATGCCCAAGAGGGTTAAGGCAGTGCTGGAAAATAATGGTGGCCACACAAAATATTTACACTTTGGGCACAATGTGGACATTTTCACTTATGCCCCGTACACATGGTCGGATTTTCCAATGGAAAATGTCCGATCGGAGCGTGTTGTCGGACATTCCGATCGTGTGTGGGCTCCATCGGACATTTTCCATCGGATTTTCCGACACACAAAGTTTGAGAGCAGGCTATAAAATTTTCCGACAACAAAATCCGATCACGTCAATTCCGACCGTGTGTGGCCTGTTCCGTCGCACAAAGTGCCACGCATGCTCAGAAGAAATTCCGTGACGGAACAGCTCGGTCTGGTAAACTTAGCGTTCGCAATGGATACAACACTTTCATCACGGTGCAATGTTAAAAATGGTTTAATACAGCGCACTCTCTTCTTCTTTATAATGTGAGAAGAATGAAGTAGTTTTGCTGCTCATATTCACACAGACTTCTCACAAACTTATTTCTTTATTATTTAATCGGGATTCCCTTAGTATATTTTGATTTGTCACATCTGACAAAAATATATATATTTTTTTTTTAAAGGCAGATTTTTTTTTTATTTTAGGTTTGTATTTTTTCCAAGGCTGATCTTTGTTTTATTTTATTTTTAGTTTTACTCCAGAATATTTGTGTGTTTTGTGTGTCAAGTTACCACAACACCATTATTATCTTGTATTATTTAATCTCAAGGAGATTGTTTGGTGCTGGTGTCCCTTGTTAATTTCACATTGTATATTTGAAATGTACCTGAATCCTCACCAACAAACTGTCCTTTTTGGAGGAAAACACACATAGGCAAGTATAATTGAAACCAAAAATCCTTTATTAAGGGCCTTAGAACCAAACAAAGAGGGAGGCAACGCTGGAGAAACAGCAGAAATTAGCGAAGCCTTGGACCCCCAGGGCAGACATCAATTCTTGAACATCAAAATTGGTGGCCTGAGTCCATATGTAAGGGAGTGCAGTCTGGTCCAGAAGTCCCAGAGATCTGGAAAGCAGCAGATGACATCTGTGTCCCCAGGCTGTGGTACCACAAGAGGCTGCATCTTTTGCCAGACTAGACTGGATCCAGGGTCATCACTTTCTGGTCTTCCTTCCACGCTTCCTTCCTGGCTGTGGCTCTGCTGTTGGAGATGTGGCAGGAGGAGGAGTATGACCTGGAGGAGGAGGAGGACTAGTAGGACCTGGAGGAGGAGGAGTAGGACCTGGAGGAGGAGGACCATGTGTGAGGTCACAAATGTGGGTTGCTGATGTTATTTGGGCCCTCCACCCCTTATTGAGAGCTTCCAACATTAATGACTCACACACGAGTTGCTGGCCCTCCTCCATCCGCTGCATTTTACAGGCAATTATGACAGCAAAGTCCTCCTCCACAGTGTGGGGTGCTCCCAGGGCCTCTGTAGCCTTCCAAAAGAGGCCTATGGCAGCCTCCTCTAGGGTACTCCTCTTCCTGCCACTTTCTCTTTGCAGGTGTAGGGGAGGGACCTGGATATCAGGCAGCCTGCTCGGCCCGGCCACTTCCTGGCTGAGACTTCCCTGTGTATAAAAAAGGGACATGGTTGTAATGTTTTGCATCATCAATCACAATCATAAATTAGTACTCCAAACTAACATCTAGTAAACATCACTGATCGGACAACCAGAAATATTTAGAAGAATGCTATACCTGGCTCAAGCTGGGCTCCTCCACATGTTGCTGCCTGGAAGGCCCAGGTTGGGCATCAGAAGCCTCAGCTGGGTGGGAAGGAAGCGTGGAAGGAAGACTGGAGAGTGATGACCTGGGTTCAGTCTGACCTGCCAGAAAATGCAACCTGTCATAGTACCACATCCTGGGGACATAGATGTCATCTGCTGCTCTGGATCTCTGCGAATCCTGGACTTTCTTGTGCTCCCTTACATATGTGCTCCTCAGGCCACCAATTAGGATCTTCAAATAGGTGATGTCTGCCGTGGGGATCACCTGCTTCACAATTTCCAACAATTGATCCAGCGCTGCCTTCCTCTTTGTTTGGTTCTTATAATGTGGGTGGTTGATCTCCCACAGACAAGGCAGCTCCCTGAACATGTCAATGAATATTGCCATGAAGTCGGTATCGTTCAAGATATCCATTTTCACTGCAAGACAAAACACAAGACAAACCCTAATGTCAGCCAAAACTCTCTTAATCTTGTTACAATATAGGCCTCAATCTAGAAGCAGTATAGGCCCAAGTTTGGCTCTCACCTTCGTTATTACGATCGGCGCCTCCGATGCTCCTTCCTCCGCTCACAGATCGTACGTAATACGCACGCGTGTTATGCTTTATACACACTGCGCATACGTGTAATTACGCCCGCCCCTGACGTTCTTTCTAGTCTATTCCCCTTTTCGTTCTGCGCAGTGGGGGAAGAGCACATGGCGGAGACACAGTAGGTGTATGCTAATTACAGGAACGAGGAGGAGGAGGAGGAAAGCCCGGATCCGTCCCGATCCAGGAGATTTAAGGCCTGAAATATGTCCTTTGGGGAGATGTTGAAGATGGTCGACATCCTGAAGAAGGCCGACTATGATGGAAAGTATGGACCTTACCCTTACCCCAACCCCAATGTCAGAAAGGCAAAGATCATGGTGAAAGTGGTCAGGAGTCTGCACCGGAATTTCGGGGTACGATGATCGAAAGATCAGCTCAGGAAGCGGTGGTCGGACCTCAAATTACGAGAACATGAGCAGTACAGAAAGATCCGGAGAGTGCTGCAAAAAAGTAAGTAGTTGTGCTGTGTTCCTATTCTTTATGTTTATTACGTTCGTGCTGCTCCATGTGCTTTTCTTAAAAGTGTACATTTGAAAATGGCAACTTTCATGTTCATGGGCACATTATTCGTTCGTATCAAACATTTTTTTTTCGGCCTATAAAACACCATTGTTTTGGCCATATGCAATTGGCCACATTTTTTACGCCCTACTTGTATGAAACTAATTTGGTTGTGTAGATGGCTTTGTTACTAGAATGAAATGCAAACTAGATTCTGTGTAAGGAGAGGACACTGAGCAGCTGTTTTCACATCTGGACACTGGAGCACTAGTGTGGGACACCAGAACACCATTTTTATTAGGGGGGACACACAGGTGCTCCAGTGTATACTATAGGGGGGTCTCCATCTGTGAAGCTTGTACCAAACAGGTAAAGTATTGCAGCTTGACAAACGACACTGAAAATTCTACAATTGTACCCCACTTCCAAGCAATGTTTCCTATTTATAGTTCTGCCATCAAATATCTGTGTGCTAAGTATAGCATTTTTGTTTTACATAGGGGAGAAAAGACTCGGAGGACACCCCTCCCCTCTGGAAGAAGGGGAAATCCCCCCAACACAAGAAGAGCAGGAGGAAGAAGATGTGGTGGAACTAGTCACCACAACAGGTGAGTGTCTTCGACCACAGGCTCAGGTAAGAGATGGATGCCGGCATATTTTTGATACCTGTTTTTGTTTGGTTTCTCTCTTTTTAGGTGATTGTGATGTTGTGGATCCAGATCCTTTCACATCAGAAAGTGCCCAGATCCTGATCGAGGAGATCATGGGGTGTAATTTAGCTTTGGAAAACCTCCAGAAAAACATCAATGATGTTATTCAAAAAAAATAACAACATCATTGATGTTTTGGGGCGAGTTTAAAACCCCTCCAAATCACTTTCTTTTTTTGTGTGCTACAAAGTTCAAAATGTTTTAGCGATTTTTAGAAAAGCAAAATTTGGGGGATGCACACAGTGTGCCAACATGTGCTATCTGCCATCACGGGAGATCAATGTAGGCGTTTTGGGGGTGCAACCCCTTCCTCAATAATAAAGTAGCTGAGAGGAAGGGGTTTCTCCCCCAAAACACGTCCCTTGATCCCCCGTAATGGCAGGTAGCACATGTTGACATTGGGAAATTTGTGTGCATCTTCCAAATTTGGCTTTTCCTGGGGTGACTTCACCCCATCTGAACGCAATATCAAACACAGTTCCTAAATAATCATGTCTGATATTGCCTTCAAGTTCTACCAAATCTGAACTTTGTAAGTTCAAGATTTGTGTCTTTCTGGTTGGTTCTACACATGCCTGTTTTATCTTAAATGGACATTTCTATTTTTGATAATGCCACCCCAAAAATTGTTATACAACAAACATGTTGGTTTGTTTTAAAAACCTTTTCTAAATGCACATGTGATTGTGCAGCTAGTAAAAAGATTGTTAATCAAGAATGTGTGGATTATTGTCTCAACGCTACAACACTTTTGTGGTGATGCAATTGCTGTTTTCTGTGACAATGGGGGTTATTTCCTAAGGGCAAATCCTCTTTGCACTACAAGTGCAGTTTCAGATGCACTTGTAGTGCAAAGTGTCTTTGCCTTTAGTAAATAACACCCAACAGTGCTTTGTATAAGGTTACACAATCACGCCATTTTCTGGACTCACCACATTTCTGTGAGGGTCAGCTAAAACAAACAAGCAGTAAATGTCACCAAAGATTTGCGTTTTATTTTTTTTATTGGATCAAGGTTTCACAAATTGTCTGGCATATTGATGGCCCCCCTACCCGCAAAGAACTCAAGGTATCTTAACCGGACATCACGGGCACTCAGGGAGGGCAAGCCAGGATGGCCACTTTCAAGCACTGTCAGGGTTGTTTCATTTATCATTCCGGCCTCAGGCCCAACTGAGCTAGCATAGTTGGCAGAATGTTGACGTAAAAAGTTATGTAGAACACAGCACGCCAGGATTATAGGATTCAGTTTATACTCCGTCATATGGATGGGTGTAAGAAATAGGCCGAACCGGCTGGCCATGATTCCAAATGTGTTCTCCACCACTCTTCTGGCTCTGGCCAGCCGGTAATTAAAAACCCTCTGTTCCGGGGTGAGGGTCCTCATCGGGAATGGCCGCATAAGATGGTCCCCCAGCGCAAATGCTTCATCCGCAACAAAGACGAATGGGAGTCCTTCCTCATTCTCTTCTGGAGGTGGCAAGTCCAAGCTGCCATTCTGGAGACGCCTGTAAAACTCCGTCTGGGCGATGACTCCACCATTGGACATCCGGCCATTCTTCCCCACGTCCACATACATGAACTCGTAATTAGCCGACACCACCGCCAACATCACAATACTATTGAACCCCTTGTAATTATAATAGTATGACCCCGAGTTGGGTGGTGGGATGATGTGGACGTGTTTCCCATCAATTGCCCCTCCGCAGTTAGGAAAGTCCCACTGCTGGGCAAAGTCTGCCATTCCTGTGGCGTGGAAGGAAACTGTTGAGGAAAACAAAAAAACGTAGTATTTTTGCATATAAACATGGAAAGCAGATTAGACACAAACATTCTTGGCCAACATCCAGATGACATTTATTAAGGTGAATTTTACAACCCCAAAGTATAAGGTACACCTATCATATTCCCCCTCCCCCCTCTCATGGGCCATTTCTAACATTATAGGGGGGGGAATCTTGGACAGGTAACCCTCTTCACTTCATTGAGAGATGAATGCCTAAATAATGGGTATTACTTGGAACAGCCCCTCCTTAGTTACACTATTGGCAGCCCACTGGACAGGTAAGAAGTGTCATAATACAAAGATATAAATACACACTGTACACATTTGGACATTCCCGCTATTACCTATCAAAATAATAATAGTATTCAAAAACTTTAAACAGTACCATTTGAAAGTATACCGGCAGGCCCTTGCACTACATGCTTTGGGGAATTCATCCATAAATCTGACCACAAAAGAGATGGGTATAGTGTGTATGGGTTTGGCAAGGTCAGATAGAGGATTGAGTATAGATAGAGAATTGGGATCAGCTGACTTAGCAGTTGGGGGGGAGGGAGGGTTCAAAATGATTTGGGGACACCACAAAAACAAGCCTCTGGCATTCTGCCTGAATTTAAAGCACAAATCACATTTCTAAACATTTTAGGGGTGTTTGGGGTAAAGCACTACTATGGAGCTGATAAAATACATTGTTAAGTGACTACATGAGGTGAATATAGGGCCAGGAGAGCATGCTGGGGAGGTAAATGAAGGCAAATATGTATGAAGGACGAAAAAACCCATAAAATTCCAGCATGCATGAGGAGAAAGGGGACATTCACAGCATATTACAATCATGGTAATTATGGAATGAGGAAAGAAATACAATATATTAGCAAACATTCAATACAATAAAATGTGATATAAAAGGATAAAAATCTTACCTTCATATACTCCTTCTGCAGGACCTGGATGATGGCAGAACAGGTCTCTGGGATAATGATACCCAGAGCCTGGGGGGAGATGCCTGTTGAGAACTTCAAGTCCTGCAGGCTTCTCCCTGTCGCCAAGTACCGCAGGGTAGCAACGAGCCTCTGCTCCGGAGTGATGGCTTGCCTCATGCAGGTATCCTTCCTGCTGATATAGGGGTCAGCGAAGCCAACAAACGGTGAAATACGGGGTCCGTCATCCTGAGAAAGTTCCTGAAATCATCAGGATTATTCTCACGGAGCAAAGGCATATGAGAGAACTGGTCACGCTGAAGCAACCAATTCTTGGTCCATGAACTCCTCCCCACCCTGTTCATGGACTGGACTTGTGTCAAGGTCAGGACCCCAACACCAAGCCCCCGCACAGCACGAACTCTACGAGGAGTACGTATACGTAACATGGCTAGAAAACGGTCGGCTGCTCAGAGCAAAGTAACAGAACGCACTGAAGAACAGCAAGGCCTGTGAAGAGCAACCTGAAAAACAGCAACGAGCGGACAAGATCGCACAGGAAACTCCAATACGAACTGACTGCACGCACTGAAGAGCAGGTACAAACCCACAGGCACAAACTGAACGGCAGAAAACGATCTGAAAGCCACGAGTCTGAAAAAGCACGAATCGTCTCTCACCAAACTTTTACTAACACGAGATTAGCAAAAGGAGCCCAAAGGGTGCTGCGCTTGGTTCTGAACTGGCCTTTTCTAGTCTCGTCATACGTGGTTGATGTCACTGCGTTGTTGGCTATCGGAAATTCCGACAACTCTGTGCGACCGTGTGTACTCAAAACAAGTTTGAGCCAACATCCGTCGGAAAAAATCCTAGGATTTTGTTGTCGGAATGTCCGATCAATGTCCGACCGTGTGTACGGGGCATTAGGGGTGTACTCACTTTTGTTGCCAGCGGTTTAGACATGAATGGTTGTGTTTTGAGTTTTTTTGAGGGGACAGCACATTTACACTGTTATACAAGCTGTACACTCACTACTTTACATTGTAGCAGTCACTTTCAGAGCAAACAAGTTTGACTCTCAATCACTTCTGGAGGTGGGCGTTAGGGAACAGAACACCCATACACTTTGCATACTCCAGTAGAGATAAAAAAAAAAGGGGGGAATTTACTAACACTAGAGCATTCAAAATTTGGTTCAGTTCTGCATATAAACCAATTAGCTTCCATGTTTTATTGTCAAAGCTTAATTAAACAAGCTGAAGTTAGAAGCGGATTGGCTACCGTGCACAAATGCACCACATTCTGACTTCTCCAGTTTTAGAAAATCTATCCCACAATGCTAACAGCCTTTAAGGGCAGAGGACCTTTAAGTCAACCTGACATTTTTTTAAGTCGGCTCCTGGCTGCAAGAATGGTTCAACTGCCAACTCCTTGGGAAGAGGCTACCACACTTCGGTCAAAGACCATGCTTCTGCCCAGCTTCTCAAGTACCTAGTGCAGTTTTGATCCCCTAGCATGTAGGCAGACAGGTAGGGCCTACAGGGGTAGAAAGGTTGTTTGTCACATCCTCTATACTTTTCCAATAACTCACTGGGTGCCAAGCACATGAGAAGCCCACACCACGTAGAGTCACTTTACTACACACATGGGGTACCTTTGTTTTGTGGAGGAATATTCAACCTTAAAATGGACCTCCACTCTGAGATTTAATGTACAGTCACACTGCAACTGTTCTCCAGTTAACCCCTGGTAAACTTTAGGAGAGACATGCTGAGCCGATGTCTACATCCACCTGTCCAGCATTTTCCACTACTACTCCCCAGTAGCAGAGTGGGCCCCACCATACACTCAACTTAACTCTTAACTCAGGCCACCTATACAGGTACATGCCATCAACAGGCTGCTGGTTAAACTTCCGTTACTCTAGGTAACCATTTGCATCTTCACACCACTCCACTCCGATGCCTTCATACCCCAATGTGTTTAAGACCCACTCAGTGACTTGTACGTGCCTGGTTTACTTACATTACATCCCTTTGGCAGTTTTCACACTGGGGCATCGGCGGTATTTTTAGTGGGGCTTTACCGTCGTTCTTGCGGACATTTTCGGCCGATAGTGGGGAGCTTTTAACCCCCGCTAGCGGTCAAAAACGACCCGCAAAGTGCCGCGGTTCGGCGGCGTGGCCCATTCATTTCAATGGGCAGGAGCGGTTTAGGCTCTAAAGATGCTGCGTGCGGGAGTTTTTTTAATGTCCTGCCGGCGCATTGCCTCAGTGTGAAAGCCCTCCGGCTTTCACACGGAGACTGCAGGGGAGCCATTTTTCAGGCGCTATTTTTAGCCCAAAAGCGCCTGAAAACGCCTAAGTGTGAAAGGGGTCTTTCAGCAACTTCAGACCATGCAAGGACAAAGTTTCAACCAGTTTACTTAAGAAAGGTGCAAGTAGGCATTTTAAAGTCCAACAGTTAAAGGCATTATTATTTCCTATTCCCTAACACTAACTACAGGCTGACTAACTACTGGCATACTGGCAAAGATGTAGTCCAAGAAAAGATAAGTCCTTTATAGGCATCTCCATGTAGGAACAAGTCCTTCTGATCAGTGTTGGTGTCTTCAGAGCGAATCACAGGTTCCTATAGTTCTACCTGTGGATGGTGATGGATAGCATCCTTCTCCCACTTCTACCTCTATTAGAGACCATGGTCCCTTTTATATCAAACAGGACCAGTGGGCCGGGCCCAGAGAATTACCCACCAAGAGGTGACTCTGCCATATCCCCCTGTCCCTCATCACTGGCTGTAATAGTCTCCCGTTGCTTTGTCTCAGCCGAGGAGAGGGAGACCCGGGAAAGCCAAGGCTATGGTTCACAACGCTGGATTGGGCTCTGGCAAGTATTGGGGGGGAGCTGTGGGTGAGGGAGCACGTAGTCAGGTTGCCTACTGTGTGTATTTAGTTAGCACCCAGCTGCCCAGGTTTGGAGGGAAGGGCTTAATGTTTGTGCAGTCTTGTGTGTACACAGGTTTTCCTCTGGGGTCCAGCCTCCCTCCTGTGAAATATAAATGAAAAAAGGTCCAGATCCTGAGAGGGAGTACCTAGAACACAGGACCTGGAACTGACGAGGGATGCATACACGTTAACTCAGGACTATGCCTTAGGAAGGCAGGTAGATAGATCACATTTTGATTTTTTGATCAGGTACTTCAGAATCTCTTATGCAATTTGTAGAGACATTGAACAAAAATGAATTTGAATGGGTAATTCTCTCAATTTTACACTAACATGGTACAAATGCTCTTTACCCTTCTTATGCCCTGTACACACGGTCGGACTTTCCGACGGAATATGTGCGATCGGAGCTTGTTGTCAGAAATTCCGATCGCCTTTGGGCTCCATCGGACTTTTTCCATCGGAATTTCTGACACACAAAGTTTGAGAGCAGGCTATAAAATTTTCCAACAACAAAAACCGTTCGTGTCAATTCCGACCGGACCGTGGACAATTCCGACGCACAAAGTGGCACGCATGCTCAGAATAAATTCCGAGACGGAACTGCTCGGTCTGGTAAAATTAGCGTTCGTAATTGATAGAGCGCTTTCGTCATGCTACAATGTTTTAAATTGTTTAATGCAGCGCACTCTCTTCTTTATAATGCTAGAAGAATGAAGTTGTTTTGCTGCTCATATTCACACAGACTTCTCACAAACTATGAATATAATATTTGTATTTGTCAGATCTAACAACATTTTTTGGGGTTTTATGTTTTTATATTTTAATTAATTTGTTGTTTGTTTTTTTAATCAAGATCTCCTGTTTTTGTTAATTGTTTTTAATTTTTTTTTTTGGTGATCTCCATAATTATTTTTGTGGGTTTTGTGTGTCAAGTTACAACACCACCATTATTATATTGTATTTTAGAATTTCAAGGAGATTGGTTGGTGTTGGTGTCCCTTGTTAATTTCACATTGTATTTTTTAAATGTACCTGCCTCCTCACAAACTGTCCTTTTTTAAGTAAAACACATAGGCAAGCATATGTGAAAAATAAATAGCCATTTATTCTGGGTCATAACAAAATAAGGAGGAAGGCAACGCTGGATAAACTGGTGAAATTAGCGAAGCCTTTGTACCCTAGGGCACACATCAATAATTTTACAGTCAAAATTGGTGGCCTGAGGAGTCCTTATAATAGTGAGCACAATCCGGTCGAGGACTACAAGAGAACAGGAACAGCAGCAGGTGACATCTATGTCTCCAGGCTGTGGTCATACAAGAGCCTGCGTCTTTTGCCAGACCAGACTGAACCCAGGGCCATCACTCTGGTCTTCCTTAAAGGCTTCCTTCCAGGCTGTGGCTCTGGTGTTGGAGGTGTGGCAGGAGGTGGAGGAGGACCATGGTTGAACTCACAAACGTGGCTTTGGCATGTGAGATGGCCCCTCTTCCCCTTATTTAGGGCTTGTAAGATGAGATACTCACATATTAGGCATTGGCCCTCCTCCATTTCCAGCATTTTGCAGGCTGTAATATAGGCAAAGTCCTCTTGAACACTGTGGGGGATTCTGAAGGCTGCAGTAGCCTTCATAAATAGGCCTGGCTGAGACTTTCCTGTGTATAAAAAAGGGACATCATTTTAGTTTTTGGTTCATCAATCACACACAATTTTCAACTCATGACTGTTGCAAATTGAAAGTTGATAGAAAAGACTATCACTCTGAGCCCAGCATTTTTCATTCTTGTCACAATCATTTATGGCCACTACTGTCTATTGATATGTAAAACACTTTGTGAAATTATAAATTGGTTATCAAAACTAACATATTTAACATTCATTTGACAAACAGAAATATTTAGAAGAATGCTATACCTGGCTCAAGCTAGGCTTCTCCACATGTTGCTGCCTGGAAGGCCCAGGTTGGACGTCAGAAGCCTCAGCTGGGGGGAAGGAAGTGTGGAAGAAAGACTGGAGAGTGCTGGCCTGGGTTCAGTCTGACCTGCCAGAAAATGCAATCTGTCATAGTACCACAGCTTGGGGACATAAATGTCATCTGCTGCAGCTGCTGATCTCTGGAAATCCTGGACCTTCTTGTGCTCCCTAAGATAAGTGCTCCTCATGCCACCAATTAGGGCCTTCAAATAGGGGATGTCTGCCGCGGGGATCACCAGCTTCACAAATTCCAGCAATTGATCCAGCACTGCCTTCCTCTTTGTTTTATTGTTATAATGTGGGTGGTTTACCTGCCAGAGACAGGGCAGCTCCCTAAACATATCAATGAATATTGGCATAAAGCCATGATCATTGACTAGATCCATTTTCTCTGCAAGACACAACACAAGACAAACCCTAATGTCAGGGTAAACTCTCCTAATCTTATCCCAATATAGGCCTCAATCTATAAGCAGTATAGGCCCAAGTTAAAATGGTACCTTCGTTATCACAATCGGCGCTTCCGATACTCCTTCCTCTGCTCACAGATCGTACGTATGACGCACGCATGTTACGTTTTATATACACTGCGTATGTGTGAAACTCCACCCACCCCTGACGTTCTTTCTAGTCTATTCCCCACCCCTTCTCTTTTGGCGCAGTGGGGTAGAGCACATGGTGGAGAGACAACAGGTGCGTGATAATAGCAGCAACAAGGAGAAGGAGGAAAGCCCGGAGCCAGAAACGTCACGATCCTGGAAGAGAAGATTTAAGGCATCAAATATGGCCTTTGTAGAGATGGTGGACATATTGAAGAGGGCCGACTATGATGGGAAGCATGGACCTTACCCAAACCCAAATGTCAGAAAGGCCAAGATCATGGCTAAAGTTGTGAAGAGTCTGCACAGGAATTTTGGGGTACGACGATCCAAGGATCAACTGAGGAAACGGTGGTCGGACCTCAAATTAAGGGCGCACAATCAGTATAGAATGATCAGGAGAGTGGTGCAAAAAAGTAAGTAGTTGTCCTTTGTTCCTATTCTTTCTTTTTATTACGTTTGTGCTGCTCCATGTGCTTTTCTTTACTGTTGTACAGTTTAAAAAGTCAACTTTCATGCACATGGGCACATTAATCGTTTGTAGGAAACATTGATTGTTCGGCCACTAAAATATGATGTTTTGTCCAGATGCAGTTCAATACCTTTTTTTTGGCCTACTTCTATTAAAAAAAGTTTGTCTAGATGGGTTTGTAACTAGAATGAAATGCAAACTAGATTCTGTGTAAGGAGAGGACACTCAGTAGCTGTTTACACATCTGGACCCTGGAGCACTAGTGTGGGACACCAGAACACCCCCTTTTTATTAGGGGGCCCACACAGGTGCTCCAGTGAATATTATAGGGGTGTCTCCATCTGTGAAGCTTGCACAAAACAGGTAAGTATTCAAGCTTTACAAAGGACAAAAAATAATCTTCAGCTTGGAACTCTGCCAAAACAGACAATTGTAT
The DNA here is from genome assembly GCF_042186555.1 of Aquarana catesbeiana. Classification (NCBI taxonomy): domain Eukaryota; kingdom Metazoa; phylum Chordata; class Amphibia; order Anura; family Ranidae; genus Aquarana; species Aquarana catesbeiana. The sequence continues at coordinate 166,550,989 of NC_133332.1, read as the reverse complement.
CCCACTTCCAAGCAATGTTTCATATTCCTATTTCTGCCATCAAATATCTGTGTGTTAAGTATACCTATTTTTGTTCACACAGGGGAGAAAAGACTCTAAGGACACCACTCATCAGAGGACACCAGGGACCCCCCACCTCAGGAAGAAGGGGAAATCCCCCAAACCCAACCAGAGGAGAAGGGAAACGTTGTAGAAATTGTCACCACAACAGGTGTGTCTGCGACCACAGCCTCAGGTAAGAGATGGATGCCTGCATATTTATAATACATGGTGTGTTTTGCTTGTTTTTTTTGTAGGTGATCAGGATGTTGTGGAAGAGGAATGTAATTTCACCAGTGAAAGTGCCCAGATCCTCATTGGGAAGATAATGGGGTGTAATCAAGATTTAGGAAACAAAGCAAAACGTCAATCATATTCAAAACAAAATGAAGAACATCATTGATGTTTTAAGGAGAATCTAAAACATATTCTAAAAAAATAATTTTTTACGTATGTTAAAAGCCAAATTTAGAAGATGCACACAGTGTGTCAACATGTGCTATCTGCCATCAATGGGAGATCAATGTACGCGTTTTGTGGGTGCAACCCCTTCCTCGGTAATAAAGTAGCTGAGCGGAAAGGGTTGCACCCACAAAACACGTCCATTGATCCCCCATGATGGCAGCTAGCACATGTTGACATTAGGCAATTTGTGTGCATCTTCTAAATTTGGCTTTTACAGGGGTGACATCACCCCATCTGCTGAACGCAGTATCAAACACAGTTTGTACATACTCATGTCTGATATTGCCTTCACTTTATAAAGGTTGAACTTTGTAAGTTCCAGAGTTGTGTATTTTTTTATGGTTTTAAACATGCCTGTTTTACCTATAAAAGGCCATTTATCATTAATGTGACCTAAAAAAGTTATACAACAAACATGTTGGTTTGTTCAAAAACCCTTTTATAAACGCACATGTGATTGTGCTTTGATTAACCACTTTCCGACCGCCTCACGTCTATATACGTCAACAGAGCGGCACGGGCAGGCAAAATCACGTACCTGATACGTGATGCCTTCCCGCGGGCGGGGGGTCCGATCGGACCCCCCCTCCCGGTGCCGTAGGCGGTCGGCTCTTGTTCGCGGGCGATGAGAGGTCAGGGGGAGGCCATCCATTGATGGCCACCCCCTCCCGATCGCTCCCAGCGAATCAAATGCTTCCTCTCCCTCTGTAATGTAAACAGAGAGGAAGTGATGTCATCCCTCCTCGAGCCGGTCTTTTTGATCCGGCGCCGAGCAGAGAAGACATCCAAGTAAGTGCACCAACACTACACTTCCAGTAGAACACGCAGGCACACTTTTCACCCCCCTGTCACCCCCTGATCACCCCCCTGTACCCCCTGTCACTCTGACACCAATAGCAGTGGTTTTTTTTTTTGCATTGGTGTCAGTTTGTGACAGTTATAAGTGTTAGGGCAGTTAGGTTAGCCCCCTTTAGGTCTAGGGTACCCCCGTTTAGGTCCAGGGTACCCCCCTAACCCCCCCTAATAAAGGTTAACCCCGTGATCACCCCCCATCACCAGTGTCGCTAAGCGATCGTTTTTCTAATCGCTGTATTAGTGACACGGGTGACGCTAGTTTAGGGAGGTAAGTATATAGGTTCGCTGTCAGTGTTTTATAGCGACAGGGACCCCCATATACTACCTGCTAAAGGTTTTAACCCCCTGATTGCCCCCTAGTTAACCCTTTCACCAGCGATCACCGTATAAGTGTTACGGGTGACGCTGGTTAGATAGTTTGTTTTTTGTAGTTTATTATAGTTTATTATAGTTTTAGGGCACCCGCCGTTTATTACCTTATAAAGGTTTAACCCCCTAATTGCCCGGCGGTGACAGAAGTTAAGTTTTTAGGATCAGATAAGGTCTGCGTCGCCCCAGGCAGCGTCAGGTTAGCGCCAGTACCGCTAAAACCCACGCACGCAGCATACACCTCCCTTAGTGCTATAGTATCTGAACGGATCGATATCTGATCCGATCAGATCTATACTCCCCAGCAGTTTAGGGTTCCCTGAAACGTAGTGTTAGCGGGATCAGCCCAGATACCTGCTAGCACCTGCGTTTTGCTCCTCGGCCCAGCCCAGCCCACCCAAGTGCAGTATCGATCGATAATTGTCACTTACAAAACACTAAGCACACATAACTGCAGCGTTCGCAGAGTCAGGCCTGATCCCTGCGATCGCTAACAGTTTTTTGGTAGCGTTTTGAATCAGTCGCTGACAGTCAGGAGCTTTTTTGCCTGTGAGTCTCACTAGTGTACCCCCTAAATTTAGAGCCCAAAATGGCAAATCGAAGGTACACTAGTGAAGAGGCCTACACGTTTCTGAGCATGACAGATAGTGAAGAGGAAGTCACTCATCTGTCAGATTCAGGCTCAGAATACGATCCTGTAGAGGACAGCGGCTCCATGACAGATAGCTCTGACGACGGAGTTGTGGTCCCTGCTAAGGTCAGGCGTACCAGACCCCGAACTTATTCTGTCCTTGAAGTGCAAGAACCGCAGGGCTCTCGTATGGAGCAGAGAAGTACTAGTGCCGCTATTCCTTCTGGTGAACTGGCAAGCACCAGCGGCCTAGTACACCCTGGTCGTACATCCAGCACTGCAGTAACACTTGGTGACGTGGCGAGTCCCATAATTGCAGTTCAAGCTGGCGAGGTGGCAAGCACAAGTAGTGTCCCGCTGCCACCAAGAAGACGAACACAGGCCCGTCGTGCCCATAGTGCCCTTCCTGCTGCATTCGCCAATCCGAATTGGGTACCCACCACTTCTGCAGCACCCGTACTTCCCCCTTTCACTGGCCAACCCGGAATTCAGGTGGAAACAGTTGACTTTACGCCACTGTTTTTCACCGAAGATCTTTATAGATCTATTGTGGACCAAAGCAATTTGTACGCTGGTCAACACATCGCCACTATTCCCCAGTCCTCCCTTGCCAGAGATTGGAAACCAATTACGGTTTCCGAATTTAAGATCTTTCTGGGCCTTTCCCTCCTCATGGGGTTGAATAAAAAGAGTGAGTTGCGGTCATATGGTCCACTGACCCAATTTACCATTCGCCCTTGTTCTCTGCCTCCATGGCCAGGGCACGATACGAGCAGATTTTGCGGTTCATGCACTTCAACGACAATGAACTCTGTCGTCCTCGTGGAGACCCTGCATACGATCGGCTCTACAAAATTCGGCCCCTCGTAAACCACTTCAATCAACGTTTTGCAGACTTGTTTACTCCCCATCAAGTTGTCTGCGTTGATGAGTCCCTGGTTAAATTTTCTGGCCGCTTGTCATTCAAACAGTACCTTCCCAGCAAGTGTGCCAGATACGGGGTCAAGATGTATAAGCTCGGGGGGCGTGGCCGACCGGAGAAGAAGATGGACGCTTAAGCCTGCAGCTCGTCAGCCAGGGGACACAATCCGCCACAACAGGCCGCCATCACGACCCACATCCACATCATCCTTGCTCCATCCACCCACCAGAGCAAGATGCAAGCCTCCAGAAAGAGAATTACGGAGCATATACCTCAAAAACGTACAGAGTTTGCCTACAAGCCGGCGCACACCGGATCGCAAGATGGCGCCGACCAGGCCGCGCCGCGAGTCTCCTATACCGACCTCCCGGATGCCATCGCAGACGAACAACCACCTCCAGGTACCGCTGCTGAGCCCCACTATACCCCTGAGGGTGACCCTCTTCCTCCCAGCCCAGCCAAAGCTAAAATGCAGTTGGATGCGCCGCAGCACTGGACGCAGCGTCCACAAATTGAGGCCCAGGCTCTTACTCCTCTCTCCATGGATCAGGCCTTGCACTCATCCATGGCTGCATTCCCCACCTCAGGGCAGCCAGTTATGGACACAACATTAAAAGATATGCTCCTCTCTCTGCAATCATCCCTAATGACAGACCTCTCATCCATGTTTCACAAAATCACCTCTGACATCCGCACACTGGACGACAGGGTGACTAACACTGAACAGGGCCTACATGCCTGTACCTCTACAGTGAATGTCATCATTGATACCTATGATGAAGTCAAAGAAGAGCAAGCATGGATGCGCGCCAAGCTGGCCGATTTAGAAGATAGGTCTCGCAGGAACAATGTTAAACTGAGAGGAATTCCTGAGAGTGTACCACCCGCAGACCTCCCGCGTTATGCAAAAGAATTGATGCACATTGTCATCCCCGAAGCATCTCCACGAGATGTGATTATCGATAGAATACACAGAATCGCTAAACCGTCTCACCTTGCAGCCTCAGTCCCCAGAGACGTGCTGATGAGGATCCACTTTTACCACATAAAGGAAAAACTCCTCATGGGAGTAAAAGCTAAAACACCTTTACCAGCTCCCTACACTGAAATTCAATTCTTCCCAGATCTGTCTAAGTACACTCTCCAAATGAGAAGACAGATGAACCCGATCACCAAATGTCTACAAAATCACAAAATACCATATAAATGGCGATACCCAGCCACCATACTCTTAGTGCGCAATGGTCAAAACCATACCATTGGAAATCTTGACAAAGGCCTAAAACTCCTCCACTCCTGGGGAATAATTCCAGAACTGCCAAAAGAAACCCCTCCAGACAGAGGCCCCAATGCACCCCGTAGGCATCTGGAGCACACTTTCCACTGAAGGATGATCCTTTCAATGCTACCCACGGCCACCGATCGTCATTACAGCTCCCCTGAGCGCTGACAGCTTGTTACCCCTGATCTCTTCTTCCCGTGTCATTAACTTTGTGCACCCCATTTAGAGGAAATCACGGTGTTCAACACCCCCTCTTAGTCACCATTTGCTATACCCATAGCGAAAAGATACACCGAATCACTCATCAGCAGAGTATCCCACTGATACTGTTTCCAGTTGTTATTCTATATCTGGTTATTCTATTTCTTTTTTTTTTTTCTTCTCTCTATTTTTGAAACTGATGTTCTCCTATTGAATTCTACTACTGTGCTCCTTAACATATTGCTCTATTCGCAGTCTTACAGTCCACCCTCCATACAGCTAACCAGGCAACCACAGGCCTGCAACTAAATCTCGCCTTCAAGCCACTGCAGGGCCACGTCGTATCACCCCTCTACTAGCCTAAAAGACTTCCGAATCTAGGACCCCAGCTCATCTTCACCTGACTTCCGCCTCCAGATCTCCTTTGAACCTCAAGACCATCTAACCGTAAGTGCCATCTGCATCGCTCAACACCCATACCACCACAAGATGCCGCTCACTATTCTATCATTAAACACCAATGGGTTAAACCACCCCGCCAAACGTCACTCACTTTGGAAAACTGCCGCAGAACTCCATTGTGACATTCTGTGTGTCCAGGAAACACACCTGATACCACACCATTCTTCCCTCTGTAAAAACCATCAATTTCCCCATATTTTTCACGCATCACACTCCCTGAAAACCAGAGGAGTCATGATCGCAATTAAGAACACTGTTGACTTCCACCTATTAGATGTACTCACTGATCCTGAGGGTCGCTATATCATTCTAATATGCATCATTAACAAAGTGACTTACTCTATCATAAATGTCTATGCCCCAAACTTTCGCCAAATGAAATTTCTCCGTAAAGTTCTTAAAGCAGCCAGACCTATCCAAAAGGGTCACATGATTCTATGTGGAGACTTCAATCAAGTCCCAGATGCAACCATGGACTCCACGTCAGCAACAAAAAGAAGGGAATCACCTCTGAAAGCATTTTTACCCTCCCACAACCTATATGATGTTTGGCGATGCCATCATGGCTCAGAACGGGACTTCACTTTTTTTTCTCCCAGACACAATTCGTATTCGAGAATTGACCTTTTTCTCACTGATAAATGTATTCTACAAAAAATATCCAGCTCTGTGATCCACACCACGACATGGTCGGACCATGCCCCTATCTCAATTACAATCCAAGACTCCAACCTACAACACAACACTTTTTTATGGCGAGTAAACAACTTTATTATTCAACATGACAAATATGCCCCAGAAATATCTGAACAAATCACTGATTTTTTTACAATAAACAGGGGCTCGGTGCCCGACCCTGCCGTGGTGTGGAGCACGCATAAGGCGTATATGAGGGGGATGCTAATTAAACTGAGCTCCCATCATAAACGGAAGAGGACGCAGCGCATAGACGAACTGACAGCTCAAATAACAGCCCTAGAATCAAGACATAAAAAAAACCCTCATGACTCTCAGACGAATCAACTTCTATCCCTACGACAGGAATTCAGGTCTTTACTCCTGCACTCATATGAATTCCTTTTAAGGAAAGTTAAAGCATCTACCTATTCCACCTCAAATAAAGCAGGAAAGAAATTAGCACAACGCATCAAAGGTAGATGCACAAAATCTAAAATTGATCAATTGATCCACCCACACACGAAAATCCCCCTAAGTAATCCCCAAGATATAGCTGATGCCTTTAGCACATATTATGGAGATTTATACAACCTAAAAAGAGACCCTCATACCCCACAACCCACACTAACTGAAATAGACGCATTCCTCGACAAAATAAATCTACCCAGACTGACTATGGACCAACTATCCGCCCTTAACGCACCCTTCACTGAAAAAGAAATTAAAACTGCCATAACCTCGCTACCCAGTGGAAAAGCACCAGGACCAGACGGATTGACCGGGGAATACTATAAACAATTCGCCCCACAGTTAACACCTCACCTAACCGACCTTTTCAACAACGCTGCCTCCTCTTCCAATTTCTCCAATGAATATTTAAAAGCTTTGATTATAACGCTACCGAAACCAGGGAAGCAGCCGAACACCCCACAAAATTTCCGCCCAATCTCATTGTTAAACCTAGACCTAAAAATTTACGCTAAAACAATTGCAACAAGACTAATTGCAATCATGCCCACCCTTATCCACCGAGACCAAACCGGGTTCACGAAAGGCAGACAGACTTCTGACGCCACTAGACGGATGATTAACCTCATCCACCATATAGAATGCACTGGAACGCCTTCTCTGCTTCTATCTCTAGATGCAGAGAAGGCGTTCGATAGAGTCCATTGGTCCTACTTGAGGGCGGTTCTACAGAAATTTGGGTTCCAGGGCACTATTCTGAGCGCCATCATGGCACTCTACTCCACACCTGAGGCCCAGGTATATGTAGAGGGCATGCTTTCACGCCCATTCTCCATTACTAATGGTACCCGACAGGGGTGCCCCATGTCCCCCCTCATATTCATTATGCTAATGGAACCACTTGCGGAACATGTCCGCTCCCACCCACAAATCTCAGGCCTAAAAATTGGCGACTCCCACCATAAAATCAGTCTCTTCGCCGACGACGTGATTCTCATCCTTTCCAACCCGACTGCTTCCCTGGGTGAAGTGCAAAAACTGCTAGAATGGTTCAGCTCGGTATCGTACTATAAAGTGAATACGACTAAGTCCTTTATACTAGACATTAATATTGACGCTACCACGAAAAACCTTTTACAGCTACAATACCCATTTGCGTGGGCCGACACTGACATTACCTACTTAGGCATCCAACTACCACGGAAAACCAAACACATATACCAATACAACTTCTTACCCCTTCTCCAAAACATTCAAGCGACATCACAACAAATATCAAAACATGAAATTTCATGGACAGGTAGACTTGCAGCGTTCAAGATGATATGCCTCCCCCAAATCTTGTACCACTTCAGAGCTCTACCCATCCCTCTACCTGTCTCCTTCTTTAGAACTCTTCGTACAATCTTTAACAAATATCTATGGAAAGACAAAAAGCCACGGTGTGCCCACTCCACTCTGACTAAACACAAACTAGCGGGAGGTACGGGTTCCATAGATTTTGAGGATTATCACTTGGCAACCATCCTAGCCCAACTTCCCTCCTGGTTTCAAACCCATCCGTCAACACAATGGGGACAAATAGAGAAGGCTTCACTCACCCACTCTAACCTAACAACATGGATACTTAGCATACCGCTAGGCACCACAATCCCAACTGCTATATCACCAACTATGAAGGCCACGGCTCAAGCGTGGAAGAAACTGTCAACCCTCTCGCCATCTACCCCCACAATGATGCAATCCCATATTCCCTTAAGCGCCTTGCTACACCTAATGCCTGAACTCTCATTATCAACATGGAACCTCAATGGCATCCATTATCTACACGAATTATTACATGACAACCACATCAAACCATTCCCCCAACTACAATCAGAATACACTCTGCCTTCGATTGAATACTATACCTACCTCCGCATACGCCACTGTTTGAAAACTATCCCCATCCCTCTATATTGTATCCAATCTAAAACCTGGGACTACCTCACCAACCCTACCACGAAAACTAAAGGAATCTCTTACTTTTACAACATCCTACACCAAAAATGCATCTTCTCAAAACTGAAACCACATCACAGGTGGGACATTGATCTTGCGTACACCTACTCAAGTGATCAATGGCAACATGCCCTCAAGTCCATATATACAGCCACCAAATGCGCGGCCCTCTGGGAACTAACCCAGAAGATATCCCTGCGCTGGTACATGACACCAGCTAAAATAACATCCTTTAACCCAAAAATTCCCAACACGTGTTGGAGATGCAAATCCTCCTCAGGTGACCTATTTCATGTATTCTGGGCATGTTCTGCCCTTAAGAAATACTGGGAAAATATTTTCCATCTAATATCACAAGTAACCCACACCAGGATCCATCCACAACCGGCGCTTGCAATCTTAAACTTAAATATAGAAGAAATACACCCTACATCCAGACTAATAATCACACATATTCTACTGGCGGCCAGACTCAATATTGCTAGACAATGGAAGTCTGACAATCCCCCGACATTAGCCCAAGTTGTAGACACCGTGGCCCTGCACTGCAGCTATGAAATAACAACTGCAGAATACACAGGCCATGCAGCACGAGCACACAAAAACTGGCAACCATGGACTGATTGGACTAAAACTGCACACCCCACATAGTAGCACAACACCTTAGATCACACTTTCTTGACCGAGCAATATGTGCAACCCTACTGGGAGACATTTCTATTCAAATCACAAAGTTCATAATAGACAAATATGGTGAACATGTTTAGATGTGCGGAAAGGCCTCTCCGCTTCAGGGGTACTAAAGATCCCACATGGGGTGCCCCTCCAGCGGAATGGCCTAAATGTAATCAATAACACTCTCACCAATACATGTTTACTACTGGTTACATTTAAACACTGTTTGTGGACTTATGTTTATATGCTTATATCACATATGTTTAATCAAACGTCGTTGCACGACGTACAATCTCGAAATTGTACTCTGTATTTCCTTTATAAAATCAATAAAAATGATAAACGAAAAAAAAAAAAAAAGATGTATAAGCTCTGTGACAGGGCCACAGGCTATACATGTAGTTTTATGGTTTACGAGGGCAAAGATAGTCACGTAGAGCCGACAAACTGCCCTGACTACATAGGAAGCGCTGGCAAGATAGTGTGGGACTTGGTGTCACCCTTATTCGGAAAGGGGTACCACTTGTACGTGGACAATTATTATACGAGCGTGCCACTTTTTAGCCACCTTTTTGATCATCAGATTGGAGCATGTGGCACCGTGCGACCTAATCGCCGGGGCTTTCCCCAGCGGCTTGTAGATTCCCGTCTTAGGCTGGGGGAGAGAGCCTGCTTGAAGTATAATAACTTGCTCGCTATGAAGTGGAGGGATAAGAAGAATGTTTTCGTTCTCACCTCCCTTCATGCAGACACGATGGTCCAAATTCCTACGGCGACTGGTGTTGTGGAGAAACCCCTCTGTGTCCACGAATATAACCTTAATATGGGAGGGGTGGACCTCAACGACCAGTTGTTGGCGCCGTACCTAATTGCCCGTAAGGCCAGATGCTGGTACAAAAAAGTGTCTGTTTATTTATTTCAATTGGCTTTGCTGAATGCTTATGTGCTATACAGAGCTTCAGGACGGACTGGATCCTTCCTTAAATTCCAGGAAGAGATCGTCAGAGCCCTTCTGTATCCAGACGGTGCTCCACCTCACCATCCCCAACCAAATGCAGTAAGCCGGCTGCATGAGAGGCATTTTCTTTATGCCCTCCCGAGTACCCCTACCCAACGAACCCCCCAAAAAAGATGTCGTGTCTGCAGCAAGCGCGGATTTAGGCGTGACACCCGGTATTATTGTCCCCTCTGTCCTGGCAATCCTGTTCTTTGCATTGGTGAATGTTTTGAACGCTACCATACACTAGTGGAGTATTAGCGTAGGGTACAGCACTGCACAGACTAGGACACACTTTCACAGGGTCTCCCAAGATGCTGTCGCATTTTGAGAGACCCAAACCTGGTACCAGTTAAAAAAGTTAAAGTTACAAAAAAAAGTGTAAAAAAAACAAAAAAAAGTTAAAAAAAAAAAAAAAAATATATAAAATAAAAAAAACAAAAATAGTTGTTGTTTTATTGTTCTCTCTCTATTCTCTCTCTATTGTTCTGCATTCTATACTGCAATGTTTTATTGTTATGTTTTTATCATATTTGCTTTATAGATATGCAATTTTTTTATACTTTGTTTTTTTATTGTTAACCACTTTTTTGTTTTCAGGTACGCCATTCAGCTGCAGAGCGGATTTATTTATCTTGACAGCAACAGCGTTTGCTCCCACGATACATAAAGCCGTGACTCCAGCGCTGTCGGAGGTGATTTCACCACCACAGTTACATACTTCAGCATATATGCCGAAGCGTGGGGGCAGCAGTGGGTGGAGGAGCGATTTGCTCCTGCCTTTTGCGGGAGGATGCCCCCATGCTTCGGCATATATATACGGTGCATGTATGCCCATCATTAGAAGTGGGTGGATGAAGGGAGGTATTCTAATGGTGGGCATACCCACCGATCAATATCTTTTTTTCGTTCAGCCCACAGGCTGCATGAAAAAAAAGTTTACAATGTATGCCCAACAAGGACCAGCAACGTACTGGTATGTTGCTGGACTTTGAGTGGTTATACCAGAATGATGCCTGCAGGTTTAGGTATCATCTTGGTATCATTCTTTTCAGCCAGTGGTCGGCTTTCATGTAAAAGCAATCCTAGCGGCTAATTAGCCTCTAGACTGCTTTTACAAGCAGTGGGAGGGAATGCCCCCCCCACCACCGTCTTCCATGTTTTTCTCTGGCTCTCCTGTCCCAACAGGGAACTTGAGAATGCAGCCGGTGATTCAGCCAGCTGACCATAGAGCTGATCAGAGACCAGAATGGCTCCAAACATCTCTATGGCCTAAGAAACCGGAAGCTACGAGCATTTCATGACTTAGATTTCGCCGGATGTAAACAGCGCCATTGGGAAATTGGGAAAGCATTTTATCACACCGATCTTGGTGTGGTCAGATGCTTTGAGGGCAGAGGAGAGATCTAGGGTCTAATAGACCCCAATTTTTTCTAAAAAGAGTACTTGTCACTACCTATTGCTATCATAGGGGATATTTACATTCCCTGAGATAACAATAAAAATGATTAAAAAAAATAAAAATGAAAGGAACAGTTTAAAAATAAGATAAAAAAGCAAAAAAAAAAATAAAAAAAAAAAAAAAAAAAAAGCACCCCTGCCCTCCCTGCTCTCGTACAAAGGCGAACGCAAGCGTCGGTCTGGCGTCAAATGTAAACAGCAATTGCACCATGCATGTGAGGTATCACCGTGAAGGTCAGATCGAGGGCAGTAATTTTAGCAGTAGACCTCCTCTGTAAATCTAAAGTGGTAACCTGTAAAGGCTTTTAAAAATGTATTTAGTTTGTCGCCACTGCACGTTTGTGCGCAATTTTAAAGCATGTCATGTTTGGTATCCATGTACTCGGCCTAAGATCATCTTTTTTATTTCATCAAACATTTTGACAAAATAGTGTGTTTTAGTGTATTAAAATTTAAAAAAGTGTGTTTTTTCCCCAAAAAATGCGTTTGAAAAATCGCTGCGCAAATACTGTGTGAAAAAAAAAATTAAACACCCACCATTTTAATCTGTAGGGCATTTGCTTTAAAAAAAAATATATAATGTTTGGGGGTTCAAAGTAATTTTTTTGCAAAAAAAAATAATTTTTTCATGTAAACAAAAAGTGTCAGAAAGGGCTTTGTCTTCAAGTGGTTAGAAGAGTGGGTGATGTGTGACATAAGCTTCTAAATGTTGTGCATAAAATGCCAGGACAGTTCAAAACCCCCCCAAATGACCCCATTTTGGAAAGTAGACACCCCAAGCTATTTGCTGAGAGGCATGTCGAGTCCATGGAATATTTTATATTGTGACACAAGTTGCGGGAAAAAGACCAATTTTTTTTTTTTGCACAAAGTTGTCACTAAATGATATATTGCTCAAACATGCCATGGGAATATGTGAAATTACACCCCAAAATACATTCTGTTGCTTCTCCTGAGTACGGGGATACCACATGTGTGAGACTTTTTGGGAGCCTAGCCGCGTACGGGACCCCGAAAACCAAGCCCCGCCTTCAGGCTTTCTAAGGGCGTAAATTTTTGATTTCACTCTTCACTGCCTATCACAGTTTCGGAGGCCATGGAATGCCCAGATGGCACAAACCCCCCCCAAATGACCCCATTTTGGAAAATAGACACCCAAAGCTATTTGCTGAGAGGTATAGTGAGTATTTTGCAGACCTCACTTTTTGTCACAAACTTTTGAAAATTGAAAAAAGAAAAAAAAAATACGTTTTTCTTGTCTTTCATCATTTTCAAAAACAAATGAGAGCTGCAAAATACTCACCATGCCTCTCAGCAAATAGCTTGGGGTGTCTACTTTCCAAAATGGGGTCAATTGGGGGGGGGGTTTGTGCCATCTGGGCATTTTATGGCCTTCAAAAATGTGATAGGTAGTGAGGAGTGAAATCACAACTTTACGCCCTTAGAAATCCTGAAGGCGGTGCTGGGTTTTCGGGGCCCCGTACGCAGCTAGGCTCCCAAAAAGTCCCACACATGTGGTATCCCCGTACTCAGGAGAATCAGCAGAATGTATTTTGGTGTGCAATTCCACATATGCCCATGGCCTGTGTGAGCAATATATCATTTAGTGACAACTTTGTGCAAAAAAAAAAAAATTTCTCACTTTCCCGCAACTTGTGTCAAAAAATAAAATATTCCATGGACTCAACATGCCTCTCAGCAAATAGCTTGGGGTGTCTACTTTCCAAAATGGGGTCATTTGGGGGGGTTTTGTACTGCCCTGCCATTTTAGCACCTCAAGAAATGACATAGGCAGTCATAAACTAAAAGCTGTGTAAATTCCAGAAAATGTACCCTAGTTTGTAGACGCTATAACTTTTGCGCAAACCAATAAATATACGCTTATTGACATTTTATTTACCAAAGACATGTGGCCGAATACATTTTGGCCTAAATGTATGACTAAAATTGAGTTTATTGGATTTTTTTTATAACAAAAAGTAGAAAATATCATTTTTTTTCAAAATTTTCGGTCTTTTTCCGTTTATAGCGCAAAAAATAAAAAATGGCAGAGGTGATCAAATACCATCAAAAGAAAGCTCTATTTGTGGGAAGAAAAGGACGCAAATTTCGTTTGGGTACAGCATTGCATGACTGCGCAATTAGCAGTTAAAGCGACGCAGTGCCAAATTGTAAAAAGTGCTCTGGTCAGGAAGGGGGTAAATCCTTCCGTGGCTGAAGTAGTTTAAAAGATTGATAATCAACAATGTGTGGCTTCTTCTTTCAATGCTCAAAAGCATCTTTTGGAGTAAAGTTGTTGTTTTCAGTGACAATGGGGGTTATTTACTAAAGGCAAATGCACTTTGCACTACAAGTGCACTTGAGACTGCAAAGTGTAGTTTCCTTTAGTAAATAACACCCAACAGTGCTTTCTAATTTTACACAATCACGCCATTTTCATGACTCCCCAAATTTCGGTCATGGTGTTGAAAATTATTAATATTTTTGTCAGTAATGCATTACATACATTAACAAAAAAAAAACAAGGTGTGTGTAGCAGACCCACAACATAATAATAATAGTTAGCCGAAGAAGAGATTGTCACCTCATGTGTCAGTTAAATTCCAAAAAAATATAACATTAATAAAAGATAACCGAGGAGACAGCTAAAAGAAAGCCAAGCAGTAAATCAAAGCAAATATTTTTTCAGTTTCAAATATATTTTTATTTAAAAAATATCTCAGACATTGTCTGGCATATCGATGCCCCCCTACCCACAAAGTATTCCATGTACTTTATACGGACCTCACGGGCACTCTGGGGGGTGCAAGCCAGGATGGCCAGTTTCAAGCACCGTCAGGGTTGGTTTATTAATATGAATTCCGGCCTCAGGCCCAACTGAGGCAGCATAGTTGAAAGAATTTCTCCTTAAAAAGTTGCGGAGAACACAGCAACAGAGGATAATGTGATTGAGTTTATATTCAGCCACGTGTATCGGTCTAAGAAATAGGCGGAATCGGCGAGCCATTATTCCAAACGTGTTCTCCACCACTCTTCTGGCTCTGGCCAGCTGGTAATTAAAAACCCTCTGGTCCGGGGTGAGGGTCCTCATAGGGAATGGCGGCATAAGATGGTCCCCAAGTGCAAACGCTTCATCCGCAACGAAGACGAATGGGAGTCCTTCCGCATTGTCTTCTGGTGGTAGCAAGCCCAAGCTGCCATTCTGGAGACGCCTGTAGAACTCGGTCTGGGCGATGACTCCACCATCTGACATCCGGCCATTCTTCCCCACGTCCACATACAGGAACTCGTAAGTAGCCGAAACCATCGCCAACATCATAATACTATTGAACCCCTTGTAGTTGTAATAGTATGACCCCGAGTTGGGGGGTGAGACTATGTGGATGTGTTTCCTATCAATTGCCCCTCCGCAGTTTGGAAAGTCCCACCGCTGGGCAAAGTGGGAGGCCACAGTCTACCATTCCTGTGGCGTGGAAGGAAACTGTGGAGTCAAACCAGAAAATAAAAATGAGTCATTTTGCACATAAACATTGAAAGCAGATTAGACACAAACATTCTTGGCCAACATCAGTATAAGATTTATTTTAGGGAGTATTTAAAGACAAAAATATAAGGTCCACTTATCAGATTCCTCACCCCCTCTGATGGCCCATTGTAAAAATTTTAGGGGGGGGGGGTGTTTTGAACAGGTAACCCTCTCCACTTCATTGAGAGATGAATGCATACATAATGTGTGTTACTTTGGCCAGCCCCTCCTTACTTAGACTATTGGCAGCCCACTGGACAGGTAAGAAGTGTCATAATACAAAAATATAAATACACACTGTCCAAATTGGAGCACAATTTTAACATTCTGCAATTACCTATCAAGATAATAATAGGATACAAAAACTTTAAACAGTACCATTTGAAAGTATTCAGGCAGGCCCTTGCACTACATGCGTTGGGGAATTTATCCATAAATCTGACCACAAAAGAGGTAGGTATTGTCAGAGAGGTTCTCGGTTCAGGACACTTGCTGGGCACTCTAGAGGGCGCCGGTTGCCTATTTAAGCTGATGGGATGCTGTGCTCAGTGCTGTCTGATCATCAGCTTCCTGTTTCTGAACTTCCTGTTTCCTGTGTATTGCTCTGATCTCCCTGTGACCCGGCTTGTTTACTGGATTCTCTCTCTCTGCTATCCGCCTGCAAATTGACCCCGGCCTGCCTCTGACGTTGAACCTGCCTGACCCCTTGTACCGTGCTGATTGCCTGTTGCCAAAACCTGCCTGTGACCTGGACCTTGTATCTGCCTGCTCCCTTTGTACCGTGCTGACTGCCTGCTGCCAACTTTGCTAGTGACCGGATCTGCCTGCTCTGCACCTGTTAGCTTATCTCCAGCCTACCTATTACCACCTGCCAGCTTGTGTCAGGATCCTGGGCCTTATTCCTGCAAACCACCCGCCAGGCTCTCATACCATTCTGTGCTCCTGTGCCTTCTGTGTACTCTATCAGGGTCCGGGAACCAGATACGTACGGGAGGCCATCCTCTGCTACATTGGGCTCGTCAGTCTGGTACGGGTAAGTCTGACAGTATCGGACAGCCATGTCCGAGCCTGAGCAGGGGACCTCTCCCATGGATGAATTATGCAGACACCTGGCGGGTCTCACACAGGCAGTAAAAAGCCTTCAAGAGGGCTATACCAGACTGGAGGAACGAGTTCAGGTGTTGTCCTCACCTGCGAACCCACAAGTTGCTTCCTCTGCTGGACTCTCACCTGCACCCTCAGTGGTTATGTTACCCCCTGAACCCAGGGTCCCTACTCCCGAAAGATTTACTGGTGAGCGCAATAAGTATCGAGCGTTTTGCAACGCTTGCGAATTGTACTTCGCATTGCAACCACGCACCTTTTCTTTGGAAGCAACCAAGGTGGGATTTGTCATCTCCCTGCTATCTGGAGAACCACAGTCCTAGGCCCACCGCCTTTTGGAGCAAAAATCAATCTGTCTGGATAACCTGGATACTTTCTTTACCGCCATGTCTCAATTAAATGAGGACCCTCAGTTAAAAGCCACTGCTGAATCCGCCTTACACGCCCTACAACAAGGGCACAGGCCCGCGGAAGACTACGTTCTGGAATTTAGGCGGTGGAGTTCAGACACGGAATGGAATGACGCGGCCCTCCGTTACCAATTCCGTTTGGGGTTATCCGATGCACTCAAGGACGAACTAGCACGGGTTGGCATACCCCAAACCCTGGAAGATCTCATTAACCTGTCGGTGCAGATTGATCGGCGCTTGAGAGAGCGCCGTTCCGAGAGGTCTGTTAGCCAGTTCCGTCCCACTTGGGTCCTCCCCAAGGTCCCAAGTGCTACCAGCTCTGTAAGCCAAAGTCTTCATGCACCAGCTGCCTCAGCCCTTGATACTTCTGAACCGATGCAACTGGGGGTTCTCTGCCAGTCCCTCACTTCTGAAGAACGACAGCGCCGACGAGTCAATAACTATATGTATGTATTGCGGAGAACCAGGTCATTACGTGAGGTCTTGCCCAAATAAGACACGTAAGTCTCATTCAGCTACTTCTAAGTTTGCACCTGCCTTGCCTAACTTTGCTAACCATCTGGCTCTCTCCGTTATCCTCCAGCTTCCAGGACAGGATCTGCTTACCTCGGCCATCATTGACTCAGGAGACTGCAGTTGCTTCATTGATCTCGCCTTTGCGGCCCATCATCGCATCCCTCTTCAATCAAAGTCGCAGGGACTTGCTGTCAACCTCGCTGATGGGTCCACCCTTAGCTCTGGTCCGGTCACTCAGGAAACCATCCCACTGCTGGCTATCCTGAACAACTGTCATCGGGAGTTTCTCCGGCTGGACGCCATTTCTTCACCACTCTTCCCTATTATTCTTGGAATGCCTTGGTTGCAGGCTCATAGCCCCAGCATTGATTGGGTTTCTGGAAAAATCAAGTTCCCGTCCAGTTACTGCCAACAGCACTGTTTATACAGAACTCTTGCGGAACCCAGTCAACTCTTGTGTCTGAACACCGACATGGAATCGCAGCAGGCGATTCCTGACGCTTACCGAGACTTCTCTGATGTTTTTAGTAAGAAAGGGGCAGAAACCCTTCCGCCCCATAGACCCTACGACTGTCCCATAGAGCTGTTGCCAGGATCTGAAGTTCCCTTTGGGAGAATATTCCCTTTAACTGAGCAGGAGTTGGTTACCCTCAAAAAGTATATTGATGAAAATCTTGAGAGAGGCTTTATCCGCCCTTCTACCTCACCAGCCGGAGCCGGCATCTTTTTTGTTGAAAAAAAAGACCACTCGCTACGACCCTGCATCGATTATAGGGAACTCAATAAAGTGACCATCAAAAATCGCTATCCCTTACCTCTCGTGCCAGAGCGGTTTCAAAGATTGGGTTCAGCCAAAATCTTTACCAAACTCGATCTCCGTGGGGCCTACAACTTAATTCGCATTAGAGAGGGAGACGAGTGGAAAACGGCCTTCCGTACCAGGTTCGGACATTTCGAATACCTCGTCATGCCCTTCGGCCTGTGCAACGCACCGGCGACTTTTCAACATTTTGTCAATGACATTTTTCGTGACCTTCTAGATTTATACGTTATAGTATACCTGGACGACATCCTGATCTTCTCCCCCTCAGTTGATGAACACCGCAGGCATGTCAGGAATGTGTTAACCCGGCTCAGGCAGCATGGACTTTATGCCAAATTGGAGAAATGTGAATTTGAGCTCCAGAGCATTCAGTTCCTCGGCTTAATCATCTCTACCGATGGTGTTAAGATGGACCCTCAAAAGGTTGCAGCTATCCTGGACTGGCCCGCTCCCTCCGATAGAAAAGGGGTCCAACGCTTTATCGGCTTCGCCAATTTTTATCGGAAATTTATAAGGGGCTTTTCTGCTATAATCACCCCCATCACGGAACTGATGAAACAGGGAAATCAATTCTGTTGGTCCCCTCAGGCACAATCGGCCTTTGGAAGGCTCAAGGAACTCTTTACGTCCGCTTCTATCCTGAAGCACCCAGACCGTGCTTTACCGTTTGTCCTTGAAGTGGACGCATCGGAGGTCGCGGTGGGGGCAGTGCTTTCTCAGCGGCAAGGTGCCATGGCTCTTCTTCACCCCGTGGCCTTCTTCTCGCGAAAACTCTCAGATGCAGAGAAAAATTATGATGTAGGAGATCGGGAGTTGCTGGCCATTAAAGCCGCACTTGAAGAGTGGCGCTACTTATTGGAGGGGGCTGCTCACCCCATTTTGGTCTACACGGACCATAAGAATCTAGAGTACTTGAGGTCAGCCAAGAGATTGAGACCACGGCAGGCAAGGTGGGCTCTGTTCTTCTCTAGATTCCAATTCCACATAACGTACAGACCAGGTACCAAAAACACCAAACCAGATGCATTATCTCGTATGTTCCATGACTCCAGGGAACCTTTGCCTCCAGACACCATTCTTCCGGCTGGAAACTTCCTGCTTCTTCAAGGAGATCTCATATCACAAATTAAACAGGCCTCAAGGAATTGGTCCCCTCCCGTGGAAGTTGATGTAAGCTCGCAAGACGGCCTGTTCCAATACAAGGACAAAATCATGGTCCCAGAGGATCTGAGGATTGCTGTACTGGAACTCTGTCACGACCACAAATTGGCTGGGCATTTCGGTGTGTTGAAGACAACAGAGCTGGTACAACGTACCTTTTGGTGGCCCCAGCTGGTAAGCGACTGCAAGAGTTTTGTGGAGTCTTGTATCACCTGTGCTTGGAGCAAGAGCAGTCGAGCGAAGGCCTGGGGTCTATTAAGACCCTTACCCGTGCCGGAAAGGCCATGGAAAATTATCGCGATTGACTTCATCGTTGAGCTCCCGCCGGCAGAAGGCTACTCCACCATCTTTGTCATTGTAGACAGACTCTCCAAAATGGCCCACTTCCTACCCATGAAGGGTACCCCATCAGCTTTGGAAACTGCAAAAATATTCATTAAGGAAATTGTACGTCTACACGGAGTCCCCTCAAGTATAGTATCTGATCGGGGGGTACAGTTTACTTCCAGGTTTTGGAAAGCTCTCTGCAGATCTCTTGAGATAGAATTGGCATTCTCATCGGCCTACCACCCCCAGACAAATGGGCAGACGGAGAGAACTAATCAGACTCTAGAACAGTATCTCCGATGTTTTTCTGCTTTCTCACAAAATGACTGGGTCTCTCTTCTGCCTATTGCCGAGTTTGCCTACAATAACTCTGTGCATTCGGCCATCAAGCAAACACCATTTTTTGCAAACTATGGTTTTCGCCCATCCTTTTTAACCAGCTCCTTACCTGAATGTGCGATTCCTGCAGTCTCTGAAACTATGAACTTCTTCATCAGTAACAACAAATTATTGCAGGAAACCATGGCTAAAACCCAAGAGTACAATAAGAAGATGTATGACAAGAAGAAGCGAGGACAATTGTTGTTGGAACCTGGCAACCAGGTCTGGCTGTCTACCAGTAATGTAAGGATGGCCTGTCCCTCGAGGAAGTTAGGTCCCAGGTTCATGGGTCCCTTTTCAGTCAAGAGAAAGATCAATGATGTAACCTATGAGCTGGACTTACCTAACTCACTGAAGATCCATCCGGTCTTTCATGTGTCTCTACTTAAACCCGTTACCCCCAATTCCTTCTTGGGTCGCAATACTGGCCCGCCTGAACCCGTAATTATCGACAACGAGGAAGACTTTGAGGTGGAGGCAATTTTGGATTGCAGGAAGAGACAAAACCAAATCCAATATTTAATCAACTGGAGGGGGTACGGACCAGAAGATAATTCTTGGGAGCCGGAGGGTAACTTACACGCTGAAGAACTCTTGAGGGATTTTCAGAACACCCATGCGGATAGACTGGCCCGGCTGGGCATCCGGAGGCTGCCCTTAAGGAGGGGGCATTGTCAGAGAGGTTCTCGGTTCAGGACACTTGCTGGGCACTCTAAAGGGCGCCGGTTGCCTATTTAAGCTGATGGGATGCTGTGCTCAGTGCTGTCCGATCATCAGCTTCCTGTTTCCGAACTTCCTGTTTCCTGTGTATTGCTCTGATCTCCCTGTGACCCGGCTGGTTTACTGGATTCTCTCTCTCTGCTATCCGCCTGCAAATTGACCCCGGCCTGCCTCTGACGTTGAACCTGCCTGACCCCTTGTACCGTGCTGATTGCCTGCTGCCAAAACCTGCCTGTGACCTGGACCTTGTATCAGCCTGATCCCTTTGTACCGTGCTGACCGCCTGCTGCCAACTTTGCTAGTGACCGGATCTGCCTGCTCTGCACCTGTTAGCTGATCTCCAGCCTACCTATTACCACCTGCCAGCTTGTGTCAGGATCCTGGGCCTTATTCCTGCAAACCACCCGCCAGGCTCTCATACCATTCTGTGCTCCTGTGCCTTCTGTGTACTCTATCAGGGGCCGGGAACCAGATACGTACGGGAGGCCATCCTCTGCTACATCGGGTTCGTCAGTCTGGTACGGGTAAGTCTGACAGGTATAGTGTGTATAAGTTTGGCAAAGTCAGCAGATAGAGGATTGGTATCGGCTGACTTATCGGTTGGGGGGAGGGAGGGTTCCAGATGAGTTTGGGACCCAAAAAAAAAGCCTCTGACACCCTGCCAGAATTTAAGGACACAAATAACATTTTTACACATTTTAGGGGGTGTTTAGGGTAAAGCACTACTATGGAGCTGACAAAATACATTAAGTGACTAGGCAAGGTGGATATAGGCCCAGGAGAGCATGCTGGGGAGGTTAGTGAAGGCAAATATGCATGAAGTACTATAAAAAAAAGTTAAAAAATTCCAGCATGCATGAGAACAAAGGGGACATTCACAGCATATTACAATCATGGTAATTAGGGAACGATGAAAGAAATACAATATGTTAGCAAACATTAAATACATATAAATTTACAAGTTATGCGCTGCGCTTGGGTGACCCCAAAAACAAAATTAATAATAACCAACTCTGTGCTTACTAGTGCGATAATATTAAATACAAATAATATGAATGTTGAATAAATAAACAAGGTGTGAAAAAAACAAGTGCTTGTTACACCATAAATTAGTGCTTATTAGTGCTTTTTATACCATACCTAGTGTCTTAATCAACATAAAAAGTGTGCTTAGTGCTCAATACACAGTAACCTGCTTTTCTTAAATGAAAAAAAAAAGAAAAAAGTTCTCTTTGGCACTCTAAATAGTGTGTGCAAATAATGTCCAGCAGTGATAATAAAACAATGCGTGCAGGTGGTGTTCAGCTGTGACAACAATCCAACATCATGCCGAAGATATCCTGAGTGCAAAACATGCTCCTGTGCTCCTTCGTGACCCCCTTAAGCTAATGTGCTCACCTCAGAGCATGTGACTCAGCTTCTACCCTGAGTCCAAAATTGCTTTGGAGCCACCCCTGGGCTCAGTCTCAGTGTCTGCTCCACTCCTCCAGCTGGAAACAATGTGGCTCCATACATAGAATGAAAAGGAAACTATATAGTGTAATATAGTCAAAATACTTTTATTAAAAGAAAACGCTCCCCACACCGGGGTACTCACATGGCACTGGTGCGTCAGTGCACCATACTATAACGGCTTTCTATGCAAAATCAGTGGAAGTTTGGTGCAGTATGCTGTGCTGAGACAGCGCTGGTGTAAAGTCCGTGTCAGTCTCTCCGTCATGGCCCCTCCCCTACGCGTCTTCGACACAGGGATCATGTGTCATCATCAGGGAGATCCCCCTGAGTGTCATCAGCGTATGAGTGGAAGCAGAGGTCTGATTTTCTGATGATTTTGAAGAGTGGGCGGATGAAGATGTTGAAGAGCACAGGTGACAAGGGTGGACCTTGAGGGACTCCATAAGGAATTGTCTGAGTTTCAGAGGTGAAGGCTCCTAGTTTCAATGTCTGAACGATTTCCTAAGGAGGATGCGAACCATGGTAGATCTGAATCTGTGACTCCTAATACTTCTGTGAGGCGGATGAGTAGGGTATTGTGGTCCACTGTGTCGAATGCTGCACTGAGGTCCAACAGTACCAGGAGACATGATTCTCCGTCGTCTGCTGCTTCGAGGGCGTCGTCCCATATTTTGAGAAGTTTCTGTGCCATGGCCTGGGCTGAAGCCTGATTGCAGTGGGTCCAAGAGTTTGTGTGTGTCCAGGTGGAGTTGTAGCTTTATGTTGTTTGGTGATGTGCTGTCTGAGGCTTCTGATGATGTTTTTGGTGGTGTCAGTGGTGATTGGGATCAGTGAAAAATTCGGTGATTGTGTGATGTTCGTGTTGATTTCCTCTTTTTGCTTTAGTTTAGAATGAGGTTGTTTTTTTTCTGTTGAATTTTTTTCCGAATGTTGTTGATAAAGAAATCCGATCTCTTGAAAAATTCTTGAGATTTGTTTGGGGGCTCTAGGCAGGTAGGGTTCATAGTCTGAGCGACTATTTTGAAAATTTAACGAGGGAGGTTTAAGGCTGTTGAGATGGTGTTTGAGAAATGTTCTTTTTTTGCTTTGAAGATTGCTTTGCGATATTTCTTAGTGAGTGCTTTGTAGTTTGTGTGGTTTGTGATTGTGTTTG
This sequence comes from Aquarana catesbeiana, assembly GCF_042186555.1. Taxonomy (NCBI): domain Eukaryota; kingdom Metazoa; phylum Chordata; class Amphibia; order Anura; family Ranidae; genus Aquarana; species Aquarana catesbeiana. Next base: position 166,527,907 of record NC_133332.1, on the reverse strand, counting down.
TTCCGTTGAGTGGTTTGAATTTAGCATTGCTATTTTGTTTGATAATGTGGCTTTGAAGAGTTCGGAGTGTAGTTTCTTCTGAGATCTGGTCCAGTGTGTTGTTATTGAGTGTTTCGGTTTTTGGAGGGTGGTGTTGCTGGCAATTTTAAATTTGATAGCTTGGTGGTCCGTCCATGGTAGCGGTACGTTGTCGAATATGTTGATGTCCATATTTTGTTTGAAGATGAGGTCCAGAATGTGTCCTGAACCATGCGTGGGAGCATTTATCAGTTGCTGAAGACCTAGTTCTTCCAGTTAGTTAATGCAGGCGGTGGCGATGGGGTCTTGGGTAGAGTTTGCCCAGAGGTTGAAGTCCAAGTACCAGAAAGTTTTTGGTTTTTAGGGTGTGTATAGAAATGAATTCCATGAAGGGTGTAAGGAGATTAGTCTTCGGTCCTAGTAGTCTGTAGCATAGTAGTATGTGGATGGTATCTTGGGTGTTTGAAGATGTAGGGTGAGTGTCTCCATGAAAGGCACTGAGTTCTGTAAAGTTGGTTTGATGAGCGCAAGATGAGATTTGAAGATCACTGCTAGGCCTCCTCCTTTTTTTTCCTATTCTATGCTCAGTTAGGAAATATATACAAAATAATTCTGCGCTGCCAAAGAAATAAGCAGCTAACACAACCAGCAAGGTATAAACAAATAGAGAAAACAAAATAGGTGTAGCGCTAGAAGATTATAAAAGAGTCCAATGTAAAAAACATTAAACCGGCAGTTCAAAAAATAATTGACAAAAAAGGGTCTTCCTTGGGAAAGGAATGAGGGATCTTCAGGAACTAGACACTTCAAATATATAAACCATCTGGAGTGGAGACATGCACACCACCAAAAGTGAGGAGGCTTACCAGAATCGGTGGACCCAACGGGGTGTACGCCGAGTAGGGTCAGATAGGCTTAGGTGGTGATGGCTGCAGGTGGCCCCGAAGGGCAATGTTGATGGAATAGCTCACACGTTGCTGTGTCCCTCAAAACAATGCCGGAACCGGGGAGTATGGAACAAACGACACGTTGATTGTATCCCTCAGAACGGTGTTAAAAACCAAAGGAAGGCAGTATCAAATGGAAAAAGGAAAGGAAAGGCCACAGTGTAAATCCGTATAAAATTGGAATTTTTATTTAAATTTGATATACACTCACATGTAGATCAATAAAAAAACAGCGCTGTTTTTTTATGGATCTACATGTGAGTGTATATCAATTTTAAATAAAAATTCAAATTTTATACGGATTTACACTATGTGGCCATTCCTTTCCTTTGGCAATCAATGTTTTGGGTGATGAAATCGTGGACTTCCAGTCTGTGCTTGACTGCGGATCTGGTGTTGATCAGGGCGCATGCTAATTGTTGTGGTTGAATTGGTGTCTTCCTGTGTTCGATGGTTGATTGTAGATTGGTCCTTAGTAATTGTCCTTAGTAATTGTTCTTTTCGTAGTATTTTTTGAATGGAGGTTGGTAATTTTGAGGTGGTATTTCTTAGTCCACTGAGTATTTGAAGTTGCACATGGCGAGAAAAAAAAAAGTTGATGATGATACTGATATAGAGACGATGAGGTTGCTGAGAAGATGATGGTCCTGAAGGATGCAGTTGATAAAGGGGTGGTGTTGCTGATGATGTTGCGAATAGTCCTGGCGGTGGTGATGGACGGGGGGGCCCCGCTGGCCTAACCGCCCTCCCGTTGATCCAGAGGAAGGCGAAAAACCCCTAGCTGAGCTGGCCAATTGCTGCTGCAGAGGTAAAAAATTCCTTCCTGACCCCCCGAGAGGAGATCGGAGGACCCTGGATCAACTGCTAATGGGTGGTGCCCCGAGGTACTTGCCTAACCGGGATGGTCCAGGGATGAAAGAGAGAAGGAGAGTATGAAGAGAGGTGGGTGGGAGACTGTCGAAACAGAAGGAGAGGGCGCTAGGGTGAACCTAGGCCACTACTTACCAGTACTGCAACCGCGTCTGGGTGGCTCAAGATGGATGCCGGGGCTAGGCCTGAGCCGTGGTTTATCCTGGCTCTCTGTATCACCTGGTGCCCCTGCGGTGAGGTCCGGTGGCAGGGGGGGTGTTCCGGGGTAGGAAAATGGCACGCTGACCCACTGAAACAGAAGTGGGGGTGAGCTGAGGAGGTAGGCCAGCACGGGGCTGGAGCTAGGCCGCAGCCGCAGTCTGTCCCTCGTGTCTAGCAGGCTAGAGAAGAGGCAACCGGACAGCGGCTGTGGATGGTGCACTGGAGAGCTGGGGGCTGAGTAGGGGTCAGGTGGGACCAGGTCCCATTTCAATTATGCTGGAGAGTCCGGGGATGAGTTCCAGGTGGCCAGTGGAGTGCTGCGGCCGCGTCTGGGTGGACCAAGATGGCCGCCGGGCTAGGCCCGAGCCGCTGGCTGTCCAGATGCTCGGTGGCTCCCGATGCGGCTACGGTCCCGTTCGTTGATGGTGGGTTGGGTCCGGGTTGAAGGGAAAGCTCGGGCCTGCCGATCCAGGCTGGGGGGGTGAAACGGTAGGCCGGCACAGGGCCGGAGCCGCGTTCTGTCCTATGAGGCCGGCGGGCTGGAATCGATGCGTCTGGATGGCAGCAGACTGCGCAATGGAGAGCTGGGGGCTGAGCTGCCGTGTGTGGGGTCCAGGGTGGTCCCGCTCCCGTTCCTGGTACACATTGCTGGGGAGTCCGGGGATGAATCCTGGATGGCTGGGTGGCCGGAGCTACTGACACACACGTCCGCTCTCTGCTCTGACAACAGTACAGATGATGCGATCCATGTGGGTCACGCCCAAAAGGGACATTTAAATGTGGTTGTTGTGACTATTGTCAGTTTATAAGGGAAAGCAAGGAATTTATATTGCCTAACTCAGAGAATTTTCAACCTCAACACCATCAATTGTAACACCATAGGAATAGTCTACATACTAACCAGTGAAGGAGCGTCCATAATGGCGCCGCCCCCTCTCTGACCAATGGATAGATTCATGCATTGCATGAATCTATCTATGGCCGCCACTGCCACCCCTTTTCGGGTGCCTGAATTACAGCGACAAGGGGTGTTTTTGAAGCACCCGATTAGAGCCATAGGCTCTAATAGACGTAAAAAAAGTGACCTGCTAGCGCCAGGTTCACCCAGGTGTGTTAGAAAACAGCGAATTAATATTCGCTTTCCTAACACTAAACCGCCTCTCCGCCAATCAGGTGCTTGGGTCTCTTACCCGTCACCTGATTGGCTGAAACGTCAGGCGCTGTGATTGGACGCCTATCAGGCATCCAATCACCTATAGGAGAGGACGGGAGAAGACGTATGGAGGACACCACTCGCCTCCGTCACCCGCTGGCCCACCGAGACAAGTTAAGTGCTGGGCAGATGGCGGTCAGGGGGGTCACAGTGGCTGCATTTGATGGGTTTTTTTTTTCTGAATTTTTCAGTTTGTTCGCGCCCCCCCAAAAATGTTGAGCACCAGCCGCCACTGCTACTAACTTGTGACTGTGGTTCCCAAAAACAAAAAAAAAAAAAACAAAACATTTTGGAAAAGAATTAGTGATCTTGTAAGTGACATCACCACAGGGATCCTGGACAAGAGCCCAGTGGCCAGACCCTTTTCAGAGAGACACAGATATAAGACACTCTTTGAAATTTACAGCATTAGCAAGAATACATCCCCCATTTAGAAGGAGGGGATTTTAAACGACTAATTTTACAGGCTGAATCAAAGTGGATCTATAGCCTAAGGGCAAATGTCCACCCAGTGTTGAATGATACGATTAGCTTCGCACCATTTCTTGATGTGAATTAACGTGATGTAATATATATAAAAAAAATATGTAATTCTAGTGTGTTCTATAAACGGATATCTTTCTGTAATCAGGTATTGCAATATGCCAAATTCAAGGGGAGAGCTTTCCATCCTCTGGAACGCACTACCCCAATCTGTCCGGCTACCTCCTACTCTGTCCACTTTTAGGCAATCCCTGAAAACTAATTTCTTCAGGTTGGCCTATCCTGCCTCCAGCTAACAAAATAGTCTACTCCCCTCATCAGTTCATCCCTCACAGTCCCTACCTTTTGTTTCACCAGCCCCTCCCTCTTAGATTGTAAGCTCGCAGGAGCAGGGATTCTCTAACTCCCTTGTTTTGGATTGTACTGTTGGTATAGTGTCTCCCTACATTGTAAAGCGCTGCGCAAACTGTTGGCGCAATATAAATCCTGTATAATAATAATTTCCCCTTTGTTTCCATTTTTTTTAGGTTATATGCAGGTTATATTGTATGCAGCATATATGTACGATATCTGGACCTCCGGCCCATATCCCCTCTTTTTCCATAATGGCCCCATGCATTTGCTTCCAAAGTGACAGCAATAGGTAGCATTTGTGCTGCCATCCTCTATGTTTTATATTAGGGTTGTCCCGATACCACTTTTTTAGGACCGAGTACAAGTACCGATACTTTTTTTCAAGTACTCGCCGATACCGATTACCGATACTTTTTTTTTAATGTCACGTGACAGTGTTTTTTTTTTTTCATTTTTTTTTTTTTTTTTTAACAGTGCTTGCTTTTTTTTTGGGGGGGGGGAGGGGGTGAACGTTGTATGTGTGTGTTATTTTTTTTTTTTTTTACAATTTTTATTTTTTACAATAATATTTCTTTTATTCTTTATTGTTTTTTTTTTTTTTTTTCATCAGCCCTTTTGGGGGGCTTTGGTGAGATATCAGGGGTCTTAACAGACCTCTGATATCTCCCCCTTGAGACAGAGAAAGAGACAGAGGATAGAGAATCCCCAGTCCCTTTCTCTGCAGCGTCAGCTGCACTGACAATGAATGGAGAGAAGACCGCAGCTTCTCTCCATTCATAAACTGACACATCGTAATCACAGAAGATTACAATGTTTCAGTTATGTGAATGGACAGAGTCAGCTGACTCTGTCCATACACAAAGGAAGGAGGGGGAGGACGGAGGAACTGAAGGGGAGAACGGAGGGGACAGATAAGAGCAGAACGAGGGGACAGCGGAGAGGGACAGATAAGGACAGATAAGAGCAGAACGGAGGGGACAGCTGAGAAGGACAGAGGAAAGGAGGGGGCACGGAGGAGGATGCAGTGACAGTCAGCTGTGAGCGATCACCGCTGTCTGTCACTAAAGCTGGTGAAAGCCGCTGGGGGAGAATCTTGTAACTCCCCCACGCGCCGATCACAGCTGACAGTCAAGGTATCGGGGGAGGCATCGGGAGCATTTGCCCGAGTACAAGTACTTGGGCAAATGCTCGGTATCGGTGCCGATACCGATACTAGTATCGGTATCGGGACAACCCTATTTTATATACTTCTATTTTTATCCATATATGCATTCCAGTATGCGAGAGATGGCACCATCTTGTGGATCCTTTTGGCATCCTGCACCAGAGGTATAAATCTCTATCTTCTGTCTCTCTATGCCACATGGAGCTTGTTCCTGAATCGAGGTGCTTCACTTCCGGTTCATTGGAGCAACACGCCGATGGGTCATTTCTGGTCTACCGGTATGACACGCAGCTGCGTCACTTCCGGATGGATGGAATGGGCCTTTGATCTACATCCCAACCGAAGATAATCTCAAGGTGTGGGATGCTCATGTCCTGCTTTTTAGCACGAATCGGAGCGCCATGGGATGGTCAATTAGGAGAGGGGAGAGGTCCTTCCCCTACCTAGAGCACCTATTACCCTGTTTATTGGATGGTTCCCTGGGATAGGGCAGCACTTGGAGACAGCCACCAGATATAAATTGGACTATGGCAGCAGATGCTCCATGGCTGCTTCTGACATGATGTGGACAGTGGTCGTGAGGCATAGGGAGTCTCCTTTCTTGCACTAGATATGTGTGAACCTTATATGACACATATACATGCATGTGAATTTCTCATGTCTTATCTACTCTTAGATATGGTAATACAATCCTTGGAATACCTCTGAAAAGCATCCAACTATCTGGAAAGCTACAACAGGATCACTTGGAGATATATATCACACATACGTTTTTTTTTCCCTCAGAACATAGGCGCAGGAACTAACCCCCACCCCCTCCCCCTTTCAAGTCATCCTTTGTCTCCACTGCCTACCCACCTCTGAGCACCACCTGTTTTAGAGAAAACAAAACCAAGTATCAGTTTGTGATGCTAATTGATTTGTATGGAATTCAATAAGTAGAAAAGCAATAAAATAAATCCCCCCAGCAACAGATCTACCCCAACAACAAAAGATCCTAGCAGCAAAATACTTCTCCAGCAAAAACAGATCCACCCCAGCAGCCAGTAACAATTGACTCCTCCCTCTACAGTAGATCTCTCCTAGCTACAATTGATCCCCCCAAACAATGCATCCCCTTAGCAGTCTCCTGTAAGTTCATCTTTTAAACAGTGGGCTATTTCACTATATATTTTCTGTGATGACATTGTCCAACTTTGTAGGATATAGCTACAGTGTCCTCTTTTCATTTTATTTTCATCTAGTGGTGTTGTTTCCCATGGGCCAGTAGGTGCATATCTATATCCGGAGCTTGATAGTACAGTGCCTTGCAAAAGTATTCACCCCCCTTGGCATTTTTCATGTTTTGTTGCCTCACAACCTGGAATTAACATGGATTGTTTGAGGATTTGCGTCACTTAGTTTACAGAACATGTCCACAACTTTTTATTGTGAAACAAACAACAAATAGGACAAAATAACAGAAAAATAGGATTTTTATATTAGCTTACCTGTAAAATCTTTTTCTTTGAAGTACATCACGTGACACAGAGCCATAGCAGTTACTATGTGGTTATAGGCCACCTTCAGGTGACAGACACTGACACGCCCTAAATTTAAAAGTGAACTCCCTATATAACCCCTCCCACCCGTGGGAGTACCTCAGTTTTGTAGCAAAGCAATACACATGTATACCAAAGAAGGAGGGGACCTCTGTGTCCCACAATGTACTTCAAGGAATAGGATTTTACAGGTAAGCCGTTATAAAATCCTATTTTCTTATCGTACATCACAGGACACAGAGCCATAGTAGTTACTATGTGGGATGTCCCATAACAATGCCAACTGAAGGGAGGGAGACAACAAAAGTAGGGCACCAAGAGACTAGAGGACTCATACTGCAGCTTGAAGTATACTGCGCTGAAAGGCGATATCCTCATGATCTTTTACATCTACTTGATAGAATCTGGTAAATGTATGGACTGAAGACAAAGTTGCGGCCTTGCAGATCTGAGCCATGGAGACTTGGTGATACACTGCTCAGGAAGCACTAACAGCCCTGGAGAAGTGCGCTTTAATATGAAAAATTACTTGACGAATCTATTTAGAAATAGTAGATTTCAACGCTGCCTGTCCTCTTTTAGGACCGTCTGGCAACACAAACAAATCATCTGTTTTATGAATCTGAGCGGTCACTTTCAATAGACTGACCGCTCTCACCACATCAAGAGAATGTAGTGATCTTTCTTCCACAGAACGAGGTTCTGGAAAAAAATGAAGGCAGAACAATATCCTGGTTTAAAATGAAAAAAACGATACTACCTTTGTTAGGAATTCAGGATGAGGCCGCAATACAACCTCATTTTTATGAATAAACCAATATGGCTTTTTACAAGAAAGAGCAGCCAACTCTGATACTCTTCCTGCAGAAGATATGGCAACCAGGAAAATAACTTTTCCTTGTCAAGAGGACCAAGGGAATATCTCATATTGGCTCAAAAGGCTGCTTCTGTAAAGCCGACAGGACTAAATTTAAGTCCCAAGGGTTCAGGGGTGACCTGACTGGAGGATTAATCCACATTACCCCCTGAATAAAGTTATGAACCAGAGAGTGGGAAGCAAGTGGTCGTTCAAAAAAAAAAAAAACACTGATAAAGCTGGTATCTGGCCTTGATAGGATTAAAAATGAAGCTGGCCTTGAGTACTATCTGTAGGAATTCAAGGATCCTACCTATGACATATTTCCTGGGGTGCCAACCCCTGGATTCACACCAGGAGACATACGCCTTCCAGATTCTATAGTATATGACTCCGGAGGCCGGTTCCTAGCATTAACCAAGTAGAAACTACTGAAGCTAACAGCCCACAATCTTTTAGAATGTGGGTCTTAATAGCCAAACCGCTAAACTTAGCGTTTGTAAGGTAGGATGGAATACTGGACCTTGCGAGAGAAGGTCTGGCCATAGCAGTAGGGTCCAAGGGTCCCCTATCGCTATTTTACAATCTCGGCAAACCAGGATCTCCTGGGCCACAAGAATCCCCTCCTTCCCTTCTTGCTGATCCTGCGAGAAGGCGCGGAAGCAGCAGAACAGGAGGGAACACATAGATCAGTGAAAAACTGATACCACAGAAAAACTAAAGCATCTGTTCCGTATGCTAATGGATCCCTTTGTCCTTGACACAAAGTTGTTGATCTTGTTGTTGAACATGGACACAACCAGATCCACGTCCGGAACTCCCCATTTTTGGCATATTGATAGAAAGATGTCTAAGTGAAGGGACCATTCTCCCGGGAATAATTGTTGGCGACTGTGACAGACTCACCCGGGACAGAGGCTTTTGGAGGGGACTGAATGCTAGCCTCTTGCCTACCGATTATGGGCCCTGGCATTTGGGGGAACGGTACGCTTTGTGAGCTGTATGCCTGGGGACCCTTGAGATGGTGTTACTTTGGATTCGGGTCTTTGTCCCCAAGGACACACAGACTCTGGGAACCCTGTGTATGCCATATTAGAAATGGTGACTGAGAGGGTATGTCTTGGATTGCTTAAAATGGGACAGTAACATTTATCCACAATATCTCCCAGGAAATATGTAAAGACTATTCTTGGTTTGTTTGATTCTGAACTCAACATGTTAGTTGAGAGAGCTGATCACATTGGCCTCTAGAACTGGGTAGGAGCCGGACAGTCTACTCCTACTATAGTTTGTTGCCTACTAGGCTGAGGAGGGTGGGGGATCACATTTGTATTATTAATTGTAATTAGCTCCTGCTATTGTGAGAAGGTGTCCTGTGTTTATACTAATGTGTGAAGCTCGGTGACAACAAGTCTGACCTGTAGTGAAATCCTGATTAATCATAACAATGCTCCGGAGGGCACAGAGTCACATCGGCTGCTTTAAGGGATTCGTTAATTAGCTCATGTTAATTAGGTTTCTGGTTACAGTTCTTATTGTAAGCCTGCTGTATATATTTGTGTGTCAGCTCAAATAAATCAGTCCATGTTCAGCAGCTAAACAAGTATTGTGTTGTTTTGTGCTTGTGAACGGTTGGAATATCTGATATCTGTATTCAGACTGGGAGGAAGCGGTATATCACGAAAGCACTCAAGTGGAGTGTGGGACATTCTGTTACAGCGACTCAAGTAGCCCGCCTGCCAATTCCCTATCACTGGAATGAAAAATTGCTGATAGGCAAGGAATGTTGTTTCCCAAGATAAAATATGATTCACCCTCTCTCTGGGCTGCACAACTTCTCGTGCCCCCTTGGTGATTGGCACTGTCAGATTGGATCCTGACAGGTCAATTCCATAGTCTGAGCGTCCAGGCCTCCAGGGCCAGGCGTACTGCCCGAATCTCTAGAATATTGATGAGCAAGATCATCTCTGATTTGGATAATTTACCTTGGACAGATGCTTCCTCCAGGACTGCTCCCCAGCCCAGAAGGCTAGCATCTGTTACCACCTTCCAGGTAACTGGTAGAAAGGATTTTCCTTTTTGAAGATTCTTAGATATCAACCACAAATTAAGGCTCTGACACACATTGGATAAACGTATTGGGAAGTCCAGAGCTTGGACCTTCTTGCTGCAAGTTGACAGGATACTGTTTTGTAACAGTCTAGAATGAAACTGCGCATAAGAAACGGCCTAGAAAGAAGCCACCATCTTTCCCAACAATTTCATGCAAATTCGAATAGAAGGATTCTTCTTTGTATTTTAAAAGAAATCCAATAAAAATCGAATTTTGTCATAAATTTAAGCCAAAATGTATTCTGGTACGTTTTGGGTAAATAAAAATCCCGTTAAGTGTATAATAATTGGTTTGTGTGATCACGGACAGATGTATGCAAATGATCATGTACAGATGTGCACAGGTGATCACAGACATATGTGTGCAGATAATCATTGGGACATGTGATTTTACTGTTACATATGTGGGGGACAGGTGTTTTTACTATGTGGGGACACGTTTGTTTACTTTGTGTTTTTTACATTGTGGGGACATTAGACTGGTGATCAGTGAGTAAAAAGCTGTAAAAAACAGCTCATACTCGCTGATCACCAGCCGGCTGCAGCGATCCGCTCTCTTCACTGACAACTTCTGTGTGAGGAGAAGAGAGCCGATTGCCTAGCAACCAGCTCTGTATTTACATCACGTGATTTGACACGGCCGTTAGTGATCAGGAGGGCCAATCACAGAGCCCTCCTGCCGATCGGAGATGCGCAGTGTGCGGGTGACACGAGTGCAGCAGGATCACACTGCTGCGTGGGCACGCGCGATCCCGCTCCTTCTGAGGGACGTTCCTGAATGTCCACTCAGAAGGAGAGAGCGCCCACCTGGCCATTTATGTGCAGTGGCCGGGTGGATAGTGGTTAAGGAGGATTTTTTCTAGGTTGAGAATCCAACCTAGGTATTTCAGATAGCTGACTGTGGTGACCAAACATTGGTTTTAAGCAGGCTACCGATTGATCTATCAAGAGTACATTGTCTAAGTAGGCTAGTATCGTTATACCTTGAGCCCCTAACCTGGTTTAAGGAGGAGCCAGGATCTTTGTAAACACTCGAGGTGCAGTAGCTAGACCAAAGGCAGAGCTACAAACTGGAAATGAAGATTTTCTACCTTGAAGCATAGAAATTTTTGGTGAGCAGGGAAAATCGGCACATGGAGAAAGGCATCCTTGATGTCGATTGACGCCAGAAGTTCTCCCCCTTGTAGGATGGAGACTACTGATCGGATTGACTCCATGCAAAAAGAACGGTATTCAAACCGGTTCAGATCTTTGAGATCTAAAATGGGTCTGACATCCCCGTTTGGTTTTGGAATCGTGAAAAGATTTGAATAAAAACCCTAATCCTTGCTCTTCCAAGGGGACCACTGATATCACTCTTTGAGACAAGAGATGATCCAAAGCTAGAAAGAGACTTTTTCACTGGATCTCTGGGAACATTTGATCTGAGAAAATGAGGAGACGGGAACCCTCGGTTAGTTTGTAACCTAGATAAATTGAAGCCACCCATTTGTCTTGACATTGTTCCTGCCAGACCCTTGAAAGCTGTAGAAGCCCCCCCCCACACTCGAGCGAGCGGGGGTGCCTCTTCATAAAGAGGCTTTAGTATTTTGTTTTGTGGGTTTCCTCCCCCAGGTCCTCTTTTGGCCCTGGGACTGACCCAGAGGTTTACCTCTTAAACCTGACGGTGGAGGCCGTCATGACTGCCTGGAGGTGGATGTCCCTGGCACCGGAGAAGAAGCATGTTTTAAAAGAAAATATGCTTAAAGAGGAGTTCCACCCAGGGGGGCCATCAAAAAAAAAAAAAAAAATTAAAAGTCAGCAGCTACAAATACTGCAGCTGCTGACTTAATTGGGCACTCACCTGTCCCTGGGTCCAGCGATGCGGGGGATCGAAGCCCCGCTCGTCCCCCCCTCCGCTCGTCGGCACCGGCATTTCAACTGTGGGCGCCGGGCTGTGACTTCACAGCCTGGCACCCACTGCGCATGCGCGAGCGGCGCCGCGCGCCGTGATTGGCCGCTCAATCACCTGAGACCTGTAATGGGTCCCAGATGATTGACAGGAGGGAGGGAGCAGAGCGGAGCCCTTCCTGTGCCTGGGGGGGGAGTGATGTCAGCAGCCCAGGCAAAGGAACAGGCAGACTACGAGGGACCACCTAGCAACAGGCATTTAGAGGTAAGTGAAAAAAAAAAAAATATCCAAATGTTTTTTTGTTTTAGAATTTTTCCAGGTATTTTTGTTTTTTGGGTGGAACCCCACTTTAAATTTCTTTTTAACCGGTAAAAAGGGAAATTTTTCCCATTCGAAATTTTTTGGATATACCTATTCAGATTGTCTCCAAATAACCATTCACCATGAAATGGAAAACTGGCCAAGAGCTTTTGCATGGTGCTTTGGCTGACCAATTTTTCAACCATAGGATTCTATGCACATGTACCAGCCCTAGCATGAGCCGTGAGGCCTGGAGAATGGAATCTTTCATAGCGTCTACTGTAAAACACAACGCTTCTGATATCCCAGCCAAATCTTGGGCCTGCTGATCAGGAATAATCTTGAGTACCTCCATAAACTGGTCCTTTAAGGACTGAGATACTCTAATCGCTGCCAGCGCAGGCTGAACCTGCAAACGAAATAAAGCTTTTAAAAAGGAATTCCACCTTCTTATCTGTTGGATCCTTTAGCATATGAGCATTGTCTACTGGACAAGCAGATACAGAGGATATGGCAGCGTCAACTGCTGGAAAGTATTGAAAACTTTTTTGGAGGAAAAAACTGTTTATCTGGGTGCTCCCACTCAGAATACATAAGCTTTTTTAGCCATTAATGGATAGGAAAAAACAGATTGAGGAGGCTTTAGTAAACCCAAACCAGAAGTGGGCTCATCCATTGACTGCGCTGATTGGCAGTAAAAATGTGGAGCGGACCAATTCAAAGTGAGACTGTACCAACCACATTTCATGCGAACCTGATCCTTTCATATTAGGTTCTTCGGACATGAGGCTCTTCCTGGTACCTTGAGAGAAATTTGTCATCTCTCACCCCTTGTTCCTCAGCATGAGGGTCCTGAGCAATGGACGGGGACCTTTTATGCTTAGTCCTACTCTGGGATGGAATTAAAGCATCAATCTTTTGCTCCAAACTAGCTGCAACACTTGCCCCTCCTGATGGCTCATTCTGACCAGCCATATTACACTCAGGGGTGGATGCCTTCTTTTTTTGAGATGGGTCTAGGCTCCCTAGTGACTATAGTCTTTCTAGAGCCCTTTTTTGAGGTGATTTTAACCTCCCTTCCGACCATAGCCCGATGCACAAAGCAGAGGTACTACCAGAATGAATGCATGCATTGCTTGAGCAATAGTCCAGCTCTGCTGCTGCTATTAATGCTCAGCCTGATGCAATAGTAAATGTCAAAGGAATGTCTGTGTCACCAAACCACATATATACCTTCGCTCTTGTATCCCTTTGCAGCTTGCAACAGCAACAATAGTGCCATTAAAACACACATTCCCCGCGCTGGGCGTTGAAGGACGTCAACGCTGCGCTAAAACCCCTCCCTTGTTGCTACGGCCCTTCCTCTCTCCTTTCAAAAGAAAGCTTTTCCCGCGCGAGCTCCGATCCTATGGGATCAGAGAGAAATGGCAGAGGGGGGTCCTGGAAGTTGCCGAGTGGCATGCCGTTCGCTCTTTTCTTTTTTGAGCATGCTTTCCCTGCAGAAAAAACAGCACAGGGGGGCGTCTGGTGGGGAGGCAAAGACCTCCCCAGACTTACCTGCTGACGACCGGAGGAAGAGAAAACTCCTGTTTCCTGGACAGATTGTGGGCTCTCTGAGAAGCATGAGACGTAAGTGCTCTATACAGCCCCCAGTGGTGACATATAGGCATGACAACATTTACTAAATTAAAGAAGACATAAGATTTTGAAAATTTTAGAAAAACTCCACTTACCTTTCCCGCCGCAGGGTTTTCTGTGGTAAACCAACAGGCCCAATCTTCACCCTTCACGGTGGGTTCCGTTAAACCTTCAGGAGCTGGGGATCCTCAAGGAAACCCACAATCCTGGACCTGCAATAGCATCACCGCCAGTAAAACTTCATGGCCTTAATACCAAAAAGTACTGAATCCCGGGGTCCAGCTCTCTAAAAAGAGAAGCGTTACAGGCAAGACCTCATTTCTTCGGATACAAGGCCTGGGTACCATTCCATTCGTCCAAAAAGACACTTTGAATGGATCCACCTGCAAGGCTAGCCCCAGAAAAGATTGCCCCAGTGGAGCTCAGCACAGCACATCTTTACTCGTGACCAACACCTTAGACACTGGCGAAAAAACTGAGGTACTCCCACCAGTGGGAGGGGTTATATAGGGAGTGCACTTTTTAATTTAGGGCGTGCCAGTGTCCATCATCTGAAGGTGGCCTATAACCACATAGTAACTACTATGGCTCTGTGTCCCGTGATGTACGATAAGAAAAGTCAATGTGCATAACTATTCACCCCTGTAAAGTCAATACTTTGTAGAGCCACCTTTTGCGGCTATCACAGCTCCAAGTCGCTTTGGATAAGTTTCTATGAGCTTGCCACATCTTACCACTGGGATTTTTGCCCATTCCTCCTTGCAAAACTGCTCCAGCTCCTTCAAGTTGGATGGTTTGCGCTTGTGAATAGCAATCTTTACGTCTGACCACAGATTTTCTATTGGATTGAGGTCTGACTTATACCCTTAGACCCTGACTTATACTATTGAATAACATTGTCCCTTACTTGTTTGGAGAGTTCCTTGGTCGTCACGGTAGTGTTTGGTTAGTGGTGCCTCTTGCTTAGGTGTTGCAGCCTCTGGGACCTTTCAAAAATGTGTGTATATGTAATGACAGATCATGTGACACTTAGACTGCACACCGGTGGACATCATTTCACTAAGTATGCGACTTCTGAAGGTAATTGGTTGCACCAGAGCTTTTTATGGGCTTCATAACAAAGGGGGTGAACACATACGCACATGCCAATTATCAGTTTATATCTGAAAAATAGATATATTTTAGATATCTCCCACACACACACAGTGGGGACGGAATGTATTCAGACCCTCTTAAATTTTTCACTCTTATATTGCAGTCATTTGCTAAAATCATTTAAAGTTCATTTTTTTCCCTCAATGTACACACAGCACCCCATATTGACAGAAAAACACAGAATTGTTGACATTTTTCAGATTTGTTAAAAAAGAAAAAAACTGAAATATCACATGGTCCTAAGTATTTAGACCCTTTGCTGTGACACTCAAATATTTAACTCAGGTGCTGTCCATTTCTTCTGATCATCCTTGAGATGGTTCTACACCTTCGAGTCCAGCTGTGTTTGATTATACTGATTGGACTTAAATTGGGAAAGCCACACACCTGTCTATATAAGACCTTACAGCTCACAGTGCATGTCAGAGCAAATGAGAATCACAAGGTCAAAAGGAACTGCCTGAAGAGCTCAGAGGCAGAATTGTGGCAAGGCACAGATCTGCCCAAGGTTACAAAAAAATTTCTGCTGCACTTAAGGTTCCTAAGAGCACAGTGGCCTCCATAATCCTTAAATGGAAGCCGATTGGGACTACCAGAACCCTTCCTAAAGCTGGCCGTCCGGCCAAACTGAGCTATCGGGGGAGAGGAGCCTTAGTGAGAGAGGTAAAGAAGAACCCAAAGATCACTGTGGCTGAGCTCCAGGGATGCAGTCGGAAGATGGGAGAAAGTGGAAGAAAGTCAACCATCACTGCACCAGTCGGGGCTTTATGGCAGAGTGGCCCGACGGAAGCCTCTCCTCAGTGCAAGACACATGAAAGCCCACATGGAGTTTGCTAAAAAAAACACTTTAAGGAATCCAAGATGGTGAGAAATAAAATTCTTTGGTCTGATGAGACCAAGATAGAACTTTTTAGCCTTAATTCTAAGCAGTATGTGTGGAGAAAACCAGGCACTGCTCATCACCTGTCCAATACAGTCCCAACAGCGAAGCATGGTGGTGGCAGCATCATGCTGTGGGGATTTTTTTCAGCTGCAGGGACAGGACAACTGGTTGCAATCGAGAGAAAGATGAATGCTGCCAAGTACAGGGATATCCTGGACGAAAACCTTCTCCAGAGTGACCTCAGACTGGGCCGAAGGTTTACCTTCCGACAAGACAATGACCATAAGCACACAGCTAAAATAATGGAGTGGCTGCACAACTCCGTGACTGTTCTTGAATGGCCCAGCCAGAGCCCTGACTTAAACCCAATTGGGCATCTCTGGAGAGACCTAAAAATGGCTGTCCACCAACGTTTACCATCCAACCTGACAGAACTGGAGAGGATCTGCAAGGAGGAATGGCAGAGGATCCCCAAATCCAGGTGTGAAATACTTGTTGCATCTTTCCCAAAAAAAGGCTCATGGCTGTATTAGATCAAAAGGGTGCTTCTACTAAATACTGAGCAAAGAGCCTGAATACTTAGGACCATGTGATATTTCGTTTTTTCTTTTTTAATAAATCTGCAAAAATGTCAACAATTCTGTGTTTTTCTGTCAATATGGGGTGCTGTGTGCACATTGAGGAAAAAAAAGAACTTAAATGATTTTAGCAAATGGCTGCAATATAACAAAGAGTGAAAAATTTAAGGGGGTCTGAATACTTTCCGTCCCCACTGTATATACAATCATGTGACCGTAAAGTTTTTATGACAAGATACACCTTAGTGTGTGTTTTTTTTCTTGACTTACCTATATACTGTATTTTTAACTATGTATTACATTTAAGAAAATATTTTTATTATACCTTTGGCATTTTATGTTCTTAGAGGCATATGTAAAGTCCCGCAGTAAACACTTGTAGTAACTCCCTACCTTTTCCAATACGCCTTAAGCTCACTGGGCAGCTTGGAAAGCCAGATCACTGGAATGCTTCCAAGGACATGAACTCCTTTGCTCGAGTTATCTCCAGTAGGGCCTATTCTCTAAGAGCCCATTCACACCTGATCGTTTTGTAGCTTGAAGCCTCAAGCTACAAAACGCTTGAGGGGAAAAAAATCCATTATTCTCTGTGGAGATGGTTCACATCTCCACTCCAAGTCGCCTGAAGCTCAAACAATTTCTGGACCCTTTTTTGTCGCGCGAATCGGGGAAGATTTGGGCGTTTTTGGAGCAGGAAGCAGATGACAAAATCTAACAACATAACAACAAATGATGAAACAAATGATCATTTTTCCTATTGGCTAATAAAAAAAATGCCAAAGCTCAAAAATGCCGGACAACGCTGCATGGAAACGCGCAAATATGCCCGAAAAAACGCACAAAACGCCGGAAGAAACACTCAAAAACGCTACGCTCAGGTGTGAATGCAGCCCAAGGGACTTGACCCCTACAGGTAACCTGGGGCAGCCACAGTTAGGTTTAGTTAGGGAAGGGGCATTACCGAATGTTATGCCGAAGTGCCGTAAAGTTGTTTCTACTGCTTAAATTGGATGTAAACCTGATTTTTTGTAATTAAGACTTGTACCTTTTAGAGTATAGCATGTCATCTGTGTCCAGCCTTGCCACAAAGAGTTAAACCAGCTCTGAGCAATCCTCTCGTTTTTTTCAGTAAGATGAAAACAGCCAGAGAAATAAGTGTCTGTTTCTTCCCCCCTTGCTGCAACAGACAGGTGATTTCCTTATCTCATGCAGGAGCCTGAGAGGGGCATTCTGTGTATTTCATCCCCCCCCCCTTTCTTCTCCATCTCTCCCAGGATTGGCTGCTCCACACGTCAGCACGATTGGGCATGCTGAAGTCATGTGGTGACTTTCCTGGGTTTTGACTGTATGTTGGTGATCATGGGGCATAATACACGAGACCAGCAGATGTTCAGATTAAGAAATACACAGGAGAAAATATATGTTGCCAAAGGGAGTGTAGAAGTTAGTAGGGAGTCTGACATCACAACTACGCCCATCAAGCCCTGGACAACAGACCCACCCACAGAATCTGCAGTTTTTCAGGTCTCATAACAGACAGAGGGGAGATATTTGAAAGGTAAGGATTAGGAATGAGCTTCGAGTTCGAGTCGAACTCATGTTCGTCTCGAACATCGGCTGTTCGCAAGTTCGCCGAACAGCGAACAATTTGGGGTGTTTGCGGCAAATTCGAATGCCGCGGAACACCCTTTAAAAGTCTATGGGAGAAATCAAAAGTGCTAATTTTAAAGGCTTATATGCATGGTATTGTCATAAAAAGTGTTTGGGGACCTGGGTCCTGCCCCAGGGGACATGTATCAATGCAAAAAAAGTTTTAAAAACGGCCGTTTTCTCGGGAGCAGTGATTTTAATAATGCTTAAAGTGAAACAATAAAAGTGTAATATCCCTTTAAATTTCGTAGCTGGGGGGTGTCTATAGTATGCCTGTAAAGGGGCGCATGTTTCCCGTGTTTAGAACAGTCTGACAGCAAATTGATATTTCAAAGGAAAAAAAGTCATTTAAAACTACTCGCGGCTATTAATGAATTGCCGGTCCGACAATACACATAGACGTTCATTGATATAAAAGGCATGGGAGCACGCAACCTGGCAGGCCGCAGGAAAAGGGGGGGGGGGACGAGAGAGCGCCCCCCTCCTGAACCGTACCAGGCCACATGCCCTCAACATTGGGAGGGTGTTTTGGGGTAGCCCCCCAAAACACCTTGTCCCCATGTTGATGAGGACAAGGGCCTCATCCCCACAACCCTGGCCGGTGGTTGTGGGGGTCTGCGGGCGGGGGGCTTATCAAAATCTGGAAGCCCCCTTTAACAAGGGGACCCCCAGATCCCGGCCCTCCCCCCTGTGTGAAATGGTAAGGGGGTACAAAAGCACCCCTACCATTTCACTAAAAAACTGTCAAAAATGTTAAAAATGACAAGAGACAGTTTTTGACAATTCCTTTATTTAAATGATTCTTCTTTCTTCTATCTTCCTTCATCTTCTTCTTCTGGTTCTTCCTCCGGTGTTCTCATCCAGCATCTCCTCCGCAGCATCTTCTTCCCTTCTTCTCCTCGGGCCGCTCCGCATCCATGGCATGGAGGGAGGCTCCCGCTCTTCTCTTTATCTTCTTCTCGGGCCACTCCGCATCCATGCTGGCATGGAGGGAGGCTCCCGCTGTGTGACGCTTCTCTTCTGATGGTTCTTAAATAAAGGAGGGTGGGGCCACCCGGTGACCCCGCCCCCCTCTGACGCAAGGGGACATGACGGGACTTCCCTGTGGCATTCCCCGTGACACCACAGGGAAGTCCCGTCAAGTCACCATGCTTCAGAGGGGGTGGGGTCACCGGGTGGCCCCGCCCCCGTTATTTAAGAACCGTCAGAAGGGGAGAAGCGTCACACAGCGGGAGCCTCCCTCCATGCCACGATGGATGCAGAGCGGCCCGGAGAAGAAGATGAAGAGAAGAAGATGAAGAAGAGAAGAAGATGAAGAAGAGAAGAGCGGGAGCCTCCCTCCATGCCATGGATGCGGAGCGGCCCGAGGAGAAGAAGGGAAGATGACGCCACGGAGGAGATGCTGGACGAGAACACCGGAGGAAGAACCAGAAGAAGAAGATGAAGGAAGATAGAAGAAAGAAGAAGCATTTAAATAAAGGAATTGTCAAAAACTGTCTCTTGTCATTTTTAACAGTTTTTTAGTGAAATGGTAGGGGTACAATACCCTTACCATTTCACACAGGGGGGAGGGCCGGGATCTGGGGGTCCCCTTGTTAAAGGGGGTTTCCAGATTCCGATAAGCCCCCCGCAGACCCCCACAACCACCGGCCAGGGTTGTGGGGATGAGGCCCTTGTCCTCGTCAACATAGGGACAAGGTGTTTTGGGGGCTACCCCAAAGCACCCTCCCAATGTTGAGGGCATGTGGCCTGGTACGGTTCAGGAGGGGGGGCTGCTCTCTCGTCCCCCATCTTTTCCTGCGGCGTGCCAGGTTGCGTGCTCGGATAAGGGTCTGGTATGGATCTTTGGGGGGACCCCAGGCCGTTTTTTTAATTTTGGCGCGTGGTTCCCCTTAAAATCCATACCAGACCTGAAGGATCTGGTATAGATTTTGAGGGGGACCCCACGTCTTTTTTTTTAAATTTTGGCCGGGGTTCCCCTTAATATCCATACGAGACCTGAAGGGCCTGAAATTTCACTGCACAAGACTCCAAGGCTCCAAGGTTTCCCCTGTAAGAGCCAGCAATACCAGAGAGAGATACCACATAACAAAGGGATGGGAGCTAACTGTTCTCTGCCTACTTAAGGCTTTAAAGAACCTAGATATCCAGGGATTTATTGCCAACTGTTGCTCCAAAAAAACACTCAGAGCAGAAACTTGGCAATTTTTAAGGGTCCTGAGGGCCAGCCCTTTATCTGCCCCACTCTGAAGTAACTCTAGTACTGGTACTGAGCTGTGAACGCTATAGGAGTTTTCTGCGCACCAAGAGTTGAACTTTTTCCAGACTCTTAAATAGGTAGCGCACGTCTCCCTCTTCCTACAATCTAGGAGGTTTGACACCAATCGATCAGATAACCCCTTACTCCTGAGCATTTCCTCCTCAGCCAGGCTGCCAGATTCCACCTCTCCACTTGAGGACAGCAGATTGGGCCTGGAGAGAGGAGGTCTTCCTGGACCGGCAAAATCCAAGGAGGTTCCACCGCCAGATCTTTTAGGAGAGAAAACCATGACGCTATTAGGATCAGGGTCGTGTCCTCTCTCTGGAATTTCCTCAATACTGCAGGCAATATTGCATTGGGGGGGCCATAACACCTGGTAAAAACGCCAGCTCTGAGAAAGTGCATCCACCCCTATCGCTCCATCCTACCGATTCAAAGAGAAGTAGGGGGTTTTTGCGTTGTCCCTTGAAGCAAACAGGTCCAGACATGGGACTCCCCACTTCTGGGTAATCATCCTGTACATGTTCTGACTCAGGACCCAGTCGCTCTCCTTCAGCATGCTCCTGCTGAGGAAGTCCGCTAGCTGGCCCAACTCCTCTTTCAGATGTACTGCTGAGAGGGACAAAACCAGGACTTCGGCCCATTTGAAAATTGCTTCCGTCGGAGTCCACAGGGAATTGCTCCTGGTGCCCCGCTGTCGGTTTATGTAGGCAACCGCTGAGGAATTGTCCGAGCGGACCTGAACGTGATATCCCCAGAGCTCCTGTTGGAAGGCTTTGAGGGCCAGTGAAATAGCCCTCAGCTCCCTCCAGTTCGAGGACCTCTCTGCGTTCTCGACTCTCCAGGAACCCTGCGCACCAGACTCGCACCTAGGTGTGCCCCCCAGCCAGTGCATTTGTTGTGATGATCCTTGACATCGGCAAAACCTATGCCAACCCCTGGGATAGATTTACTGTCTTTCTCCACCACCACAGGGATCTCTTTACTCATGTTGGTACGAGAACTGTTAAGTCCATAGACCTCTGAGTGTGGTCCCAAATTCCCAGGATGAACCACTGCAAAGGGCGAAAATGTAACCTTGCCCACTGTACGGATGGGAGAGCAGCCGTCAGAAGACCTAAGGCTGACATGGCCTGCCTTATTGAGACTTGGTGATAGCTCTGCAGAACTGCCAAAGCCCTGTCCACTTTCTGAAATTTTTCTTGGGGGAGAAAGACCCTCCGCTTGGTTGAATCCAGGATGTAACCTAGGAAAGTGACCCTCTGGGATGGAACTAGGTTGGATTTTTCCAGATATAAAAGCCATCCTAGATGTTCCAACACTTATTGCCTCCTGCAAATCCTGGACCAACTTTTACGGTAAAGGGAGCAAAAAGGGGCAGGTCGTCCAGGTATGCGAGATTCCTCGCAATCGCAGAAAAGCCAAGATATCCACCATGACTTTGGTGAATATGCGGGGGGGGGGAAGAAGATAGCCTAACAGGGACAGCCCAGAACTGTAGATACCCTGTCTCCTCCCCGTGCTTCACTGCTAGTCTGAGAAACCTCTGACTGCCCTCTGCAATAGGAATGTACAGGTAAGTGTCCCTTAGATCTATGGACGCCATGTAGCAGTTCGGGGGGGGGGGGGCAGCGTCTTCACAGAGAAGATAGAGTAGATGCAAAACCTTCTGTAGGTGATTGATCGGTTGAGAGGTTTCAGGTTCAGGATGAGCCTGAACTTCCCTGAGAGCTTCCGAATTACGAAGACGTGGGAGTAGAACCCTCTGCCTATCTCCCCAGGTGGAACCCGCGATACTACTTCCTGCTGTTCCAGTTCCTCCAGTGAGGAAAGCAGCGCCGCCTTTTCCACACACCTTGGCAGGTCTTTAACTAGAAGCCTGTGTGGCGGGGGCTTGAGAATTTCAGTCTGTAACCCCCCCTTACAATTCCTAGGATGAATTGATTGGAGGTGACCGACTCCCACTGTTGGAGGAAAGCACCCAGTCTGCCTCCCACCAGGGTTAACCCGTCATTGGGTCTTTTGGGGCTGTTCAGGAGGGCGAAAAATGGCTCCTCCGCGCCCTCTGTCCTTGTTGGTTCAAACTTTTTTCTGAGACTCTGCCCTCGGAAAACCAAACTTCTTTTGCGGGTGAGGTTTCTTTTTAGACTGTTCCCCAAACTTCCTCTACGGAAAGGCCTTCTTTTTGTCGGCTGTCCGATCAAGGACAGCCTCCAAGTCTGGACCAAACAGTAAATCCCCAGTGAAAGGGACTCCGCAAAGATTTACTTTTGATGCATTGCCCCTTTGCCAGGTTTTTAACCAGAGAACTCTCCTGGCCAAATTGGCCAGGGCGGAGGACCTAGCGGACATACGAACCGACTCCGCTGAGGCATCCACAATGTACGCGACCCCCCTTAAAAGCATGGGGAAAGGAGGAATGAATCGTTTCCGACCACCACCAGGGTCCCAGAAGTACACCTCCTCCCCTCTGACCAAAGAGGGGGGGTTCACCCATGGAGCTAAACGGGAAGATGGTAAGAGAACACCACCCCAGGGTTCCACTTACCTTAGAGTGGCTGGTGATGGCGTCACCCGGCGCAGATCGTAAAGCGCCCGTCTCAGACATCCCTTTAGGCCAGAAAAAATGTGGTCCTCCTTGAGCTGCTCCTAATGCTGTCACTACAGCCAAACGGAGCCTCCACCAGCTGTCATGCCACTCGCTTTATGTCCTGCGGCCGGAACCAGAAACCATGGGTCAAGTTGAAGTGCCTGCCCCCCGCCGGAACTGTCACCCGCCATCCAGCCCAGCCTCGAGCTCACGCTGGCCACCACAGAGCTAGGGGAAAACTGCACCTTCTGCTCCCATCTTCCCCAAGGTACCGGAAAGCGAGTGCCCTGGCCTCCATCTTCCCCAAGGGAGGACAGGGTGCAGCACCGCACTATGCAGGTGATGGGCTCCCCAGCCCAGCTGCTGTGCCTGAGAGATCTGGCTCTCCCTTCCAGGAGAACACCAGCCTCAGCTTGGTCCTGGTTCCTAACAGTGTCTCCACGCTGGAGGAAACACCGAAACTGACCGCCTGGAAGGAAGGAGTGGCTTAAAGCTCTGGTGGAGGCAGTGTTTCCTGAGAAGGGAGGTCTCTCAAAGGTGCTGTCCTGAAAGACGAAAAAAAATATAGCGTATACAATTGCGACACAAGTCATATTGTAATTGAATGTTATGAAAAATTACCTTTCCTGTCTGCAGCCGCTGTAATTTTCTGAAAATGCAATGCAATATGGCTACCTTGAGTCGTTCTGTACACAGAATGTGTACTGAACACACCCAGAAACAATTTCCTGCTTGTGTGATTGGCTCATCGATTTTCCCAGAAGCCTGTCTAAGATACAAGTCAGATTTCAGGCATCCCCTGCAACAAAATTGGATTTCTGTACTCACCGTAAAATCCATTTATCCGAGTTCGATGGACACAGCGCCTCCTTAATCTTGACCATTGGGTTATATCGCCTCCGCAGTAGTAGGACTAGGCAGAACAAAAAAAACACCTGGCTACACCCATGGGCTGTCCTCGGTCAGTATATAACCCCCTCCCTGCTCTAGGTATTCAGTTTAGTAGCAAGCAGTAATAGAAGTATCATGAACTCCATAGAGGGGTGGGTGCTGTGTCCGTCGATGAATTCAGAGAAATAGATTTTACGGCGAGTATCCCATTTTCACTTTCGTTCGACAGACGCAGCGCCTCCTTAATCTTAAAAATTGGGATGTCCAAAAGCAGTGCCAAAGAACAATGAGGGGTGGGCAAAAACCCAAGGCTAACCACAAGAGCCCTAACCAGGACACAGGAGCTTTAACCGGGTCACAGGAGCCCAATTTGAAATACATTTTAAAGAAAAAACACCCCTCAAGAGGGAAACCCCCCCCCAGTAGCACCAAGTTTAAAGTGGAGGTCCACCCACCACTGCAAAAATTAAAGGCCAGCAGCTGCTGATTTAATAAATCGGACACTTACCTGTCCTGGAGTCCAGCGATGTCGGTACCGCAGCTGTTTCCATCAGCTGTCGGGTGCATGCTGCCTCCATTGCGAGTAAGGGAATTCAGCAGTGAAGCCTTATGGCTTCACGCCGGGAACCCTACTGCGCATGCGTGAGGCTCCGCTCCGCTCCTTTCCTACTGGCCCAGTGGCCGGTGAAGGAGGGGGGACCCCGGGCGGTGAAGTCAATACCCGCGGTTGAGGCTCCTGGAAGTGGGAACAGGATACCTGTTAAAGACAGGTATCCTGCCCCCCTGAAGGTGCCATATGTGGCACCTGAGGGGGAAACGAGTACAACGAGCGGCGGTTCCACTTTTGGGTGGAACTCCGCTTTAAATCCCATGGCAGCAAGAGAGACCGTACAGGCGGAGCCACATGCCAGACTCCTGGAATGAAGGTATGAACTAAAGAGTGAGTGGCTAGGGGTCGCTGAAAGAAGACTGCTAAGGCAGACACAGGACCCTTGATGGTGCTCAAAGTCAACTTCTGCTCAACGCCCATTGAATAAAAGCTAAGATCCGAGCCACAGAAAAGGATTGAGGATGAACGCCAATCGACTCGCACCAAAAAAAGTATGCTTCCCACATACGATGGTATATCTTACTAGAAGTCGACTTCCTCGCGTTCACCATAGTAGGGATCACTGATCCCGACAGACCCCTATCTCTCAGTACCTGGCTTTCAATGGCTAGGCCATTAAAACCAGTTACTGTAAAGCGGGATGGAAGCTCAGCCCTCGGTACAACTGGTCCTCTTTGAGAGGTAGCTTCCAAGGGATGTTTACGGCCACCAGAAGACTTTTGCCCTCAGTCCTTCACAGGCGCTGCAGAAGAGGAAGGTGTTGGCCCCGCAGTGGCACTAGGACAACTGCGGTGTCTACCAGAGGAACCCGCGAGATTGCCACGAGCCTCAGTTACTTCCTGTCGACCTGAACCTACTGAAGGGGCTGACGTTTGAGAAGAAAAACTACTAACCTGGTCAACATTCACTCCAGAGTCAGACCCAGGTAACCCAATTTCCTGAACTGGGCTAGAGGGGACCTTAGGTAGTTCGGATGTCACCCGAACCCTAACAGAAATTATACCCACACAAGGAGACACAGGGCCCCCCAAAGTGGTAGAATTCTGTCCCCCTTCTTTGGTACCCCCAAAAGGTTCAAATCGTGCACCCCCGTGATGCTCACGAAGGAGGTCCATGAATCTGGAACCAGTGAAGATGTCCCCCCACCCATTCAATGGGTGAGGGCAGACCTTCATGCTTCTTGTGAGTGGATCTGGAGAAGCCTGCTCTAGGCTTCCTTTATCTGCAGTCCCGGGAGCCCAGAAGAATTTCTTATGGGCTAAGAAAGGCCCCCCCGTCTGCGGCGAGGCTCATTCCCTTTCCTAGATTGAGGCAGGAAGTTATTCTCCCTCCCGTGACATCCTTAATGTCGTCATCCAGGGTAGCCCCAAACAGGCTGTCGCCTTGAAAGAGCAGATCAACAAGAGCTTTTTTAGAGGCTTGGTCTGCCAACCAATTCCTAAGCCACAGCACATGTTTAATCACCACCGCTGAAACAGAAATCTTGGACAGCACAGGAGCTGCATCACAAATATACTGCAGCCCATGGACCAACTGGACTGTCAAATCAACATAAGCAGCAGGAACCTGCTCACTACCCAGACACTGGCGCAAAAGCTTAGCTCATTTAGTTAAGGTCTGCGACACCAGGGCTGAGGCCAAGAATGAACGCAATGCCGACCCAGCCATAGTAAAAATGCTGCATGCCACAGCCTCCGCTCTCCTGTTAGCTGGGTCCTTAAAGGATGGGGATTCCTCTACTGGGATCATGGTTGCTTTATTCAACCTGGAAACAGGAGGGTCCATCACTGGTGGGATAGTCCACTTTAAAAGTGATTCTTCAAAGGGGTGGTGTGCGCAGTGACTTATGCGTAACAGAGGACACAGCCTCATCTGTGGCCCTGTCAGCCGCATCCTCCATCTTTAATGTCTCCCACACCACAGTAACAAGTGCGTCCACCAGCGCTTTTTCACTCGCTGCTGAGACTGCGGAGGACTCATCCTCACTAAACGGACAAGTCAGGGGGCGAGATATTAAACCCCCTGGACGGGCCACTTTCCCGGCGGCATCAGGCTCAGAATTAGATGAGACAAACTAAGCAGGGGAATGCAGTCGATGCTTCCTCCTGGGTCTTTGCCCACATGCTACTTCCACCCAGGATACCAATGACTCAAGGACTACCGTCAGTGCAACCATGTGAAGCTGGGGTTCAAAGGAACCTGCCATCTTCACGAGGGGATCAGTGGGTGAGATGTGACCCTGAGGATCCATAGGAAAAAAGACCCTGTAGTACAAAAGGAATCTTTGGCACCACCAAGGGATACCCCAATGGCCAGGGTACCCATCAGAGAGGGAGATACACAAGGACCCCCAAAGACTCACCCTCCCAGCTGGAACAGCGCCGTAATTCGGACCCAGCATACACCAATGGTTGGCATCTATTTCATCCATCCCGGGCAGAAAGAGGAGGAGCCCTAGCATCTCCATGAGGCTCCAGCCGTCTCCTTAGACTAAGGAAAAATGGCGACCATGATGTCAGACTACACAAACATAGCCGTCAGCCGAAAACCAGCCAAACCAAGGGAAAATTGCCACTGTAATGTTATTGGACCTCCCAAACATGGCCGCTGGTCGTTTCACATGCTGAAGCATGCTGCCAGGATCTTCTCTGTACCTTCAACATCACTGCACCCTCTGAAGGGGACCCCCCTCCAAAAAGGTACTGTACTCCACCAGGCTAGGTGAACATTTAAGGGGACACCCCTGTGCACTCTGCACCGCTGTGCTCTCAGCACTGGGACCCCCAAACTGCACACTACACACACAGCAGGGCATGCACCCCAGGGGTCTCCGCTGCACCCTCTGCACTGGAACCCCCCCATACCGCCAGGGCAGGACACACACCACCCAGAAGGGGAATGGCGATGGAGACCCCCAGGGGTCCCTGCTGCCTGCCCTGGGACTCCCACCAATCCGTGGGGGGAGGGGGAAACCCAGCTTAACCATGGGACTTTAGAATAGCAGGAGGAATCCAGCAGGCAGGTCCGACCACCCCTGGAGGGAACCCGCGTCCACCCCAAACCGCACAAAGGAGGAGAGGGGACTGTACTTACCAACCATGGTGTGGGTGACCCTCCATACAGAACTCTTCGCCACCGAAGTGGGGGAATGTCGGCCAAGGGACCGCTGCGACTCGGACCAGAGCCGGTTCGCATGTGACCCTGAGAGACGTTTAACTTGCAGGCCAGCCTTTGTCCGTTGAGGCTATGTCACGGCCGACCTAGCGCGTACCTGCGGTCTGCACGCGCTCGCTGGCTGGACTGGGAAGACCACTGGATCTAGATTATCCAGCCTGGCAGTTGATTGTAGATCTTCCAGGAGAAAATACATGGAAGAGAAAGGAAAATTTGCTAGGACCAAAAGATCCCAGCAAGGAGCTAGGTCCTTACTCCTGACTAGACAGAAATAAACTGAAAATCTAGAGCAGGGAGGGGGTTATATACAGACCGAGGACAGCCCATGGGCATAGCCAGGTGTTTTTTATTATGCCTAGTCATACTCCTGCGGAGGCGATACAACCGAATGGTCAACATTAACTCCTTCCCGCTGTGCGTACGCACATACGCGGCCTCGGCTTTAAGGGGTTATACCAGGAAGATGCCTGCAGCTGCAGGCATCATCCCGGTACTTTTTTTTTTTTTAGAGCGGGCGGTCGGCCAAAAGCTACTTGGCTGTTATTCTGGAGGAGCGAGAGGGGACGTCCCCCCTCCCGCCGCTTTTCCTGGGCCTCCTGTCCCACCGGGAGAGCCAAGACATGATCCGGCACTTCCGCCGGGTAGAGTAAGACTAGAATGAAGCCGGAAAAGGCTTTGTTCCAGCCTTCTTTCTGTAAGCATGGAAGTGAAGTGACGTCACGTCACTTCTGGTTTACTCAGCTGCCAATGGTGCAGTTTCTTCTTCTTCCCAATCCCCCCACAGAGTGTACCTGTCACCACCTATTACTGTCACAAGGAATGCTTACATTCCTTATGACAGCAATAAAAGTGATAACTTTTTTTTTAAAGTGACAATGTAAATAAATAAAATAAAGAAAAAAAAATTTAAAGCGCCCCCGTCCAGCAAAGAAAACACACGCGCAAGTCGCACCCGCATATGAAAACGGTGTTCAAATCACATGTGAGGTATCGCCACGATTGTCAGAGTAAGAGCAATAATTCTAGCACTAGACCTCCTAACTCTAACCTGGTAACCGTTTTTTTTTTTTTTTAAAGCGCCGCCTATGGAGATTTTTAGGTACCGTAGTTTGTCGCCTTTCCACGAGTGTGTGCAAATTCAAAACATGATATGTTGGGTATCTTTACTCGGTGAAACATCTTTCACATAAAACAAAAAAAAACAGGCTAACTTTACTGTTTAGTTTTTTTTTTTAATTCATGAAAGGGTCTTTTTTCCTAAAAAATTGCATTTAAAAAAGACTGCTGCGGAAATAGTGCGACATTAAATATTGCAACAACCGCCATTTGATTCTCTGCTTAAAAAAAAAAAAATGATATATATATTTGGGGTTCTAAGTAATTTTCTAGCAAAAAATATGGATTTTAACTTGCAAGCAACAAATGTCAAAAATAGGCTTAGTCATGAAAGGGTTAAGGAGGCGCCATGTCCGAACGAAAGAGAAATGTCATTTTTGGTGAGATCCTCCTACCTCTAAAGGGATGCAGGCCCAGCAGATTTCCTCATCAGTGCTCTGCAGCTGCACAGCTGATAATTACGAAACCACTCCCATTAGACACTCCTAGCACAGAGGAACACAGGGGTTCTAAGTAATTTAAGAACAAACAGGGATTTCTACAAAACAACAAAAAGGTAGGAATCTGCAACAAAGGTTGTTCCAATCCTTGCAAGGTACAGACATCACCCAGAGGGGAATGTTTTTTCTCAACAAAAGTGGAGTTGCACTTTTACCCCCTTCATGACCACAGCGTTTTTTGCCATTTGGCACTGCACCACATTACCTGGCAATTGCGCAGTCATGCAACACTGTATGAAAAAAAGATGGAAAATCTTTAAAAAATTATTTACTTTCTGCTGTAAAACATATCCAATAAAAATTAAAAAAATCTAATTTCTTTATGAATTTAGGCAAAAATGTATTTTGCTACATGTTTTTGGTTGAAGAAAAAAAACAATAAGTTTATATTAGGATTGATGACAGTTATAACATCTGGTATTGATGCTGGAATTTTTATTTATTCTACAGCCGTGGCCAAAAGGTTTGAGAATGACAAATCTAAAATTTTCAAAGTTTGCTGCCTCCATTTTTATGATGGAAATTTGCATATACTCAAAAATGTTATGAAGAGTGATCAGTTGAAGTGCAATTGTAAAGTCCCTCTTTGCCATGAACTTAATATAAAAAAAACAAAAAACAAAAAACATTTCCACTGCATTTGTGAAGGCGGCTTCAGGGCGCCCAAGAAAGTCCAGCAAGCAGCAGGACGGTCTTACAGTTAATTCAGCTGCCGGGGTCGGGGCACCACCAGTGAAAGGATATACAGATATCCTTTCATGTACCCATGAAAGGATCTGTATATCCTTTCATGGGTACATACTAATCTATATCGCTCATATATCTATCTCTCTATGTATATTATCTCTCTCTCTCTCTATAGTTAGTATCCCACAAAGGTGAGTACACCCCTCACATTTTTGTAAATATTTTATTCTTTTTTCATGTGACAACACTAAAGAAATTACACTTTGCTACAATGTAAAGTGGTGAGTGTACAGCTTGTATAGCAGTGTAAATTTGCTGTCCCCTCAAAATAACTCACACATTAAATGTCTAAACTGCTGGCTACAAAAGTGAGTACACCCTTAATTCAAAATGTCCAAAGTGTCAATATTTTATGTGGCCACCATTATTCTCCAGCACTGCCTTAACCCTCTTGGACATGGAGTTCACCAGAGCTTCACAGCTTGCCACTGGAGTCCTCTTTCACTCCTCCATGATGACATCATGGAGCTGGTGGATGTTAGAGTCCTTGCGCTCCTCCATCTTCCGTTTGAGGATGCCCCACAGATGCTCAATATGGTTTAAGTTTGGAGACATGCTTGGCCAGTCCATCACCTTTACCCTCAGGTTTTTTAGCAGGGCAGTGGTCATCTTGGAGGTGTGTTTGGGGTCGTTATGATGGAATACTGCCCTGCGGCCCAGGCTCTGGAGGGGATCATGCTCTGCTTCAGTATGTCACAGTACATGTTGCCATTCATGGTTCTCTCAATGAACTGTACCTCCCCCGTGCCGGCAGCACTCATGCAGCCCCAGACCATGACTCTCCCACACCCATGCTTGACTGTAGGCAAGACACACTTGTCTTTGTACTCCTCACCTGGTTGCCACCACACATGCATGACACCATCTGAACTAAATAAGTTTATCTTTGTCTCAGACCACAGGACATGGTTCCAGTAATCCATGTCCTTAGTCTGCTTGTCTTCAGCAAACTGTTTGGGGGCTTTGTGCATCATCTTTAGAAGAGACTTCTTTCTGGAGACAACAGCCATTCAGACCAATTTGATGCAGTGTGCGGCGTATGGTCTGAGCACTGACAGGCTGACCCCCCACCCCTTCAAACTCTGCAGCAATGCTGGCAGCACTCATACATCTATTTCCCAAAGAGAACCTCTGGATATGATACGGAGCACGTGCACTCAACCTCTTTGGTTGACCATGGCGAGGCCTGTTCTGAGTGGAACCTGTCCTGTTTAACCGCTGTATGGTCTTGGCCACCGTGCTGCAGCTCAGTTTCAGGGTCTTGGCAATCTTCTTAAAGGCCTAGGCCATCTTTATGTAGAGCAACAATTCTTTTTTTCAGATCCTCAGAGTTCTTTGCCATGAGGTGCCATGTTGAACTTCCAGTGACCAGTATGAGAGTGAGAGCGATAATACCAAATTTAACACACCTGACACCTTGTAACACTAACGAGTCACATGACACCGGGGAGGGAAAATGGCTAATTTGGTCCAATTTGGACAATTTCACTTTGGGGTGTACTCACTTTTGTTGCCAGCGGTTCAGAGATTAATGGCTATGTGTTGAATTATTTATAGGGGACAGCAAATTTACACTGTTATACTAGTTGTACACTCACTACTTTACTACTAGCAAAGTGTTATTTCTTCAGTGTTGTCACAAGGATAAAATAAAATATTTACAAAAATGTCAGGGGTGTACTCATTTTTGTGAGATAGATATAGCTCTCTCTATCTTTATCTCTATATCTAGAAATAGATATATAATCTCATCTATATATATATCCATATCTATATAGAGAGAGATGGTATAAAAATATATAATTGCACATGGCAAATTACACGTGTGGGAGCAACTGTGTGTATGTCTGTTGTTGCAAACCAGATACCCTGTGCGCATAACAAGAAGCGTGCATGTGAAAATGCCCTGGGGGGGTATTTTCAGGGACAGCATGAACTGGGGGCGGGGTGGTCCTGGGGATCATCCAATGGGAGGAAGATTAGATGATGGTGCCGACATCCAACTCTTCATTCAGGCCTTCAGGTGAGAGACTATCAGGTTTGAATATCCAATAAGTCTCTCTGCCACACAGTTTAAATCTTTCTCCATCAGGTAGGGAATGGGAACTAGATTGAATGGCGGTGACCTTCAGTAATGTAGGGTTTCTTTCGTGGTGGGCTAGAAAGTGTCTTGAATACTGCATTTGGGGTAGAGTTCTTTCAAGCTTCTCCTGTGTTCCCCAAATCTGGTACGAAGAGGTCTAATGGTATGCCCTACATAGCACATTTTACATGGTCAAGTGATGAGGTAGACCACAAAGTTATTCGAACATGTTAGGAATTCATCATTAGCAAAAGTATTGCCTTTTTGGTCAGAAAAGGTCTTTTGTCCATGGGTCACATGTGCACAAGTAAGGCATTTTCTTTTGTGACACTTATACATGCCAACAAGTGAAAACATTTTGGGAATGGAGTCCAGAAGGGGCTTCTTGTTATTGCTCAATTTACTGGGGTCTATGAGGTTTTTGACATTGTTGGCTCTTTTGAATACCAGTTTATAGGTTTAGAAGCTATTCGTGTCTTTAGTTTTGGATCATTGCACAAATTCCCCCAATGTTTAACGAGGGTCTTTTTGATGGCCCAATGATATTTGGTGATGAAAATGGCACCTTTATGAGTAGGAGATGGGTCTACTTTGTGACGCGATCATGTTATCCTCAGAGTGAGACTCAATTGAATATTTTTGAAAGGCTGAATAGATGTCTTCTTCTTGATGACCTTTCTCCAGGAACTTTTTGCAAAGGACTTGACTCTGAGCTTTATAGTCTTCTACAGAGCTGCAGTTGCGTTTTAAAACGGCAAAACTGACACTATGGTATGTTAATCCATGTTTTGTGGTAGCGACTTTTCTTGTGTAGATAGGAATTCCCAGCAGTGGGTTTGAAGTGAGTCCTTGAACTTATTTTACAATCTTTGTCATGAAAAAGTTCAAGGTCTAGGAAAACAAGCTCATTAGGTTCAGTCACAGACGCGAATTGTATACCAAAGGGACTGTTATTGCAATATTGGAGAAATTTTTAAATGAGGTCTAAGTCTCCTTGCCAGATGACCATGACAGATGACAATGTAGCTTCCATAATAGACCACGTGACATGAAAAGGGATTTTCAGCCCACATGTGGTGATCCTCCCAGTATGCCATAAAAGGTTGGCGTAACTAGGGGCAAAGCTAGCCCCCATAGCTGTTCCTCTGATCTGCAAATAGTATTCCTGTTCAAACTCAAAATTATTGTGATGAAGAATTAACTAGAGCGAGGTGACATCCAAGGAGACCCAAAGGTAGCCAGTGTCCCAAATATATTGATCTAAGGTGTCATATAGTCAAAAAAAAAATTATATATATATATATATATATATATACATACATACATATACATACACATACATACATACACACAGTGGCTTGCGAAAGTATTCTGCCCCCTTGAACTTGTCAACCTTTTGCCACATTTCAGGCTTCAAACATAAAGATATAAAATTTTTATTTTTTGTGAAGAATTACCAACAAGTGGGACACAATTGTGAAGTGGAACGAAATCTTTTGGATTTTTGAAACTTTAACTAATAAAAAAATGAAAAGTGGGGCGTGCAAAATTATTCGGCCCCCTTGCGTTAATACTTTGTAGAGCCACCTTTTGCTGCGATTATAGCTGCAAGTCGCTTGGGGTATGTCTCTATCAGTTTTGCACATCGAGAGACTGCTCGAGCTCAGTGAGGTTGGATGGAGAGCGTTTGTGAACAGCAGTTTTCAGCTCTTTCCACAGATTCTCGATTGGATTCAGGTCTGGACTTTGACTTGGCCATTCTAACACCTGGATACGTTTATTTGTGAACCATTCCTTTGTAGATTTTGCTGTATGTTTGGGATCATTGTCTTGTTGGAAGATAAATCTCTGTCCCAGTTTCAGGTCTTTTGCAGACTCCAACAGGTTTTCATCCAGAATGGTCCTGTATTTGGCTGCATCCATCTTCCCCTCAATTTTAACCATCTTCCCTGTCCCTGCTGAAGAAAAGCAGGCCCAAACCATGATGCTGCGACCACCATGTTTGACAGTGGGGATGGTGTGTTGAGTGTGATGAGCTGTGTTGCTTTTACGCCAAACATATCGTTTTGCATTGTGGCCAAAAAGTTCGATTTTGGTTTCATCGGACCAGAGCACCTTCTTCCACATGTTTGGTGTGTCTCCCAGGTGGCTTGTGGCAAACTTTAGACGAGACTTTTTATGGATATCTTTGAGAAATGGCTTTCTTCTAGCCACTCTTCCATAAAGGCCAGATTTGTGCATTGTACGACTGATTGTTGTCCTATGGACAGACTCTCCCACCTCAGCTGTAGTTCTCTGCAGTTCATCGAGAGTGATAATGGGCCTCTTAGCTGCATCTCTAATCAGTCTTCTCCTTGTCTGAGCTGAAAGTTTAGAGGGACAGCCAGGTCTTGGTAGATTTGCAGTGGTCTGATACTCCTTCCATTTCAAAATGATCGCTTGCACAGTGCTCCTTGGGATGTTTAAAGCTTGGGAAATCTTTTTGTATCCAAATCCGGCTTTAAACTTCTCCACAACAGTATTACGGACCTGCCTGGTGTGTTCCTTGGTCTTCATGATGCTCTCTGCGCTTTCAACAGAACCCTGAGACTATCACAGAGCAGGTGCATTTATACAGAGACTTGATTACACACAGGTGGATTCTATTTATCACCATCAGTCATTTAGGACAACATTGGATCATTCAGAGATCCTCGCTGAACTTCTGGAGTGCGTTTGCTGCACTGAAAGTAAAGGGGCCGAATAATTTTGCACGCACCACTTTTCAGTTTTTTAATTGCTAAAAAAGTTTAAAATATCCAATAGATTTCGTTCCACTTCACAATTGTGTCCCACTTGTTGGTGATTCGTCACAAAAAATTAAAATGTTATATCTTTATGTTTGAAGCCTGAAATATGGCAAAAGGTTGAAAAGTTCAAGGGGGCCGAATACTTTCGCAAGCCACTGTATATATATTATGCAAGAAAGCATTATGCCTCACCTGTTCCCATGTCACACATGGCAAAAAAACTTTCAACACTAATGGTAATCAATATACCCTAAAGTCCCTTTTCAATTGTTCCACTACCTACATCATATATTGCACCTCCTGTCCCTGCAGGCTGCTGTATGTAGGCAGAACCATCAGGACTCTGCGTGCCAGGTTCGGAGAACACAGAAGAGCAGTACAGGCGAACAATCCCTTATATAGCACTGCTCGTCATTTTACCACCCATCACCAACAAAACATTACAGATTTAAATGTGTGGGTCATTGAATCTATATCAGACCATTTTACCCCTGCGGAAAGATTCCAACGCCTATGCAGGCAAGAAACCTTCTGGATATTTACCTTAAACAGTATGGCACCTAATGGTCTCAACGAAGATATAATATAATGTGTCTCTGTGTGTAAGGGTTGATCAGTATTATTTGAACTGTTTGGAATATATACTGTACATGATTTTCTGTAGGTTCATACCCTTTTCTTTACCTTTTTCCCTTATTATCTATTGTCCACTGTTCTCTCCCTCAGGCTTTCCCATAGTCATACCCAACCTGTATTATTTATATTGGTTGTTTTTTCACTGCCCCTATTTCTCCATTTCCTTTTTTACGCATGGGTGTTTTCTGCATACTATCAGTTTATAGTTATACCCACGTATGCCAATTTTCTAGCTAAACTCATTTTTCAATACATTATACATATTATTACAATTTTGTCCCACCTTCGACATTTTTATATATAACACCATTCTAACAATTATGTCAGATTTTTTAGGATTTGTTAGGTTTTTGTATAATTTTTTGGGTGCGATAGCCATATATATATGTTTTTACATATATTTTTCATACATATATTTTTATACATATATTTTTTTTATATATACATATTCTCTATACTTATGCCACATATACTTTTCTAAAAACAGTTTACATATATTAATTTTTCTTTTCTTTTTGACTTTATTCTTATGTTTATTGTATTTTAATATTCTCATTTTTCCATTTCTTATTTATATATTTTTATTATTTTTTTTATTCTTCTTTATTATTATTTTTATTATTATTTTTCATTTATTATTTTATTATATATTTTCATCCTTTTTTTATTTTTTATTATTTTCTATTTTTCATTCATTCATTTCTCCTTTTTACATACATTCATTTATATTCTCCATTATTACCCCTTTTTTACTTTTTATTTTCTACCTTTGCTTGGTGCACCAAACTTATTTCTTATACTCCACTCATTCCTTCAGTACGTTGTGCTCTGTTTATGTTGTTGCTTAGCAACCGACTCCATAGTTTCCATATAAAGGACACTTGCTCCACTAGCCCGCTAGATCGGAAGAAAATGCAGAAGCATTGAAACGCATCATCTGACACGCCCATACGTCACTTCCGCTCTCTGGTTCCTTGTACAGTGTTTGCGCTCCACGCTGGTTCCCATCCGGTTCCTGTTTCCTGCTACAGTCCTGGCTCTCCATGTCCCAGTAGATGCCAGCTCTCCTTGCGGACACTCGGATCTTTCCATCTCCCGCGCAGCTCAGCACCCACAGCAGAGACCCCATAGCCCACCCGCACACTTCAGTGCTGATATCATCTAAACCGGAACCTGCACCATGTACCTCCGCTAACATCTCAGGAAGATGTCCCTGGACCAGCTATATGTCCTTTGCCTGTATTCATCTTGTTTCCTGTGAGTAGCCATTTGGCTGTTTTTATACATTTTAATAAAGCCTTTATGATACTACACTTAGATTGGCGCTTATTGTCTTTCAGAGCTGTTGCTTCCACTCTCAAGTAAGCTGCCGCTGGTGCACAGTATCAGATTCCTTTAAACCATATTATTTCATTGACAATTATTTTTTGTCATCTTCTGGACGTTTTTGGCAGAGTCTACATTTGTGTTTGTATATTCATTATTATTCAGTTATACTGCCCCCCCTTATCTTGGACTTTTTTACTTTTGTGTGTATAATTTATATTTATTCATGTCTGATTGTGTTCTTGCGCCATTTTTCTTTCTCTTTTTTTACCTCAGTTTTGTAGCAAAGCAATACACGTGTATACCAAGAAGGGAGGGACCTCTGTGTCCCGTGATGTTCTTCAAAGAAAAGGATTTTACGGGTAAGCAGTTATAAAAAATACTATATTTTCTTATCGTACATCATAGGACACAGAGCCATATTAGTTACTGTGTGGGATGTTCTATAGCAATGCCAACTGAAGGGAGGGAGACACAACAAAAGTAGAGTACCAAGAGACTAGAGAACTTATACTGCAACCTGCAGTACACTGCGCCCAAAGGCTATGTCCTCATGCCTTTTACATCTACTTGATAGAATCTGGTAAATGTATGGACTGAAGACCAAGTTGCAGCCTTGCAGATTTAAGCCATGGAGGTATGGTGATGCACTGCCCAAGAAGCACTAACAGCCCTGATGGAGCGCACTTTAATATGAAAAGGAGGAACTTTCCTCTAAAAACCATAAGTTTGAACAATCACTTGACGAATCCATTTAGAAACAGTAGATTTTGATGCTGCTCGTCCTCTTTTATAGAGCCATCTGGCAACACAAACAAACCCTTGCTGACGAATCTGAGTGGTCACTTTCAATAGACTCCGATCGCTCTCACCACATCAAGAAAACATAGTGACCCTTCTTCCACAGAAACAAAGTTCTGAAAAAAAAAAAAAGACAGAACAATATCCAGGTTGAGATGAAAACCCGATACTACCTTCGGTACGATTTCAGGATGAGACCGCAATACAGCCTCATCCTTATGAGCAACCAATACGGCTCCTTACAAGAAAGAGCAGCTAACACTGATACTCTTCATGCAGAAGATATGGCAACCAAGAAAATTATTTTTCCCCCGTCAAGAGGACCAAAGGAATAGCTACTACTGGCTCCAAAAAAAAAAAGGCTGCTTCTATAAGCCAACAGGACTAAAATTAAGTCCCAAGGGTTCAGGGGTGACCAAACTAGGGTAAAATCTGCATTACCCCCTGAATAAAGTTACGAACCAGAGAGAGGGAAGCAAGTGGTTGATGAAAAGAAAGACCGATAAGGCCGACATGTGGCCATCGATAGTACTCAAGGCCAGCTTCAATTCTAATCCTATCTGTAGGAATTCAAGGATCCTACCTATGACATATTTCCTGGGGTGGCAACCCCTGGATTTATACCAGGAGACATATGTCTTCCAGATTCTTGACTCTGGAGGCCGGCTTCCTAGCATTTACCAGAGTAGAGCTACTGAGGCTAATCGCCCACGATCTTTCAGAATGTGGGTCTCAATAACCAAACCGCTAAATTTCACGTTTGTAAGGTAGGATGGAATACTGGACCTCGTGAGAGAAGGTCTGGCCATAGTGGTAGGGTCCAAGGGTCCCCCACCACCATCTTTACGATCTTGGCAAACAAAGATCTCCAGGGCCACACTGGGGCTACAAGAATCACCTCCTTCCCTTCTTGCTTGAGCCTGCAAAGGCGGCGCGGAAGCAGAACAGAAGGGAACGCATAGTTAAAAAAAAACAAAAAAAACAAACTGAGCCCACAGAAAAAAAAAATCAAGGCATCTGTTTCGTATGCCATCGGATCCCTTGTCCTTGACACAAAGTTCCACATCTGGAATGCCCCATCTTCCGGTATATCAACAGAAACATGTGACTCAAGTAGTCCGCCTGTCAATTCCTATTCCTAGAATGAAAATTATAAATAGGCAAGGAATGTTTTCTGTCAAGATAGAATGATTCACATCTTCCTGGGCCGCACAACTTCTCGTGCCCCCTTGGTGAACGATAAAAGCCAAAGCTGTGGAATTGTCGGACTGGATCTTGATAGGACAATTCCGTAATTTGATCGTCCAGGTCTCGAGGACCAGGCATACTGCCCGAATCTTTAGAATATTGATGAACAAGGTCATCACTGATTTGGATTATTTCCTTAGGACAGATCCTTCCAGGACTGCTCCTCAGCCCAGAAGGCTGGCGTCTGTTGCTACCACCTTCCAGGTAACTGGTAGAAAGGATTCCTCTTTTTGAAGATTCTTGGATATCAACCACCAATTGGGGCTCTGACACACATTAGGGGATAAACGCATTAGGAAGCCCAGAGCTTGGGCCTTCTTGTTCCCAGTTGATAGGATACTGTTTTGCAGCAGTTTTAAATGAAACTGCACATAAGGAACGGCCACCATCTTTTCCAGCAAATTCATGCAAAGGTGAATAGAAAGATTCTTCTTTGACTTGAGTAACTTAAATCCGTTCCCTTATGGAACTGACCCTTTCCTGGGAAAAAAAAAACATCCTCTTCTGAGCTGTATCAATGATCAGTCCCAAGTACTGCAATCTCCTTGATGGATTTAAGTCTGAGAATCCAACCTAGGTATTCCAGGTAGTTAACTGCGGTGACAAAAGTTTGGATTAAGCGGGCTACCGAATTGATCTATGAAAAGATTTAAATAGGCTAGTATTGTTATGCCTTAAGCCATTACCCTGGCTAAAGGAGGAGGCAGGACCTTTGTAAACACTCGAGGTGGAGTAGCTAGACCGTAAGGCATAGCTACAAACTGAAAATTAAGATTTTCTACCTTGAAGCGTGAATTTCTGGTGAGCAGGGGAAAAAAATGGCACATGGGAGGAAAAAAAACCATCCTCAACGTCGATTGAAACCAGAAGTTCTCCCCCTTGTAGGACAGAAATTACTGATCGGATTGACTCCATGCGAAAAGAATGGATATTCAACCCTGGTCTAGATCTTTGAGATCTAAAATGGGTCTGACATCCCTGTACGGTTTTGGAACCGTAATAAAAGGTTTGAAAAACCCTAATCCTTGCTCTACCAAGGGGACCACCGATATTCTTTGAGACAAGAGATGATGATCCAAGCTAGAAAGACTTTTTACTGGATCTCTGGGAATGTTTTGATCTGAGAAAACGAGAAGGGAACTCTGACATTGTTCCTGCCAGACCCTTGAAAGCTGTAGAAGCCCCCCTCACCCGAGTGATTGGGGGCGCCCTTTCATAAGGCTTTAGTATTTTGTTTTGTGAGTTACCTCCCCCAGGTCCTCTTTTGACCCCGGGACTGACCCTTAGGTTTACCTCTTGAATCCTGATGGTGGAGGCCGTCCTGACTGCCTGGAGGCAGATGCCCCTGGCACTGGAGAAGTACATTTAAAAGAAAAATACTTAAACTTCTTAACCGGAAAAAAGGGAACTTTTCCCATTAGAAATCTTTGGATATACTTATCCAGATTGTCTCCAAATAACCGTTCACCATAAAAAGGGAAACTGGCCAAGAACTTTTTGTATGGCGCTTCGACTGACCATCTTTCAACCATAGGATTCTATGCACATGTACCAGCCATGAGCCGTGAGGCCTGGAGAAAAGAATCTGTCATAGCGTCAACTGTAAAACAGAACTCTTCTGATATGCCAGCCAAACCCTGGGCCTGCTGTTCACGAATAACCTTGGAGTACCTTTTATAAACTGGTCCTAGAAGCCTATAGCACATGGAATTCCCAGGCGTCTCCCATGCAAGTACTAACCAGGCCTGACCCTGCTTAGCCTCCAAGATCAGACGAGATCGGGCACTTTCAGGGTGATGTGGCCTTAGGTCTCTGAACGCCAGCGCAGGTTTAAATGACTGAACCTGCGAGCGAAATATAGTTTGTTTTTTTTTTTAACAGGAACTCCAACTTCTTATCTGTTGGACCCTTTAGCATATGAGCATTGTCTACTAGACTAGTCAGGTCTTTGTTTACAGAGGATATAGCAGCGTTAATCGCTGGAACTCCCCATAAACCCTTCCTCCATAGAATAAAGTATTAAGAACTTTTGCAGAGGAAAAATGTTTATCTGGGTGCTCCCACTCAGAATACATAAGCTTTCTAAGCCATAAATGGATAGAAAAAGCATGAACTGATTGAGGGAGGGGGCTTTTAGTGAACCCAAAGCAGAAGTGGGCTCATTGACTGACTGCGTTACTGGCAGTAAAAATGTGGAGCGGACCAATTCAGTGAGTAACTGAAAACAAACTTTCCTGCGAGCTTGATACTTCGCATCAGGTTCTACGGAAGCGGAGACATCAGCCTTTTCCTGGTCCTAGAGAGAAAATTTGCCATCTCTCGCTCCTTGTTCCTCAATATGAGGGTCCTGAGCAATTGACAGGGACCTGTTACACTTAGTCCCAATCCGGGATGCGATTAAAGCATCAAACTTTTATTTTAAGCTTAAAATGGTTGAAGAAAAAAACCTTCTTAGCAATATACACAGGGCCTGCAGTGTTTAAGAGCAGCTGCAACACTTGCCCCTCCTGACGGTTCACCGTGACCAGCCATATTACTCTCAGGGGAGGATGCCATCTTACTGGGATGGATCTAGGCTTCCGTGTGACTAAAGTCTTTCTAGAGCCCTTTGAGGTGTTTTTACCCCCCTTCTACTATAGCCCGATGCACAAGCAGACGTACTACAAGAAGGAATGCATATACTGCTTGAGCTATAGTTCAGCACCGTTGCTGCTATTAATGCCCAGTCTGATGCAGTAGTAAAAACGTGTCAAAAGAAATGCCTGTGTCACCAAACCTTTAACGCCACCCTCCACAGCCTGCAGTAACACACAATGTGTTTTTAAAAACTTGCCTCCTCACGTTTGGGAGTCGGAGAACACAGACGGCGCTAAGCCCCGCCCACCAGCGTTGTCTACAGCACCTCTTACTGTTTTTTTAAAAGCTAGGGTTTTCCCACACGAGCGGCGAATTACAGGTCCTCTTTGTCCAAGAGACAGCATGGCGTGCCGAGGGGGTTTGCAAGCTGCCGAGCAACGTGCTGATCGCACTTGTTCCTGTTTTTTTTTTTTTAAAGACTCTGAGCACTCCTTCCCCATAAAGGGGAGATCAGCACAGGGGGGTGATCAGCGGGGAGAAAGCCCCCCCCCAAGCTTACCGGAGGTCCTGCTATCTTCTGGCTGGAGGAAGCATTTCAGCTCTCTGACACGACGCTGTTTCCAGCATGAGGCGGTGAGTGCTCAATACAGCCCCCAGTGGTGACACTTTACAGACTCTTAAAAGAGACATAAAAAAAATTCAAAAAAAAATTTCTTAGAAAACTCCACTTACCTTTCCCACCGCAGAGTTTTCTGTGGTGAACCAAAAGACCCAATCTTCACACTTCATGGTGGGTTCAGTTAAACCTTCAGGAGCTGGGGATCCTAGAGGAAACCCACAATCCTGGACCTGCAACAGCACCCTGCCAGTAAAACTTTATGGCCTTACTACCAAAAGTACTGGATCCCAGAGTCCAGCTCTCTAAAAAGAGAAGCATTCACAGGCAAAAACCTTGTTTCTTCGGGTCCCATTCAATCTAGCCAAAAGAAACACTTTGAATGGATCCAGTCAGCATGGCTAGCCCCAGCAGGGATT
This sequence comes from Aquarana catesbeiana, assembly GCF_042186555.1. Taxonomy (NCBI): domain Eukaryota; kingdom Metazoa; phylum Chordata; class Amphibia; order Anura; family Ranidae; genus Aquarana; species Aquarana catesbeiana. The sequence goes on along the minus strand of NC_133332.1, from coordinate 166,485,669 downwards.
GCTCCACACAGCACATCTTTACTTGTGACCAACACCTCAGACACTGGCGAAAAAACTGAAGTACTCCCACCAGTGGTAGGGGTTATATAGGGAGTGTACTTTTAATTTAGGGCATGCCAGTGTCCTTTCCCTTGAAGGTGGCCTATAACCCACATAGTAACTACTATGGCTCTGTGTCCCGTGATGTGCGATAAGTAATATTTGTATCATTCCAAAGCTGTATACTAGTAATAGCGGTGATTAGCAACTTATAGTGGGGCCGATAGTGTGGTGGGCAATCAAACACTAGCCGACGCTGCCTTGGGGGGGGTACACTGACATCAATAGTGACACTAATACAGTGATCAGAGCTAATACTATACACTGTTACTGTACTGACACTGGCTAGGAAGGAGTTAACATCTAGGGGCAATCAATGGGTTAAAATGTGTGCCTAACAATGTTTTGTGTGCGATGTGCTGCTGTTACTGAGCAATCTTACAGTTTTTCCCCTTCTTTGAAGGAATAAGAAAACAAGATCACCTGTCAGTGTTCGGAGCTCTGTGTTTACAACACAGGGCGCCCTTCCCTGAATGATGAAGCTAATCAGTTGGTGATGGCAATCAATGATTGGCAGTGACCTGCTGATCAGCTTGTGCTGTAACAAATCACAGCACAATTGGGGCAGTGGGTATGCGCCCTTACCTGGAAGCACTAATCAAGTATGAGATACACGATTTAGCGCAGAGCAGCCACCCTGCAGCAGTATATCTGTGTGGGGTGGTTGGCAAGCGGTTAATAAGCATAAAGGTTAAAGCTAAACTCCAGGCGCAGGAACTTTCTAAGGACCGGGCGTAATGAATGTTGGTGCCATAATGTAAGTACCACCAAAACATATTTGCCCAGGGAAATCAGCATTTACTGCCTCAAACACCACAGGGAAAAGATTTACTAATCAATATTGAGACCCATCTGGCAAATAGAGAGTAGGTAAGATGAAAGGCTCTTAGAACCAATATTCCAGTTTCGAAAGAGACAGAAAATTAGCAGAAAACACTCATATTTATAAGATACTTAGCTGGAACACTTGCTGTAGGGAAGTGGGCAAACCTGTGCAGGCAGCAAGAATCAGCCACTAACGGGTATTGAGACACTCAGAGGCTGTTTCCACAGTGTCGAAGTAAAGTAAAGAAGGCTGAACTTTACACCTTTGTCCCTGAGGCATTTGCAGACTTCCATGTAGAACCTGTGGCATTGCTGGATCTCTGGCAAATTGGGGAAAAACAGGAGCTTCAAATCTTCATTGTGCAAATTTGGTTTGGCGCAGGAGGTTACCAAGATACGGTCCCGATATGTCAAAGAATTAGGAATTTAACCTATATCCTCACAGGGTGACACTGTGGATACAAAGCTAGTAATATGCCAGTGTCCCATGGCTACTGGTTATTTCTAATTGCACCGATTTGGATTAGAATATATAATTTGGAGGTGTTGTTATCCGAGTCCTTGGGGTCATATAATATTATGTTTTCTTTATATGTTTGTAAATCACGATTTTAACTTTATCCAATTCAAATTTCAATTTATTTTTATTTACTCTATGTGTGTGCCTATAAAGTTCATTTTTCAATTTTCAAATACGGTCCCGATAGTTGAACAGGCATAGAAGGAAAGTACGTGGTGGAGCACCAGGTGTAGGGGGGACCCTATTCCTATTGGCCTGTTCAATCACAGTGGTAGATAGATTATATATATATATATATAAAAAATCAAAGCGTGTAGTCAGTTGTTCGGCAATCTCTCAAACTCAGGTTTGGTCCCTTCAGCTCACTCAGGGCAACAGAGAATGCGGCTCTTCTTTTGTCTGAGCCTGTTTTTAATGTCAATGGCTTTTTCCTGCAGTGCTTTAACCTGAAGGGCATGAAGATGCCTGGAGTCAGACCACAGTGTGTCCTCCACTGCTATGTGATCCTTTGCCTCAGATACATAAGAGGGGAACTTCTCCAGATTATGACAAAATTAGGCTGAGATCTTTAGCCAGAAAATCTATTTTAGCATATCCTTGCATGCGGTGATCGCCGGCAGAATGTTTGCGCTGGACGGGGCCCCATCCGCCTCATCCACTCCATCCCCTTTTGAAGTCGAGTGCCGACTGACATGGCTGCAGCTGGGGATCTCTTGGCCAATATGATCGCCAAAGGAGGACAACAGGGAGCGCTCACCAGAGCAAAGGCAGGTCCGGAGCTCCAGCTCCTAGCGTTCAGTCAGACTCTCATCCCGGCCATGGGCCACAGATGTTTACAACCTTAATGCTCACCACAAACTTGCAGACCCGAATGCTACAGCATCTTGCTTGCCAGTGAAAATGCATCCACAGAGCAATAAAAGGTTAAGCCAACTACGTGTCATGGTAGGAAATGTGCTTTCTGCATTTTACAGTCAAGGTCAGAGACAAGTTGCTACCTGTGCCATATGATTGCCACTTTGACAGGTGTACAGATCCTGTGTTAGGTGTACTGTCATGAGAGGACAGGGAAACTGTTATAAGCAAGATTGCTTTTCAGTCTTTTTCTGGTGTATTGGTAGGTTCCTATGTTTTACCTTCCTTGTTGCTACCAGAGTCCTAAGCTAGACATTTCCAGCCTTTCCATGCTTGGCTTTGATTCCCACCTCTGGAGAGCAAGGGTCCATTCACACGAGTGCGCTGCAGTAGTGCACTGCAATTTCATTCTTGATCCCTGGTACCCTATACATTTTCCCAGCACAATGGACTATTGTGTGTTGTGGTGCACTGTCCAACATGCTGCATTCACAATTTTTGGTCTGTTCAAATGCAATGGCTGCCCTAAAGCAATTCATGATGCATACATTTTATGCATCACAGCATACCAGTCTTGTTTGAATGGGGCTTCAGACGTAAGCCTGGTACACTTTTTTTCATTCAACCCAGCAGTCAGAACACACTGGTCAGCGGTCGCTGCCATTGGCTGATCAGATGCAGATTGGCTGCTGGTTTTCCAGCATGCTCGTTCGACAGAAGTCGGTTGCAAGATCGGCTTCTGTCGGACAAGCAGAATGATGCAAACTAAATTTTGTGAAGAAGCCCAGAACAAATGAAAACCATTACAGATATTAATGCATTTTGTACGATTCATATAAAAAAAACTTCAGTCTTTTTTCATATTTTTATTGGGTAATTTAAAAAGGTAACAATAGTGTTAAAACTACTACAATATCTTTCCACATCCATAGCTTACAGACCCACAATAACCTTCTATATATAGATTTTTTTTTGCCTTTTCTCCGTTTTTACCTTTTTTTAGCCTTACCTATCATAATAAAAATGCCCATTTTTAACAGTTTCTTCACACTAATAGCAACTATATGTGGAGGGAAGGATCTAGTAATAATGGAAAGGAGGCAGGTACAATGTACTTTGTGATGTTATTGTAATTCATAATCAAGTTAATAAGTAGGTACATTAGGGACCATGGATACTCCAGGCACCCACGGTCCCCATTTTGTAGACGTCCTTCTAGCTGTAGATGCCCACAAAACATTGCTCTGCAATGTCTTACGAAGACCTTTAGCTCTGAAGGTGATCACCAAAATGTCGCCATTAAGCTGGTGATGTAGTCAAAGCAATATTCTTCTGTAACATATAAAAACACTAACTTAGAAACTAGATCCCAAAAAATTTCTGAAAAAAGAATCAACTTTGATATACAAAAACAGTCATTGTAGGTTTTATACAAAAGTTTTAAACATAAGTTCATTTTCTCAGTGCGTTTTTCAACCAGCTTTTGTTACTGGGTCCAGCGCAAAGTGTTTTTATTTTTTTTTTTATATTTTTTTTTCCCCAGAACAGTAATATAAAAAGAAAAGAAAACTTCTCATAGAAATAATCTTTTGCTGGTCTTAAGAATGAAGGTAACATGGAACCCTCTAAAACTCAGAGGCACACAAGAAGGGTTCCTTACAGAAAAGCATGAACGGGGAAAAAAAAAGTCATCAGTTTATTTAAACAGAGGATGCATTTCCAGTCTCCTCAAAATAAACCTGATTCACTTAAACATCACTAGAAAAAAAATCAATTAGAAACTGTACAAAAAAAAAGTTTAAACATTAGAATCCTGCAGGATTGTTTGATAGAACTGAAAGGCTTTAAGGAGCAGCATTAGAGTATGGCCAGAGGTTTCTTTGGTTTGGTCTAACATATACAAGAGATGAAATCTATCTCAGACAGAATTAATTTTTATTTTTTAAGAAACCTGTACATTTGAAGACGTGAAAGACTGTCATGCAAGCAAGACTTGTTTACCTTCGGATACATTCCTGCCTCCAGATGCCAATGGCCACATGCTAGATTGGGACTTAGACAGGACGTATATGAAAATTTTCTGTAATTTTGTGTCACCCAAGGCAGCATTTGTTTACAAGGCTCCACCCCTCTGCATAGCAGCTATACCTGCCCCTTTAATCAGTTAGGAAACAGTACAGTGATTTATATCTGTTACCCAAGTGTCCACAGCAGCAGGAAGAAGCTGAGGGGCCAGAAGCCAAAGGTGACCATCTTGTTTTGACCTGCTACTTGAGGGCAAAGCCCGAGACTTGTCACATTACCCCATGGTAAAAATAGGCCTGGCCCTTATTCAAATCACCATCTGTTCCATTGTATGTTTGAAAGATTTTGTTTTTACATTTTAGCCACATTTGGTTAATCTACAGTCTCATGCCTGGAGGCCACTAAGATTTAGTACACCTTAGCTCTATTAGTAACAACTTAAAGGAATCCTGGAACAGGTGCAAGTATGTAGGCTGCCATGGCTGACCTCTGCTTCTGTAAATGCTGACTGCCTGCTTGCCATGCTGAGCCAATGGCTTTGACATTCAGAGTCACTGACCTAGGACAAGTATGGTGATAGCCATATGACTTCATTCTGACTTGTTTCAGGTCAGCGACTCATTTTTAAAACCAGAGTGTTTTCAGTAAGCAGGTAACAACTGTAGCCTTTATATTTAGCTCTGTAGAGAATTTTATTCCCTGTGATTCCTGTGAAGTGAGCCAGGCAATGTGACCCATTCCTGGCCACCAAAGCAGAGAAACACAAAAGTAGATGATTTCAGGACAATTATTTAAAGTACTTCTGCAGTGTCATCTACTTTTGCAAGGCCGTCATCTCCATATTAAGCAAAAATCAATGCAAATTATTCCACCTAAAAATAAAGATATGGTTTTAGAAAGGAAACAGAAGGAAACCTAAAATACAAATCACTATCACTTCATAGATGTAGGTGGGCAAGCACAAATGCAATGCAGTTTTACATACTGAATGCTTTAGGCAGAGAAGTCTTCAACAATTCAGTAAAACTGCACTGCAAAATGCCTGCTATATCTGAAGTCAAAAAGGCATTGCTCATTGGCAGCGGTGTTGGGCCAATGTTCTAGAAGCCAAAAAAAAGATTTTTGCCATTTAATTTGTTCTAAAATTCATGAAGATTTACATGTTGGTTGCATGTGCCTAGTTTTGTTTAAAATTATTCTATTTTCATTAACCATGATTATTATATTCAAACAGAGCTAAAATGAACTTCCCAGTGGGTGTAATTGCATAGCTGGACCCTGGCATCAGTCAGGTAGATGGTGGGAAAAAACACATTTATGTAGCTTGGCATTTAAGGCTTATGTCAGCGACTAAACATTTTCAGTAATATGCTTCAATCCAGTTTCTTTCATACAAACACACTTTAAAAGGGGGGGGGGGGGGGGGGGATATGGCTCTCTTATCGAGAAAGAATTCACTTAGTATATAGAAATTATTTCCAGATTAATGGTAGCAGGAAAACCTTGGAGCGTCTCATCTAAAAATGCCAGTGTTCTGTAATGTACAGTGAGTAATGCCTTTAAAACTGCATCGGTTGTCAAAACAAGCTCACGTAATTCTGTGAAAACAGAGAAGTGATGGAGTAAGCAATACACATTAAACCAATCCAACATCTTTATCTTTTTTTTTTTTTTTTAAAGAAAATTAGTTAAGAAAGACACCTGGGATCTGACTTGATTCTCTGCAGCTCACTGCTCACTTTAACCATTTGTAAAGAATGCCCCTTTGCAAAATAGGTTTCTGACATTAGTAGAGACAGTCAAATCACTGAATCAGGAACCATACAGCAAACCTTGTTTTCTCAGAGAAGTGGAATAGGTTCAACTTCTCTGTTATGGATCTAGAGCGGGGTCCATGAGTTAGGTAATGACTGCTTCAATCAGAGGCTTCTTAGAAGGGTGTTCCGCTTCAAGACATTCTCCAAGTATAGCTTCACAGACCTAAATCCTACCCCAAAGACGATATTTGTTAAATGAATCCATCTGTAAACAGGCTTGCATAACAATCTTCATACTAATTTTAAACAGCTACTAAGAGACAAATGCAGTTTTGCACTAAGCTGTACACAAAAGGACACACAAACAAATCCTTTTTGTTGTTTTTCAGTCTCCCCTAAGCCATGCTGGGAAGTATTGCTGACCTTGTGCTATCAAAACCTGCAGGATTGGCATTTCATCAGTAACACATTATTACACTGGTAAGAAACATCTTGTAGAACATCTGCATATATCGAGGATTAGTATATAAAAAAAAAAAAAAAAATTCTGATATGAACTTGAGTTGGCATGACCAGTCACAGGACCTTGTGCAAGGATGATTAGCACCTTTAAATACATAGCATTTGAAAAACAAAGGAAATTCTAAAGCTCATTTTGAGAAAAAAAAAAAAAAAAAAAAAAAGAAGTGTTGCAACCTGTGGCAACATCAAAAAAAACAAAAAAAACAAAAACAAAAACAAAAAAAAAAAAAAACATTTTGCTGTGCCTATACTTGTAAAAATAGATTTTTTTTTTGCAGCAAAAATCATGATTTTACTTGTGCTCACTTTATTAGCTGGATGCAAAAGAAGATTCAAACAGGGTCTCTCACTAAAAAGGCAGCACAATAACTCCCCGGGAGAACGCCACATGATGCAAGGGAAAAGAACCAATGGACAAAAATCTAAAACTTGTAACTCCATGCACCTGAGTATGGGGAGGAATGGCAAAAATGAAATTCACACCCCTTGGCAGCTCCTTAGACAGGAGAGCCTACAATGTATTGGTCTGAAACTTTGGAAGCTGCTCAGATACCAAAAAGATCTGCATGGTTATTTTTTCTGGCAGCAAGTAATTTAAGGCATCCAAAAATGTCAGTGGGGAGATCTCTGCTACAGGGGGCTAGCAGCAGCAACAGTGACCAATGTTTTGAGCAAAATGATGTGGATGAAGGAACTGCTCTCTTAACATCTTTTGTTGCAAGAATGGCTTACTATTTGATCTGTTCAAAAGCCCTTTCCAGCACCAAAGAGGTTAAACATCTGCAATTTTTTTTAAACATAAGCTAGTCTAAAGGTAAAGAGTTGTATAATAAATAACCCATTGTCAATCCCAATAACTGGAATGAACCCGATTCCACCACAATGAGCGGAGCTACTGCCAGCTTTAGAATCTCATTACACAGTCACACAAAAGTGCATTGCTCTTTAGTTTTATACATGCTGGTATGCTTGTTTAAGTGGAGGTTGAATGGTAGTACCATACCTGACAGCACTGAATCCATCTTTGTGTATATATTACCTGTAAATCTATGAATAATGGCACTTCAGATAAAAGTTAAGCATTTAAATAAAAAGAGCATGTTATAACAAGTCCATACCCTTATCCTATAGCTACTGACTACATCTCAACTTCCTGCAATAGCAAAGCTAAATCCTAGGAATTCAGCCACTTTGTAAGAAGTCAAGGCACACTATGATTTAAGTCCAAGGAGGTGCATGGCATCTCCTGAATGCATCTATTTAAATCAAGACACTCAGGGCTATGAGAGGGGAGAAAGGCCCACAATGCAGCTTTGCCTGTCCCTCCCCTCTGCTGCCCATTTAGTGAAGCTTTTGTATTATGTGAACACATTCACAAAATACAAAGGCGTCCGTGTTTGGTTGAAAAAAACCGAGACCTGAAGAATCAGCATTGAGCTCTCAAAACTACAGCGATAGCTTTCTTCTTTGAGTACTATAAACCAGTCAGATCTAAATAATAAAAAGAGACGTTCAGGAGAGGTTATGCACCACGTTGGACTTGACTCACAGTGACTTCTTTTAACAGTGCTGAATTGCTGTAATTCAGATTTTCACTTTCAACTTAACATCAGTCCTGGGAGGCTGGCAGTACCCAGTAGCTCCCATCTCTATTATATTGTTTTATCAAAGGGACATAGCTGAAAAAATGTAGGAACCTCCAAAGTATTCATACTTCAAAAACCCACAATGCGTTTCAATTGACTACTTAAAAGGATTTTAAAGGACTACTTCTAAGTGTTTCAAAGTACTACTGCTGCAAAATTAAAAATAAAACTTGTCACACCAAAATGTGACAATTTCATCATTACATAAAACTTTAAATAAAATTTAAAAAAGACTAACCTAAGTAACTTTCAAAATGAAAAAATGGCTATTTTGATTTCATGGATAATATCCATTACCATTGAGTCTTTGCATGTATGAAAACATCACTGGAGTAAAGAAAAAAGAAAAGCATCTGTGAGATAGTTTTTATTCTTAGGCAGTCGAGTTAAAGTGTAGACAAACATTATTGGGGCACTAGCCAAGTACCAATAAGGCACTTCTGAGTCATGCTGCACTGGTGACTGCTGCTGCTTTCTCAAAAAAAAAAAAAGTTACTTACCTGCAGCCTTGGAGGGTGATGTCACAGCTGAAGTTCCAGTGGTGAAACTGACAGTCGGGGCTGGAGCACAGCGATTACAGGCCACACACTACAGCTCCTCCATACAGAAAATATCTTGTATTCTTTTTAAAGGATAAAAGGCAATCTCCCCTTGTCCAACCACAGAACACTTACAGGGTGTTTTCAAAATGGAGGAACTGACACGAGTGACCTGCTGTGAAAAAGACCCAGTCCGACTGTCCATTTAACAACTTCAATGGGGACATCAACCTCAAAGGCTGCAAATAAATTATTAGGGAGGTACCATTTTACTGGTACCTAGCCAATGCACCAAAGGATTTTGCCCAAACTTGAGCTTTAACATCTGATTGCTCAGAAAAACCTTGTAAAGTACTATCTAGATACTAGAATGTAAATCGACAAATCACCAAAGTAGGCTGCAAAAATTACAGCTAGTTAATGGCTTAGGTATGTATAATTATCAAAAGAGGGCATATGGAAACCATCCCAACTTGGGCTCTACTAAAAAATAAAAATATTGGAGTAACAAGCCAGCAGTTCAATGCAAAATCACCCTTACTGGTAGAGAAGGCTGCAGTACCTGACAGATAATGCTACAATACATGTTGCCGTTAAAGCGCAGTTCCATCCAAAAGTGGAACTTCCGCTTTAAGGCCTCCTCCCACTTCCTTTCCGGTCGCCTTAGGCGATCAGAAGTTCTCCTTCCCCCTCCCTTCCCAAGTCTTCTGGGACACGACAGGTCCTAGAAGACTTTGGGGCCAGTCACAGAGCGCAGCGCCACTCACTCATGCGCAGTTGGCTTCCGGCTGTGAAGCTGCAAGCTGTCACAGCCGGATGCCTATAGTAGAGATGCCGGCGCCACCGAGGGAGGAGAGGGTAGAAATTGCAGCGCTGGATCGTGGGACAGGTGAGTGTGTATTAAAAGTCAGCAGCTAAATTTTTTTGTTGCTGCCGACTTTAACACAAAAATGACTCCGCTGTAAGGTCTTCATCATGCATCATGACAGTGCAATCAGTGCAGAAGACGTAGAACACAGGTTTGTATACCAGCCCTAAAAATGGTCTGCTTGCACAGTACTGATTGACTGCATTATATTGTCTGCCTCAGCCATAACTCTAGACTTTTGGAACCATATGTTTATTGGTAGTTTTATGAACTTAAATTCAAATATTTAGTGGGATTTAGCATGAAAGAATCCTAATTAAACATTTTTTACAAAGGGCCGGAGTTGCCCAAATTGTCCAATTCCTGCTTGTTTTTTTTTTTCAGATTAAGAATGACTTGACTGAAAATTTACTTTGCTGTAGCAAAGCTATAATAAGTCTTACTACTGTTATCCTTTATGTACGAATACATGAAATTTGGTCTTTCATGTTACATGAAGACCCATGGATATTTACACAAAGAGAAAGAGGAGACATAGGCCATATCAGGCGATGAACAAGCGCTGTAGCACATTTCATGAAACAAAAACCCATCGGATTCCTATTATTCATATGAAGGCAAGTTACCCAATACTGCAAGGGAGGGTTTAAACCACTGCACAAGTAAAACAGATGAAATTCCATAATCTGTACCTAATGGGTTTCTGCTGCTATACTCAACCCCGGTCACCTACAGGTCCTCGTCTCTCATTAGCAAATACAGAGGGAAAAAAAGGGGGCCAAAAAAAAAATCAACCATTGCGTATGACTTCTTTCTCTGCTGCACGAGTCACCTAATCTTGTGAATTATACAGTTCTCCTAAAATATGCTTTCAGAATCAGTGGAAATGCCAAGAATTCCTCTTCCAACAGTTATCAAGAACATGCAAGACTTGTGAAGCTACTCTAGAGGGCTATACTAAATACAAATAAAATAGATATGTACCACAAACTGACTAGCTAGTGCACACACACAGAACTCAATTATCCATCACAGATACATCGTCGCCCAATAAAAGTTTCCTTCCATCCACAATCATTGAGAAACCCTGATCAGTAGGGAAAGGTTAGCAAAATAAAATTAAAAAAAAAAACAAAAAAACACAAAAAAAAAACTGTAAAATAGTAAACGAAGAAAAAAAAATATGCTGCAAAAAAAACTCAGTAGCTCAAAAAATTTTCATAAAAAAGTTGAAAATATTCATTGTATATACTTAATATGTCTTCCCACCCGTTGCCCTGATTAGCACTGCTAAAGTAATGCAAAGACTAAACAGGACAACGGAAACAATCATCATAAAATAGTACAGTAATAGAGATAGCTAGACCAAGAGGGAGCTGGGTCTCCTGGGAAGAGTTCTGCTGAGAGGTCTAGTGACTGGTCATGCGGCTCAGTGTCAGGAATAATGGTTGTATGGTGGGAGAGGGTGCCCGATGCCATTTTGGAAGTGATGGTGCTGACGGTGGGATAGATATTCGGCATAGCTCATTGTCATCTTCTCACTACGGTATCTGAAGAGGAAAAAAAAAAAAAAAAAAAAAAAGGTATGCAGGTAATAAAATACATTGCAATAACAGCATTTTTATGATCTTTCATGCATTCGCTTAGGTTGCTTCAAATTATTTAGCCTTTAACCCCTTCCCAACTGCAACCTGTATGTTAACTCTCACTGGCGCAATGCCCCAAGCTGGGGACATGTTAATAAATGTTCTCTTTTACGAAGGCCAGCAGTCAACATTTTGTGTGGCTGTAAGTTCATATGTACAAATGTCAATGACCGTCTGGAAATCAGAATGGTCCTTGGTCATGTGATCACTAGTGTTAGAGATGTTGTGTTAACACATTAATGACCGCTGGTCGTGAAAGGGTTAACCAAGATTAAAGTGAATGCAAACCAAATTCATGAAATTTGAGCTGGGCACATATCTGTAGTGTTTTCCTATCTCTCTTATCAGCCTGATAACTTCTAACAAGTTCTGACACAGGAGATAAAAGCAGCCTGAAGTTTGTGTCATGCGAGGTTGCTATAAATAGATTAGCAGAGTGCTGCTCGGTTCAGAGTAGAGCTCTGCACATTACTTCCTTCCTTTGCCAATGTGTAGTGGGGGTGTGTGCGCCTCTCCTCCAATCAGTTGTCTTGCCTGTATGCCAGTAAGCCACTCCCAGTGCTAAAAAGGAAGAGAAAATATAACAGGATGTGCATTTTCTAAAGAATATATAATGATGAAGGCCGCAGATATACATGTAAAAAACTTATGTAGGAGAATTTGTTTCATCTCTGTGTATCATCGGAGGCTATTCACTTCACTGGGTATATGTGAGGGTTTGCATCCAATTTAAACCTTAACCAAGATTAAAACCTTTCATACACATTTCTGTTCAAAGGAGGTTTTCAATCTCGGGGCTTAATGGGGCAGAAGCAAAATTACCAACTGGTATGAAGAAAATTAGAGCAACTGAAAACTTGCAAAACATGGTGGATACAGCCTAATGGGGACAGTTAAGGATGAACAAAAGACCAGATCGCTACTGTACAGATCAGCAGCAAGTGAACTGTGCTTCTGGGAGGTCTCCATTCAACACAAGAGGCTGATCAAATGAATGGCTGGCATGCAAACAAACCATGTAGACAGGCTAGTAAAAATGCTCCATTTTGCAGAAAGACTTGATAAAAGCTTTGCTTGTTGGATAGCAATAGTAAATGGGAATGTGCACATTCACCATAGTAAACTTGCAAGTAGGAAAATTTTTATCAAATTTACATAAAATGCTTTTGGAATAAAAATCGATCTAAAGATATTATTGCATCTTAAATAGAAAACAAATTTTGTTTATCCAGCATGAAATGGAGCTTAGGTATTTAGTATGAGGCTGTATATTCTACAATATTTATATTTTTGGTAAACACCTTCAACGAATCCAAGCTCTGCAAGCTGAGATAACATGCTCTGCATTGATGAACTCACACAATTTCACAGTAACCATGATGTTTTGCAAATCTATGTACACTACAAACTGTATGACTGAATCGGTTCTAATATTGCTGTTTTACTAACCTGACAGCCTATTAATCTAAATAGGAAACCTTCAATTTGTTTGCAAATAGTAAAGATTCCAACTACCAACAAGAATGAGTCCTTACATTTAATGAGCACCTATCATTTCAGATCCATCACAGCAGCGACTGTTAGCAGGCATCCACGTACCTGCTGCCGCCACGTCCATCACCTTGTTAAGTCACTGCCGCATCACCAGCCGTCCTATTAAATTGAATGGGACTGTCTGAGTCAACAGCGGGTCGGAGGCGGCGCTGCAGGACAGAGGTGACAGTTGCTCTTTAAAAAAAATATTTAAATCAAGTTGATTTAACCAGTTAACAACCGCGCCATAGCTGAATTACGCCTACAGCGTGGCTCGATAACTCTGGGAGGGCGTACATTGATGTCCTCTCAGAATCGCACTTCCGGGAATATACGTGACCGATGGGTCCGGAGGACACGGCGCACCAGGGTAAATGTCTGCCGACAGCGGACGTTTACCACGTGATCGCTCTGTCAAATGATGGAGCGATCACTTGTAAACAAACCGGCGTCATATCCGGTTTCTCTCTCCCCTCTCTGTACCAATCAGTACAGTGTGAGCGAGGAGATCAGGTGCAACAGCGCTGTGGGCTGGATCTGTAGTGTCCACAGCGCTGATGTGACAATTCCTGCCCTTATCCAGCCATCCCTTCTATCCCCATCCATCATCAGCAATACTCATCCCTCCATCCATCATCAGCAATACTCATCCCTCCATCCATCATCCGCAATACTCATCCCTCCATCCATCATCAGCAATACTCATCCCTCCATCCATCATCAGCAATACTCATCCCTCCATCCATCATCAGCAATACTCATCCCTCCATCCATCATCAGCAATACTCATCCCTCCATCCATCATCAGCAATACTCATCCCTCCATCCATCATCAGCAATACTATCCCTCCATCCATCATCAGCAATACTCATCCCTCCATCCATCATCAGCAATACTCATCCCTCCATCCATCATCAGCAATACTCATCCCTCCATCCATCATCAGCAATACTCATCCCTCCATCCATCATCAGCAATACTCATCCCTCCATCCATCATCAGCAATACTCATCCCTCCATCATCAGCAATACTCATCCCTCCATCATCAGCAATACTCATTCCTCCATCCATCCATCCGGCCATACTCAGCCGTACCCGGCCATACTCAGCCATGCCACATCAGTTCACATCCATGCCACAACAGTGCCTCACAAAAGTGTAATAAGTAGTCAAATTAGATTTGAAACTTGTGCCCCTAGAACACCTGATGCTGCTCCCTGCATGTTGAGCCTCTCTATGTGACCAGGCTGTGGAAAAGTCTCCCACATGTGATATCGCCGTACTCAGGAGTAGGAGAATCTATTTTGGGGTGTCATTTTTTGCTATGTACATGCTATGTGTTAGAAATATTGTATAAATGGACAACTTTGTGTAAAAAAAAAAAAAAAAAAAAATGGTATTTTCATTTTTACACATTTTCCAAAAACTTGTAGAAAAAAAATGACATGTCCAAAAGACTCATTATGCCTCAGATTATACATTGGATGGTTTTCTTTCCAAAATAGGGTCATTTTTGGGGCGTTTTCATTGTCTTGGTGCTCCAGGGCCTTCCAAAGTGTAAGAGGTGGTCAAGAAATTATGTGTGTAATGTATGCTCCAAGAACGCCTGATGGTGCTCCTTGCATGTTGGACGGCTGTATGTGGTCACACTGTGTAAAAGTCTCACATGTGATATCGCCATACTCAGGAGGAGTAGAATGTGTTTTGGGGTGTAATTTGTGCTATGTATATGCTGTGTGAGAAATAACCTGCTAATATAACAATTTTATGAAAAAAAAAAATCTTGATTTTGAGGGGAAAAAATTACAACTTCAAAAAACTCATCATGCCTCTTACTAAATACCTTGTAATGTCTACTTTCAAAAAAGGGGTCATTTGGGGGGTATTTGTACTTTCCTGGCTTGTTAGGGTCTCAAGAAATGAGATCAGTACATCAGGTGATCAATTTTCAGAGATTGGCACCATAGCTTGTGGACTCTAACTTTCACAAAGACCAAATAATATGCACAGATTTGGGTTATTTTTTACCAAAGATATGTAGCAGTATACATTTTGGCCAAAATTTATGAAAAAAAATTACTAATTTGCAAATTATAACAAAGAAAAATTCATTTTTTCCCCAAAATTTTCTGTCTTTACTTTTAGGGCACAAAAAAAAAAAAAAAAAAAAAAAACGAGCTGTGATTTAACCCCACAAAAAGAAAGCTCTATTGGGGGAAAGGACAAAAATGTCTTATACAGTGTTGCATGACTGAGTAATTCTCATTCAAAATGTGAGGGGACCAAAAACTGAAAATTGGTGTGGTTAGGAAGGGGGTTTAAGTGCCCAGTGGTCAAGTGGTTAAATCAAGCCTTTTTACTTGTGATTTAAATCAAATCCACCCTGTGTGGCAGCCACCTGATTTCACAGTCCCTGTAATTTAAAGCACAATAACCAGGAAAATTCACCTGGACCGAATATTTGATGTCACAGTCACCGCTTTACATATATGCCCCAAAAGTGGAACTATGCCCTCTAATACCAGTGAAAAATAAGCATTCACATAAATACACATTTTAAATTGTATTTCTATAGCTTTTTCTCAAAAGGCACTGAGGAGGAGAGATAGCCATTTTGACAGATCCAACCACTAAGATACTGTGGGGGTGGGGGGGTTATATCATTTATATACACACACACACACCCCCACCACCTATCCATCTTCCAGCACCACCCTTCTTTCTGTCCCATCTGACTTTCCAGTCTTGCCCCTTTTTGAGAATGTGGAAACAAGTATCATTCATGTACAATACAATCCACCATGGTGTTGCTACTTACTACTGCAAAAGGATACTGCAGAAGGTAACTACTGAACAGGCAAAGGTCACCATTACACATTAACTACATATACAGTAAACACAGACTACTCAAGGGGCAAGGCTGACCATGTTTAGTAGGATTAGTGTACTTAAGCATGGTCCTATCAAGGTAAGCAATTCTTCAAAGTAAACATTTTAAACGGACAGAGTGCAGAGGAAGTACTGAATCAGTTGCAGTATGAAGAACATCCTTGCTCTGGTTTAAATGTTTAGTGAAAACTTATATGGATACAAAGCAGAGAAAACTGACATTTCGGGACACTGGAGAACAGCTTTTGAAACACCAAAATGGTATTTGTCTTTGCTAAGCGAGCCTACCCTGCTACCACTCTGGCTGCTGTCTGGTCTGCACCACTTCCACTGCTGCCTCAAGCATCAACCATCCAGTTGTGATGCTGCCACCAACCCTGTGAATGCCTAAAAAGGAATGAGGAGCACCAGTCGGAGGAGTGTAAGATGGTACTGGGACACCGACAGGCACAAAGTCAACACAGAAAAATGGGGGAAAGAAGAAGCATCTAAAGTGCTTTACCTACGTGCCCCAAAGGGAACCCCTTTACACAGCAATTAGGAGAGGCAGACAGATCCGCTTCTGATGAAAGAGAGGCAGAGACCATATCAGTCCACTAGGAACTAGGTTGAAGACCCCTAGGTCGAAACGCGTCGGGTACATACACCACTCTCTTTGTTGCCCATTTGTTTTTATCCACCGTGATCACGCTTTTATTTGTGTATGGTCGTTTTTGTCAATAAAAACACCTTTTTATCTGCACCATGTGGAGGCACATTCTTTTTGTTTCCACATTTACCGCTTGAGAACCACTCCCTCCAACTGCTCCTTTCGGGGGACCGTTTGTGAAACTTCTGATGCACGCTGGGACGGTTCGGTGTGAGGACGGTTCGTTGTGAGGACCCATCCGGTTGCCGGCCGAGATCCATACAGACCACAATCCAAGAGATTGGCGATTCCTGAGCTCCCATTCCACGTCATTTGTGACAAACTGCGCATGCGATTCCCTGTCGCTGACATGGGAATCCACAGGATCTGGTAAGAGGCTTTTTTGCACTTTCTCTGAATGACCCATTGGGACCCGGTTTCTCGGTTGGGAAGTTGCTGTATGATGCCAGGTGTTTTCTGACAACCATCAGACCATCACCACCCCTTGGAGTACTTATACCTCCTGTGCGGTTGGACATTTACATCCATCTATGGACGTTTGTGTTTCAAGGCACCTGTGGTCAATTAGTTATTTCTTGACTGTTTCACCATTTTAAAGACCTATATTCATTTGTACATGCGCTGCATTTTTCCATATGCCTATTTTGTTGTTTTTGTCAAACTGTATGCAGCAGCTTTCATTCATTTTACTGGTTAGCGCGGTGTTTTCTATTGATCTCTGACACTAGGAACTGATAGTTCTGGTTGGGATGCCTGTTTGGAAATGCAGCCTCGAGATTACTCTGCAGCCCAATTGCAAAAAAAAAAGCCCCACTAACACTACAATGAAACATTTTCACTGTAGGTGCTAAAAAACAAACAAACAAAAAAAAAAAAAAAAACAACACTACTATGTATGTCAGCTGCTGTTGGTGGCCAGGAGAATATTTGGGTGGTGCTACTGTATATCACACCCAAGCATCCCCAATGCCAGTACATAAACAGAGCGAGAGATAGCAATAGAGTGTCTATATATACACAGCACCATCTTTAATGTGATGCATAGATAGGGTGTGCTCCCAAGTCTGTCTGTTATAGGGGTCCTGACCAGACCCCTTGAGATGGAGCACCCCATCATCCCCCACCAGTACTTCTAATTAGCGTCCACCTGAGTTATAGGAGTCGTCCTTTTAGTTCTCCCATAAAGAGGAGAGTATTTCTCCCATTGTTGAAAAGTGGGATCTTTCATTCTAGGACCCACTGAAAATGGGGTACTTTGATGCAGTAGTGGGCTTAAGCACTGCATGGCCATATGGTGTGACCAAATCCCCATATTTGCTTATTATGTTCAGGTGCTTTAAATAGCCTTGAGGGATTTTAATGACATTTTTTGTATGTGTGTGCTATAATCTTTTGATATATATATCTATCTATATATCTATCTATACACACACACACACACACACACGTAACTGGTAGAAGAAAGTGGACTGTATATTTAATGTAAAAGAAAGCCCGATCCAGATCAGTAAGCTGATCTGCCAGTAAAATCCCCTACGCACGGAAACTTAACAGCTTGGCAACTAATGAAGTTGATGAATGTAGGTCAGGGCAGGACAAGGGCAGTCCCAGTGAAACCAGAGCTGCAGGCACAGGCTTACACAGGATGTGCACAAAGTGTTCAGCTCTCAGATCACGGTGCTAATCCCTCTATAGTTAAAAGGGTTGCAAAGCCTGGTGTCTGTTTTTGTTTATAGCTCTAATACTCTGAACAATAATCATACATGTAGAAACTTTTCCAACACTACTGAAGAGTCTGCATGCGTTAACCCGTGCTACAAAATAAGGATAAGAAACGTTTGCAGTAAGCACCTTGCAGAGCAGGATTGCAGACCTATGCTTGAGACAGCAGGTTGGGACATTCTGAAAGTGCCCACAGACTGTCTCTCAGGAGTTGAAAAATGGCTGAGTACCAAGTCCTTCTGGTGCCACTAAGATCACCAGAATGCCATCCATTTCAAGGGAAAATGCATATCAGTCAGATCTGATCCCAACAGTGTCACTAGTGTGTCCACTGCAAAGGCCTTTGGATCCACGATTTTGGCCACAAATCCGTTAACCTTGTTTTAGAAGCGGGATGCCAAAGGAGCTATGGCCGGTATCCCTCAACTGTGACCAGAGCACTTCAGGGCGAAGAGACCTAGGTGCTCAAGACTAAGTCGCCTGCCAATTGTCTATTCCTGTAATGTGGACTGGTGAACATGGCTGAAACTTGGCAGAATTAGATCCATTGCTCAAAAGGCCACGCAGCTTTTGGTGTCACCCTGATGACTGATGCAAGCCATGGCTGTGGCATTTGACTGAGCCTTCGTTGGTTGTCTTTGAAGCTGGTTGTTCCACCACAGCAGAGATAAGCAAATGGCCTTTAGCTTGAGAACACCGATATAAGGCCTGGTGCATGGGCAAGTCCAGATATTAAAGAAGTTTCTCTCACGCAGCCAGTACATTTGACTAGAGGCCTGGAATGAAACTTGGCAATCACCACCACCTCAAAAGGTGGCCAAAATGAGCCCAAGGCCTGGGCTGCATTCAACACCAAGATCAAGTACCTGAAGTGGTTGGCTGGATCTAACAGATCTTTGGAGGTTGAGGATCCACCTGAAGCTCTAAAGTCTTTGTATTGTCTATTGCACATTAGCTGCCAGGTAACCAATGCTTATTCCCTGAGAGCACAATAGCGCAAGGATTGGGGTAAGCACCTTGGTGGGAGCCATGGACAGGCAAAATCTAACAGTCAGTTTTGCTGCCCATCACAAACAGCACTGATTAGGGGGAAAATAGGACTGTGCAAACATGCATACTTGATATGCATAGATGCTAGAAGTTCCCTTTGTAATTGCATCGATGTAACAAACCGGTCCAGTTCCATCCAAAACCTTTGGATCTGCAAGGCGGTGTTGAAAACTTTCAGGTCTAGGATGGACAGATCCCGCTGTTGGGATGCAGATACGTAAAAAGCTTTGAATAAAAACCCTGAAATTGTTCCTCCAAGGAAACAGGGATAATCGCTTCTGAAGAGTAAAGTCACTGCAAGGCAAACTGAAGGACCTGCAATCTCCTCAGAGGCGTGAGAAGGGCCGCAAACCTTTTGTCTACTGGGCCTTTGAAGATTGACATCCTCAAAGTGCAACCATCAGGAATTTGCTGGAGCACTAAATAGATGAATTCCCAGACAGGATCTTTCCACTTTTTGTGGCAAACCCCCTGAACTGGGTATTGCTGCACAGACATCTTAGGAGAGGTATACACTGGTTGTGGTCAGTCCGTGTACACAAGGCTGATGGTGCTTAAGCTTTGTGCTAAACCACAATTTATCAGTAAAATTATTTTCCCCATTAGGGGTAGAATATTCTTGAGAAGGAAGGGACTGAGGCCCAATGTACCGGAAGCAGGGTTTTCAGAGGATTACCAACAACCTCATCATGGCCCTGTGCAGTATGTGCTGGCCTGCCCACTCATCTAATTTCCCTTCTGCCTGACATCCACCATGGAGGGTGAGGGGAATCCCCTGAAGGGTACTCACAACCTACTGCTGTAGAGCAGAAGGGGTGCAGTCACGACTACTTGATAACCCAATGAAGGAGACCTGAGCCACAATTTGAAGCAGGGTAGAGCTGGAGCTGCTGTGTGCTTTGTCCGTAGTAAAGCAAAGTGCTCAAAATGGCGCTCAAACCTAAGAAAAGCTGAGGTACCCTCTCAAGGGAAGGACTGTGTACACAGAACAGGCCAATAGTGTGTCCAAAAGTGTCACAGGAGAGGCACCAGAACTCTCCTCACTATATGAATAATGGTTCATGCCATTTTATGGCCGTTATAAACAAGTGCCGCAAGATGCTCCTTGGCCACAACAAACTTTTTTTTTTTTTTTTTTTTTAAATAAAGTGTTGCAGCAGCCTTGCTCCCGGCCCAGAAAAACTGCAACTATACAACTCTATGTGCACAAGGCAGGGACATCATATAACGACAGGGAGAATTCCTCCATCCACCACAAAATCAGGTCATTTTTTTTCATTCAACCCTCTAGTTCAGGGGTCTCAAACTGGTGGCCCTCCAGCTGTTGCAAAACTACAAGTTCCATCATGCCTCTGCCTGTGAGAGTCATGCTTGTAACTGTCAGCCTTGCAATGCCCCATGGGACTTGTAGTTTCGCAACAGTTGGAGGGCCGCCAGTTTGAGCCCCCTGCTCTAGTTGAATGAAAAACTGAACCATGCATGGGCAGCTTAATATACCTTCATGATGAGGTACTGTGCAGGAGGAGTGTTTAAGAGTGTAGGTACCATGAAGGGAAATGCCAGGCAGGCTGGACAATGATAACTAGGAATCTGCATTTTGGATAGCTGTATTATATTCCAAAATATGCAACAGGCGGGTCGATGGAAAAGGATGGCACACTTATCCCTTTTTTTTTCCCCATGTAGATACTAACAAAAAAAAAACAACCAAAATCACTAAAAAAAATGTTAACAAGCAACTTTTAGGCCTCGTGCACACAGAATGTTTTTACAGCCAGGCTTTTAGCAGCGTTTACTGGCAGGAGCTTTTAGAGGCTGTTAAGCCCCTTTCACACTGGGGCGGGGTCAGAGGTAAAGCGCCGCCATTGTTAGCTGCGCTTTACCGTCGGTATTCGGCCGCTAGCAGGGGCGGTTTTACCCCCCGCTAGCGGCCCAGAAAGGGTTAAAAACCACCGCAAAGTGCCTCTGCTGAGGTGCTTTGCCGGCGGTATAGCCGCGCTGTCCCATTGATTTCAATGGGCAGGAGCGGTGTATACACTTAGGCCCCTTTCACATTGGGGCGGTTTGCAGGCGCTATTAGCGCCTGCAAACCGACCCGAAACAGCCACTGCTGTCTCTCCAGTGTGAAAGCCCCGAGGGTGAATACAGACAGTAAAGCGGCGCTAACAAAAGCGGTGCTTTACTGCTGACGCCGTTCCATTGTGAAAGGGGCCTTAGAGGCAGGAAAAAAAAAAAAAAAAGAGCATATTTATTCTGGCCAATGAAATGAATTAACGCCCCAAGAGCTTGACGCCCATAAAAGCTCCTAAAAGCTTGACAAAAACCTGACACTTTTATAAGCTCCAGGCATTTTTTCTGCAAAAATGCTGCTGGCTTCAAGTAGTTAGGCTTCATGTACACAGGACGTTTTTACAACCACTCCTGAATGATTTAACCTGACAGTAACCCACTATAAAAACATCAGTTTTGCCGCGTTTAGCCACTTTTACATTTAAAAGCGTTAAAAAAAATATTTTTTTTTTTTCAAAATAGCCAAAAATGAAAAACGCCAGTAAACGAAACGCGGCTAAACATGAGTTACCATGTTTAGAAGCGTTTAGACGCATTTGGGGCTTGAAATGCCTGTAAACTCAGCTTCTGAATTCATTTTTTTGCTCCCCAAAAAAATGCTTCTCAACTGCCTAGAAAGGACTGTAACCGACCCTGTGTACATGTACAGATAAGATAACAGAGGAGAGCTCAAGAGCAGTTGAAAAAAAAGTCCAACTGCTCCTAAACGTCCGTTTACCAGCAGCAGTGTACATGAGGCCTTAGGAAAGGAAAAAATAAAAAAACATTTATACTGAAGAGCAGACTTTATTTTGGTTTTGAGTAGAGAAGGGTAAAGGGCATCTGACAGGTTTTTGCCATATGGGTCCCTGCTGCAGAGATTAAAGTGGAGTTCCACTCCAAAAAAAAATAAAATAAAATCATTAATGTACATTAAAAAAAAAAAAAAAAAACATTTGGAGAAATTTTTTTTAATTCACCTCTAAATACCTGTTGCTAGGGGGTCCCTCGTAGTCTGCCTCCTTCAGCACCTGGGCACTTGACGTCACTTCCCTCCGTGCAGGAAGGGAGATCAGCTCTCCCTGCTCCCTCTAGGCAGTCATTTGGGACATGTCACAGGTCCCAGATGACTGCGCAGCCAATTATGGCTCGCGGCTCGTGCATGCGCAGTGGGTGCCCGGCTGTGAAGCCACAGCCGGGCACCCACAGTGACAATGCCGGCATCGCCGAACGGAAGGGGAAACGAGCGGGGCTTCGTTCCACCGCATAGCTGGACCCTGGGACAGGTAAGTATCCGATTATTAAAAGTCAGCAGCTGCAGTATTTGTAGCTGCTGACTTTTAAATTTTTTTTTTTTTTAAGCGAAACTCTGCTTTAAAGTGATAAAGTTTTTTTTTTTTTGTTTAACATGTTATACTTGCCTCCTCTGTGCAGATACTACTCCAGAAATATTGGAGGCACCCGAGCTGCAGCTCCCTGTGTTCATTCAGAAAAGCTTGATATGGCTCCCTTGAATGAAGTGCTAATCAAATGGAATGTGAGGAGTCTGGGTAGCCCTTCTAAGCGGCAGGCAGTGTTTACCTCACTAGGGAGATTTACTCCCTCAATTTATCTTCAGGAAACCCACTTAAATCCTCAGACTTTGCATTATTTAAAACAAAATCAGTTTTAATACTCAGTATCACTCTACATATACATCATACTCTAGAGGAGTGTCTATACTTATTTCTAATGGAATTTTCATGTAGACAAATTAAGAAGGATAGTAAAAGGTCAATTTATTTTTTTGTACTGTACAGTATCTGGGCAACCATACGTGTTTGGAAATATATAAATCCCCCAGCCACATTCAACTGAGGTGTTTAGAGAGTATATTCAGTTCATATCTGATAAAATAGATCGTGCATGCCTATTGGTTGGTGATTTTAATAATTATATGGACTCCATAATGGACAAATATATATAATATAACGGAAAAGCCCTACGGCCTTTGCCAGATATGTAGCTGAATTGGGACAGATAGATCACTGGAGACAGCGTAATCCAACAGGCAATTTTCATGCTTCTCTAGTAGTTATAAAACTCTCTCTAGAATAGATCTAGCTTTGGGGACATTCTATGCTTTCATATTTGTGATATTAAGCCCTTCCCGCCGACCGTACACAGATATGCGTACTCGGCTTTCCAGGGTTATACCGGGATGATGCCCGCAGCTGCAGGCATCATCCCGGTACCATTGTTTTGAGCGGGCGATCGGCTACCCGTATAACAACCGATGCGGCTAAAAGCCGCTCGGCTGTTATACCGGAGGAGAGGGAGGGGACATCCCCCGCCTCCCGCCGCTCTTACCGGGCCTCCCGTGCGATCGGGAGGCCCGGTGTCCAATCGGCTGTCTCCGGCGGCTGTGGGTGGGCTGGAACGAAGCCATGGGCGTCATGACGTCACTTCCCGTTTACTCGGCTGCCAATGGCGCCGAATTTAAAAAAATATACAGTATTCAGAATCGCCGTTTTCGGCGATCTGAATACTTTGAAGTGCAGAGGAGGGATCGGAGGTCTTTTAGACCCCCGATCCCTCCATAAAGAGTACCTGTCACCACTTAGTACTGTCACATGGGATGTTTACATTCCTTGTGACAGCAATAAAAGTAAAAAAAAAAAAATTTGTTTTTTAAAAACAGTTTTAAAATCTAAAAATAAATAAAAAAAATTTTTTTTAAAGCGCCCCGTCCCCGCGAGCTTGCGCAGCGAAGAAAACGCATACGGAAGTCGCGCCCGCATATGTAAATGGTGTTCAAATCACACATGTGAGGTATCGCCGCGATCGTCAGAGCGAGAGCAATAATTCTAGTCCTAGACCTCCTCTGCAACTCTAACCTGGTAACCGTAAAAAAAATTTAAAGCGTCGCCTATGGAAATTCATAGCTACCATAGTTTGTCGCCATTCCACGAGTGCGTGCAATTATAAAGCATGACATGTTTGGTATCTATTTACTCGGCGTAACATCTTTCACATTATACAAAAAAAATGGGGTAACTTTACTGTTTGGATTTTTTAAAATTCATGGAAGTGTCCCTTTTCCAAAAATTTGCGTTTAAAACACCGCTGCACAAATACTGTGTGATATAAAATATTGCAACAATCTCCATTTTATTCTCTAGATTCTCTGCTAAAAAAATATATATAATGTTTGGGGGTTCTAAGTCATTTTCTAGCAAAAAATATGGATTTTAACTTGTAAACACCAAATTTCAAAAATAGGCTTAGTCATGAAAGGGTTAAATATGAGGCTACGGGTATTTCAGATCATTTACCTATAGTATTAAACTTTCCCTTTAGGACTAATCCAGGATGTACATTATGGAAGGTGAACCCATATTGGTTGTCACTTTTTCCTTCAGCTGAGGCAATTATGACTGAATTAATTGCGCATTAGAATATAGAGACTCTGTTTCACTTTTGACATATTGGGATGCATTGAAAGCATACCTTTGAGGTCTTCTTATTGCGCAGATATCAAAAATTAAGAAACAATCTAGGCAATGGGAAAGAAACACTAGCTGGATAATATGATGAAAGCCAAATTCTTATATATAACCAACCCTATGATACAAAAAAAGAATGGCTCTACAGCTAACAGCATTATGCAGCAGTGGCTAAGAAAAAGGCAGAAAATAAGATTTTTTTTTCTACAACAACCATATATTGAGGGAGAGGGGACAGGACATTTATTGGCAACTATTGTAAAAGCACAGCGGTCGGCATCATATATAAATGAATTACAATCCTCATCCCCAAATAAGAGAGCTGATACTACTGCAGAAATATCGGAGGTATTCTGGGAATTTTATCAGGCACTATATAAGAGCAGGGTATCCTACTTGGTTGGAGGAGTCCCTGGATGGATTCTTCGACATCTAACAAGCATTTCAAATGATGAAAGGGTGGCTTTGGAAGGCCCATTAACATTGGAAAAGCTAAGAAATGCAGTATCCAACCTAACCAATAATAAAGCACCAGGACCAGATGGTCTTCCAGGTGAAATATATAAAAAGTATGGGGATATACTGCTACCTGAACTGCTTGACGTCTTTAATTACGTCATGGAGGTAGGTTCACTACCCCCCACTTTATGAAGCAGTAATTATAGTCTTATTGATAGGGATCCAAGTAACCCCGATTCATGCTGTCCAATATCTTTGCTAATATCAGATATTAAGTTGGTGGCAAAGGCATTAGCAACTAGACTATCAAGATGTATCTCAAAATTAATCCACTGCGATCAATCAGGTTTTATTTCTAATAGATCCACAGCAAATATTTGATGGTTATTCCTAAACTTACAACTCCCAACAATAATATTGGGATAATATGGGAAATAGAGCCATAATGTCACTTGACGCAACTAAACTATTCAACAGTACAGAATGGGCATTTCTGTGGAAATGCTTAAAACGTTATGGGTTTGGTCCTAGGTTTATTAAATGGATACAACTTTTGATGACTCCCCAAGTGCAAGGATACAGGTGAATGGATGTGTATCGGCCTCTTTTTCGCTGTCCAGAGGGACGAAGCAGGGATATCCTCTATCCCCGCTCCTTTTTGCTCGGGCCATCGAACCACTTGCAGAGGCCATCTGCTCCTCTACAAACTGGGATTTCATAGAGCTACAAGTGAAGATAAGATAGCATTCTATGCGGACAATACTCTAGTGTTTCTGGGGGATACGGGCTCATCCTTGTCTGCAGTTATGTCCTTAATAGATCTGTATAGATCCTTTTCAGGATTCAATATCAACTGGGAAAAATCTGTAGTGATACTTGTGGACCCAGGGTATGTGGAACATACGTGCCAGATTCATCAGCTGGCCTTGGTTACATTTAAATATTTGGAAGTGGTAATTACATTGAGCTTTACAGCATATACAGATAGGAATATACTCCCACTTATTGCCAAATTTAGACAACAGCGTAAAACTTGGAGTAAAATTTCTTTGTCTATGGTGGGGAGAGTGAATTTGGTGAAAATGGTTTGGATGCCCCAGATGCTATATGTACTGCACAATTGTCCTATATGGTTGACGCTACGACTATTGATTCGGTTTTTAGGGATTTTATGTGGAAGGGGGGGGGAACCCAGAATTAGACTAGAAACCTTAAAACAGCCTATAGATAAGGGGGGAATAGCGATACCAAATGTAAGATTATATTTTATCGCATCACAATTAGAACATTGGCATGGCTGGGAGGTAGTGAATATGGAACACTACACAGAAGATAATAGCATCCTAATTTAAAAACACCCTCTGGTCCAATTAATTTATAATAAAAGGGGGTTTCCTACTTTTTACTTCATCCACAGGATTTGGGAAGCAGTGCGAAGTACCACTCAGCATAAAGGGTATACGAAATATATGCCCATATGTGATAACTTTTGTCTTTATGAACTGGGCAGACTCTTATAATTCTTAGATTGAAAAAAGGCGGGCATAATGCTTTTGTACCGGCTATACGAAGGGGATGTTCTACTTCCTTTAGATGTATATTAAAAACTTCTATAAATATCTTCAAATACATCATGCATTACAAACTCAAAGTTTAAAAATCCAATTACAGTATGAACACTCTAAAATATTAAAAAAGGGAACTTCAACTGCCTGCACGAAACAAGGATTAATAGCAGATCTTTATTCCAACTTACAAATAGAGAATGCTGAAAAACAAAAATAGGTTTTGCCCGGTGGCAAGATGAAAAGAGCTCTGGAAACACTTCACAAGATATCTTTCGCCATCTCAGCTCTTTATTATACATAGGGCTCATTATGCCCCACAAAACCTCCATGCTTGGGGAAAAAATATAACACTGTTATGTCCGAGATGCTCTCTATTTATTGGCTCTCTTCTCCACATGCTTTGGCGATGTCCGAAGTTTCATCTTTATTGGGAAAAAATATTTACAACCTTAAACTTACTATGCTTTACTGAAATAATAGGAACGCCCAAATTTGCACTATTGGGAATAATACCTGATGAAGTATTACCTGTAGAGATGTACACTATGTGGATAAGATCGCTATATTTAGCAAGTAAAATTATTCTACAAAAATGGTTTACCGCTGATCCTCCAACCCATAAACAATGGGTAAAGAAACTTAATCATATACTTAAAAGAGAAAAATTAATGTATATGCATAGAGGGACATCTCAAAAGTTTGGTAAAATATGGTCATGGTGGATAGAACCTAGTAACGAACTTTATGTTGGTTTATCTAGTAGAGATGAGTACAGGCAATGGAGATAGTTGGGAGTAAGGAGCTGAGGTAGAAGGAAGTGGAGTAGATGAGAAGAATTAACTGCTTCAGCCCCGGATGATTTTACCCCCTTCCTGACCAGAGCACTTTTCGCAATTCGACACTGTCGCTTTAACTGACAATTGCACGGTCGTGCGACGTTGCACCCAAAGAAAAATTGACGTCCTGTGTTTCCCACAAAGATTTATTTTGGCGGTATTTGATGACCTCTGCGGTTTTTATTTTTTGTGATATAAACAAAAAAAGCAACAATTTTGAGGAAAAAAAAAAAAGAACGCATTTTTTACTTTTTGCTATAATAAATATCCCCCAAAAATATATAAAAAATTTTTTTTCCCTCAGTTTAGGCCGATATGTATTCTTTTACATTTTTTTTTTTTTTTTTTTTTTAACAAATCGCAAAAGTTATAGAGTCTACAAAATACGAGATAGATTTATAGCATTTTTATTATTAATTTTTTTTTTTTTTTACTAGTAATGGGGGGCGATCTGCGAATTTTATCGTGACTGTGACATTATAGCAGACACGGACAATTTTGACACATTTTTGGGACCATTGGCATTAATACAGCGATCAGTGCGATTAAAAATGCATTGATTAATGTAAAAATGTCACGGGCAGTGAAGGGGTTAACCACTAGGGGCAGTGAAGGGGTTAAGTATGTCCTAGTTTGTGTTCTAACTGAAGGGGGATGGGGACTGTGCAGGGAAGATAACAGATCGCCTGTTCATACTCTGTATGAACAGACGATCTCTGTCTGTTCTCCCCTCAGGGAACCGGAAACTGTTTAAACACACAGATCCCGGTTCTCGGTGTGCCCCGATCGATCCCGGGAGCCCGGCAGTGATAGAGACCGCCTGGCACTCGCTTGGGCTCGGGGGGCAAGCGGTGGGTGCGCGCGCCCCCTTGTTGCCACAGGGCGAAGCAACGTTACATAACACCGTTTCGCCCAGCCGTGCCATTCTGCTGCAGTACAACTGCGGCGGCTGGTCGGCATGTGGTTAATAAGCAAAAGAAAGAAACGGAAGCTGGATGGAGGATGCTTCCATAGTTTGATGACTAATATTAAGGGAGCTTAATTTAATTTGATTAGTAGATTGTATTTATGCTCTTATGCTTTGGTTATTATACAAGTGAATTTGATATGAGAGGAGCAAAGTTTGTCTGATTTATGTTTTTCTTTTTTTTTTTCTTTTCTTACATATTTAATAACTTCAGATATTTAATGAACTTATTTGATATATTAACTGTTTGTATGAATAATTATACTTTTTTTTTTTAACAAATAAGACACGGAGCCGTTGCCCGGCCCCCACCCCTATTCTCTCCTTATTGGCTGACTGACTTTGACAGCAGCGGGAAGCCAATGGTGCTGCGCTGCTGTCTTGAGCCAATGAGAAGGGGAGTCCCAGGCAGCCGAGACACTTACATCGCTGGATTGAGATGGGGCTCAGGTCAGTATCAGTGGGCTGCTGCACACAGTTTTTTTTTTTTTTTATCTTAAAGTGATAGTAAAGTCTCTTTATTTTTAAACATGTTATACTTACCTCCCCTGTGCAGTTGGTTTTGCACAGAGCAGCCCAGATCCTCCTCTTCTCGGGTACCTCTTCTGTGCTCCTGGCCCCTCCCTCCTGTCAAGTACCCCTACAGCTTGCTATGGGGGCACCCGAGCCGAGTCACAGCAACGTGTGTCCATTCAGACAGGGGGCCCCGACCCAGCGCCCTCTCTCAATTTGCTGACTTTGGCAGCCACGGGGGTCAATGACACTATTTCTGTGTCTCAGACAATCAGGAGGAGAGTCCTGGACGGCCAAGACACTCATGGGCATCGCTGGACAGAGATGGGGCTCAGTAAGTATTAGGGGTTCTAGGGAGAGCTGCTACACACAGGTGTTTATCTTAATGCATAGAATGCATTAAGATAAAAAAAAACTTCTGCCTTTACAACTCCTTTAAAGTGATTAAGCCACTATATACTTGTTATCTAATCATCTCAGTTTCGTAATCCTTTGTGTGCGTTTTATTAAAAAGAAAGCCGTCTATACCCAATTTCAGAGCGCCGTTTGGCAATCAAGTGACCGGCCACCTCTCTCCATCTGACAGCTGCAGCGGGAGGGGCCGAGAATCCCCTGCTGACATCAGTCGAGAGGAGAGAGACCACGTGAGCGCCAAGAGGCACTCTGACATAAGGTGGCATTTTTTTCATAAAACGCACACACAGGGGTACACAGGATTATATAAAAATGTTAATGTTATTTTACCAGGAGTGGAGGGGCAGACACTGTCACTGGCCGACAGGCAGGGAGAGGATGTGGGAGAGCAGAGAGGAGAGCTGCGGATGACGGAGGCACGTAAACTGACCATGGTGTCAGGGCTCAGCAGCCATGATAAACCATGGTCAGTTTACCGGGGGGGGGGGTTGCAGAACCAGGCAGGATCAGTTAGGTATTTTAGGTGATACAGGGGACCAAATACAGCATGCTTTAACTGGTTCCCGACCAGCCGCTGCAGTTATACTGCGGCAGGTTAGCTCCCCTGGGCGAGCCGTTGTAGCTGTACGTCAGCCGCTTTAAGAGCACTAGGGGGGCGTGTGCCCGTGGCGTTCTGTCTCAGAGAGACAGAATGGAGGCCTGTCAATGTAAATAGACAGATCTCCATTTTGTCAGGGGTGAGGAGACTGATTAGTTGTTCCTAATGCTTAGAAACAACAATCGGTCTCCTCCCCCAGGCAGTCCCATCCCCCCCAGTTAGAAACACTCCCTAGGTAACACATTTAACCCCTTGATCACCCCCTAGTGTTAACCCCTTCCATGCCAATGACATGTACAGTAAATCAGTGTTTTTTTTATTAGCTCTGATCGCTGTATAAATGTGAATGGTGCCAAAAAAGTGTCAAAATGGTCTGATCTGTCCACCGCAATGTCGCAGTCCCAATAAAGTTTAGCAAATCGCCACATTTACTAGTAATAATAAAAACGTCATAATATATCCCCTATTTTGCAGACGCTATAACTTTTGCGCAAACAAATATACACTTAGATTTTTTTTTTTGCCAAAAATTTGTAGAATACATAGCCTAAACCAAGGAAGAATTTTTTTTTGTTTTGGTGGATATTATAGCAAAAAGTAAAAAATATTGGGTTTTTACAAAATTGTCAAAACCGCAGAGATAATCAAATACCAAAGAAAGCTCTATTTGTGGGGAAAAAAGGACGTCAATTTTGTTTGGGTACAGCGTCACACGACCGCGCAATTGTCAGTTAAAGCTGAGCAGTGCCGTATCGCAAAAAAAGGCCTGATCGTTAAGGGGGCAAATCTTCCTGGGCTCAAGTGGTTAACCACTTAAAGGTGGTGTAAAGGTAAACGTTTTTTCACCTTAATGCATTCTATGGCTCTATACACCACCACAAAGGATTTGAAATGAAACGAACAAGATGTGCTTTTACCGCAGACTTTCAGCTTTAATTTGAGGGCATTTGTATCCAAATCAGGTGAACAGTGTAGGAATTACAACAGTTTGTATATATGCCTCCCACTTTTTAAGGGACCAAAAGTAATGGGACAGATTAACAATCATCCAAACTTTCACTTTTTAATACTTGGTTGCAAATCCTTTGCAGTCAATTAAAGCCTGAGGTCTGGAACGCATAGACATTACCAGACGCTGGGTTTCATCCCTGGTGATGCTCTGCCAGGCCTCTACTGCAATTGTCTTCAGTTCCTGCTTGTTCTTGGGGCATTTTCCCTTCAGTTTTGTCTTCAGCAAGTGAAATGCATGCTCAATCGGATTCAAGTCAGGTGATTGACCAACTGTTGTGAAGGGCGTTTTCTTCACCAGGGAAAGAATTCTTCGGTCATCCACCACAGTTGTTTTTCGTGGTCTTCCGGGTCTTTTGGTGTTGCTGAGCTCACCGGTGCATTCTCTCTTTTTAAGGATGTTCCAAACAGTTGATTTGGCCACACCTAATGTTTTTGCTATCTCTCCGATGGGTTTGTTTTGTTTTTTCAGCCTAATGATGGCTTGCTTCACTGATAGTGACAGCTCTTTGGATCTCATATTGAGAGTTGACAGCAGATTCCAAATGCAAATAGCACACTTGAAATGAACTCTGGACCTTTTATCTACTTCTTGTAAATGGGATGAGGGAATAACACACACACG
Source organism: Aquarana catesbeiana (assembly GCF_042186555.1). Classification (NCBI taxonomy): domain Eukaryota; kingdom Metazoa; phylum Chordata; class Amphibia; order Anura; family Ranidae; genus Aquarana; species Aquarana catesbeiana. The sequence goes on along the minus strand of NC_133332.1, from coordinate 166,454,000 downwards.
CCATGGAACAGCTGAGCAGCCAAATGTCCCATTACTTTTGGTCCCTTAAAAAGTGGGAGGCACATATACAAACTGTTGTAATTCCTACACCGTTCACCTGATTTGGATATAAATACCCTTAAATTAAAGCTGAAAGTCTGCAGTTAAAGCACATCTTGTTCTTTCATTTCAAATCCTTTGTGGTGGAGTATAGAGCCATAGAATGCATTAAGGTGAAAAAACCTAACTTTACTTTTACTATACACCTAAAATTTATAAGAGACTAGATAAGCCACCCAGAAGGCCTATTAGTGGCATCAATTCAGTCTTTTCTAGGTTAGGTGAATACCTAGACAAGTTTCTTAAACCTCTTGTCTGTAAGGGGAAATCCTATTTACGAGATAGTGCTCAACTCATGGAAGAATTACAGCTAATAAATGGAGCTCAGGATTATTTATTAGCCACTATAGATGTAAATTCTTTATACACAAGTATTGTACAGGAGGATGGAATACTGAGTGTAGAAAAAGCCCTTCATGAGCTCACGTCCATGAAACAAGAACAGATTAACTTTATCCTTGAAGGCCTACAGCTTGCCATGACATGCAACTATTTTTGGTACAACCAAGAGTACTATGACCAAACAAAAGGAGTTGCTATGGGCGCACGATATGCTCCAAGTGTAGCTAACCTACTTATGACCATGTGGGAAGAAGAGTAGATCTATGCTAAGAAAATTCCTCAACTAAAGTTGTACCGCAGATACATAGACTATCTGATTATACCGTGGGAAGGCACATCGGACACGTTTTAAGAGTTCCTGCAGAATTTAAACACTAACAGGTACGGTCTGACGTTAGCGGGAAAATGGAATAACCATAAGATTGAGTATCTGGACCTTGAAATTATGAAGAATGGGAACGGCCTGCATACTAAAACTCACTTTAAGGCAACGGACAGAAATGGGTACATCCCAATAACCAGCTGTCATCACCCTCAATGGAAAGGGAATATTCCCAAAGGCCAGCTCATTAAACTGCGGAGGAACTGTGCCCCAATAGAGGATTACCTAGAGCAAGCAGATATCCTGAAAAACGCTTCCTGGAAAAAGGATAGAAGTTAGACCAATTGGTCAAACTGAAGACTAATATAGCCCAAATGGACTGAAAAAATGTGTTCACTAAATCTAAGAAAGGGGAGAACAGACTAAATATGGCATTTATTACAGGGTTCAAAACCCAATATAAACAATTTGAGCACATCTTAACAAAATACTGGCCTATCCTAAAAGAGGATCACGTCCTTGCAGACCTATTACCAAATAAACCTA